>NC_056474.1:10762821-11096327 GCF_008729295.1 Plectropomus leopardus
TTTTTTCTGCACTCTCCCAGAGGTATTAGGCACTGTGGAGGAGCAAGAGTAATCTGAAGGCGAGGCAGGGAAAAATCAATGACAAATGACTTGGCTCTTTTTTATGAAGCACAGTAAGAAAAGAACAGCCCTTTTTTATGTGGTCATCTTATTGACCTATATTCCCGTCCATCATTCAGAGGAGACTCAGGAGTGAAAAATACAATAAAGTAATAGACTGAGTGGTGACAACACCTGAAGCAAGAAGCATTACGAAAAGGAATTTTTCAATATTTGCATTGATTCAGCTTTAACTGGGCCAAACATTGTGAATATGGGCTGCCGTGGTCTGACAGATGACTTTAGGGACATTCATACACAGGCATTGGACAAAATAACAGGAACGTTACAGTAGAATCTATATTTAATGCCACAAAACATCCGTTCTGATCCAGCTTCCTCATATGTTTACACTTTGAATCAATCAGGGTTTCATGACTGTGTCAGCTGTAGCCGATTCACTGCTAAAAATAAAGTCTAAGTGGGATAAAATGTCTCATATCAAGGTGATATATGCTTGCTCTTTGTCTTTGTCTTTGACAAGTTATGTCCTTATGTTTGAGCATTTTACCTACTTGTTGAGCATTTTTTTGTCCTTTTATGTTGTTTTTAGTATTGCTGTACTGGTTTGAAGGGAAACATCTTGCATCTGAGAAAGTTACACTTAAATGTTCTCTTTGTATCTCTGTAATTGTATCTATCTATAAATGTATATGGTGCACCATGTTTAAAGATATCTGTGCTTTCTTTGCGACTTGATATCTTTACTTGTTTTTAAAAAAAGAGAGAGAGAGAGAGAGAGAGATTTTCCTGTACGGTTGGCAATAACTTTGCTTATTTTAAATAATATTTCTCCAATTTTATAGTTTTTTTGAATAACTTGAGAGCTTTTTTTGTTGCAGAGATACAGCCTGCTCTCACTCCCAACTTGTTAAACAATTTGTAACGCCACAGGACACTATCATAATAGGAAGAGCAAGAAAGCTGAGAAGGGAGGGCGGGAGTGACAGCTCAAACAAACTCTGGACGTTCACCTGGGAACCCGCAGTTTGTCATGTGAATTTGAAAGGAAGTAAACCTAAAAAGTACATGCAGACCTGTGAATCCACTTAAAGTGGCAATGTCTAACAAGTTGGGTTGAGAACATGTGGGGGCCAAGCCTATCGGGCTTACAAGTCACCATAAATGTATACATTTTCAAACATACAACTCACAATACCACCAATATCACCAGATTCTCAGCCATTTGTGACTATGGCAAATTTAGAAATCACCAATAAAGCATGTATTCTATAATAACACGTACACTGGAGAATTCTAAATAAATACTCATTATAAAGTTAATCTTGCCTTGTTTTCCAGGGTTGTGATACAAATATGCCAAATCACACATAAGAAGCACAAATTAAAATGTGCAAATCCAAAGGGGTAGGAGAAGGATGAAAAACTTTGAAAACTAAAATCTTTACAAGAAACAAAACTACAACTCTAACTCTGAGTGTATAGAATATTTTGGGATTTTGTCTGCTCTATTGTTATGTCTGTGTTTTGTGATATGAATAGAGTATGTTGTGCAGATTTAGGTCCGTGGGGGCAAATTAAGAAATCAGAGCTCTATTCACACAGGACTCGTACCAGCAGGGGACCTCATGTGATTTAGATGTGATTTAGAAATTACCCCCCACGTCTGTGTTTCATGCTGCGCATTTGCATGGGATAAGTGAAGTCTGATGCTCCATTTAGCCCATACAAAAATGTTTATTCAAACAAAAACTGTAAAAACATCAACACTCAGTAGTGTTACACATGAGAACTGCATTTTAGTACAGTGGGGTTTAATTCAGTTCAAACATATGTTTACAATGCCAAAGCAAGTGTGAAATATAATAAAATATGTACAATAAGTAAAGATCTACTCGACATTTATTTATAAACATGTTACTGCTGATTGGGTAGCACCTCTGACAAATCAATCAAATGAGAGAAAAAGTACTTCATAGACCGCAGGTGGTTCTCACGCACTGTTCGTACTTAAATAATGCACCAAGTACATTACTTGAAATTAAGTATATAACGTAATTCGTGGGACGCTAATTTGTGAGATATCCTGAATAGGAAAGAGGCAGAAAAAAGGTGCGGATTAGGAGATGCCCATTTGCACATGACTTATTTATTACATGACCTCTGTATCTGGTAAATATGGTACGTAATTTGCTGTGGATTTTTTTACTTGACAAATTTCGGACATGGCAGAGGTCTGAGGAAATTAGGATAACAGACGACCTCCACGGTTATTACAAATTCCTAGAGGTTTCCAGGTATGTCTGTGCTAATAGATCTTAAGTCTGTAATTTAAATTTATTTTCATTATCGATTAATCTGCAGATTATTTTCTTGATTAAACGAGTCGGGTCTATGAAATGTCAGAAATTATTTCATGTTGAAAAGCCTAAATTGACACCCCTGTTATTTGTCCACCACCTGTACATGTTAAGAGCCTCATTATGTATATATTTCCACCCTCTGGAGCAGAATAATGTACATTTGCTCTGACACATACTGTATCTCACAGACATTAATAACTCCCCTTCATCCATTCAGACATACACTAATACATTCACCTTCTAAATTTATTCCTTGGTGGGTCTGTTCGACTGCCACTGACAGGAGATCAGCCATTCAGGCAAAGGAGGAAACAGGAACTGAAGCATTTTGATGATGTAATTGGCAGCAGATGCGGAGGAAGATGGAGATAAAGGAGAAGGAATTCAAAATAATATCTGTTTGGGCATGCATTGGGGGGTTATCATGAGCACAGAGAGATCATGTTTTGACTTTTGTCTCACTGATTCACTGTTGCTCAAGTGCTTTCGTTTTACAGTGGTCTGAGCTATGGAAATCTGACATTTCAATGCAGCAGCGGTGGTGATATAGTGGAAGAATACTGTAGCATCTCTGAAAGAAGCCTTTAATAAAACATTGCTATCCCCACCTGATCAGGGGGCGCACAGCGGCCAGTACAGAAGACAAATTGGATATGCAAATGTACGAGGCACAATGTGAGTAGCTTGTAAACAGTATTATCTGCGCGCCTCATTTTGTGTGCCATAATATCAGCTGGGAGGAGATTTCAAATTCTCTAGGAAAGCTTTCTAATGCTGGAAACAATCCAACAGTTCATCTGGAATAAAATTTGCTCTCTCATCTGAAATTCATGGCAAAGAAAGCAAGCAAAGAAGGTCAAGTAGCCACTTTTTCTTGCCTTCCTTGTGGTCTGACAATAAGGCGGTGAGAACAACAAGGCAGGGCTGGGTGAGAGGATGCAGGGGGGGAGGACACAGGCTGGGACCTGCCTCAGCATTAAGTTATGCTTTTGTAAGGCAGAAGCACTTGCCTGTGGCAGGTGCAGGTAGCAGACGTGACGCTGCTGAGGTGTTCCTATTGAGAAGTACCCAACCTGCCGAGTTGTCAGGACAAGTTTGAGGACTCAGTCACCACCCTGCTCTGAAAGGCTAACCAGATCCGCGTACTATGACTTGCACTTCTAAAGATGTGATGGAGGAACTGGAAAATCCCAGTGCTCGAACATAAAATTATAGGATTGTTGTGATGCTTGTCATGGAGGCTAATGTGGAAGATAATACATCAAAACAGCAATTACAATCTCAGGGATTGTCTCTTTTATGTTCCACCCTAAAAAAGCGCTAAAAGCATTTACAGACTATAAAATAAACTCATATATCACTGACAGAGTGCTCAGCAGCTATATTTAAAATTCAAAAGGTTAGTTTTTATGGGAGTGGACTAATCCTAAAGCTAAAGTTTAAATGGGTATAAAATAACTGGGGCACTTATGAAGCTTTCCATCAGTGTATTCTGACTTTCCACTTAAGATTAACTCAGAAATGTTGCTGTATTTCTCAATAAAACCATCCTTTCCTGTTCATTATAGGGGTGCTGCCGATTTTCAAATATCTTATCTGTATCATAACAGTGGGGTTGTATGTGTAAATGAACTGTGGTCTCCATCTTGCCAGCATCTAGATCTCCCTTCTTTTTTTGCCAGCAAAAATCTGCCAGATGACGTGTTTCTTGTCTCATTTTTGGCTGGCTTCCTCATTTTAGCATGCCCACTGCCACCACAGATACAAACAGTACAGAAGCAGATAGCAAGCGAGCCGGCCCTCTCTCCCTGTCTCAAACTCAGACCAAACAGTAAAACTAGCCAGTGCTGGTCAAATAAACACACTGTTTTGCTTTGCTCATTTCTGGTTCAAAATGTCTTCAGAAATATATTTAAATATTGTTCCAGTGCGGCACAGTGCATTTTGGTAGTTGAGGGCTTTCTACCTCTTGAGCAAAAGTGAATGCCACAGCCGTTTTTCTCTGTTTTCTCTGGTAATGTAGCACCAATTTCAAAGTATTCACATTTTTCTACTACATAGACAGCCTAGTTTTATGAAAAGACCACATTTCCATCAGTGAAATACTTCTTTAAGCCCTCACTGTATTCAGCCTTCTGCCCCGGTGTATAAGGATGAACTCTTACGTGTTCACACCACAGAGGCACCTGTAGCTGCCTATACAGGACAGTGAATCACCAACAAATGTAAGCTTGCAAGTCCAGCCATGTCATGGTATTCCTGTCATCGCAGTGCAACAGTAATAATCTGCACAGAGGAGTCTGAGTGAGGAAAAAAGCGAATGAAAAGGTTCAGTGTGAAAAATGCAAAGAATCATCTTCTGGAGGAGACGTGATTCACCATGTGCCTCACTTGCTCAAAACATTTTCTTGTTGTAGGAGTGGCGATGGAAGGCCCAAGGCAATCATTTCTCAGGTTCAAAAGATGTTCAAGGAAAACGTATTTCTGACATGCTGCAGAGGAAAAGAACTTCCTCGCTATGCTGGTGTGTAACCAGAACTTATCAATCCAGAGCCTGTTTCAGCCTGCGTAGCAAAAAGAAAAAAAAAATGCTGAGTGAGATGATATGAAAGATTTTTAGCCCTCATGCTGGTTTGGAAATCAGAGATCACGTCAATGCCCACCAACATGGAGTCACAGGAATTTAAATATACCTCTTTAAGTCCTCTTTAAGCCTCCATGCCTGGAAAATTTTATCAGCAGGTAATTTCGGTGTGAACTCACACTACAAGCTGCTATTACAATTTTCATGTTATTCTCAGCAGCTAGTGAAGCAAATGCGATGATGTGGACCTAAAAACACAAAGTTTAGCCGCAATTATCACCGCAGACACCTGAACGAGTGGAGGTTTCTAACAATGAGGGCAGAGGAAGCAAAACGATCTTCCTTCCCTCCTCTGTTTGCTTTGCCTGAATGAATAGCAGATCCACCAGCATGGCAGTGTCAGAATAGATTAGCACCACGGTCCATCTCCCTGGCTTCACAAAATAAAATCCTCTTAAAAGCAGGGGATGTCACTCAATCTCCTGAGACATGTACTTGCATGGTGGACTTAGGAGCTCTCACTACTGGGAAATATACCTGCACAAATAGAAGAAGTTTAACTGAAAATGAGCTGCCAAAAGAAGTACTTGCCAAGGTATACAAAACCTCCCACACCAATTTCCCCTCAGACTGAATGCTCATATTATTCAAGTTTTCGATGCAGTCAAAGAATTAAACATCATGGAACTGCAAATAGGCATTATCTTATCAATCCACTTAGTCGTTTATTAGGACATCCTGGATGTTTAGCTTTCAAGAGAACAGGTTCAAGTAGCTCATATCTTAAAAGTATCTTCACATTGCCTTCAGCTATTTCTTATTTTATAATCATAGCCCAGGGCTGAGAGTAAAAGACGGCTTTTCAAAACCCATTCAGAGTTTTCAATCCGTGTAACTATGAAAACAACAGGAAGTTCCTCCCCGAATAGCCCAAAGGCAAGAGGTTAAGAGTTCATTGCTCACAAAATATCTTCTCTATTCTAACAAAACAAAAGTATTTATTCTTTCAAAGCGAGAAACATAATGTGTGAAGACTTTCCAAAAAGAGCCGTGTCTGCGGGTAGATGGCTGTATGACACAATTTGACTATACTATGCCATACATTGAAAAACACAGTGTGACAAGTATTTGTGCACTCTATATATTTGAAATTAGTTAGAATATATTTTGAAATAGATGGCAATATCGAAAGTACAAAATGCAACAACTATGACTTTTTGTCACATTTTTCCTAATTGCAAATATATTCATTTTTTTTGTTAGTTCATGAATTATGAAATAAATTAAATAACTGAGCCAGAGGCTCGCTGGCGGGCTAATTTTAATCCGTTGTCCCTGTTAAATGTTAAAGAGGCACCCTAAAAGCTGAATTCTCGAGTAGAAACAGTTTTTAAGGAGGGATCTGTCATGTGTGCACGAATGATCTGGTGCTTATCTTGGAGAAGTGATCCTATCGAATGAAATATTTGATATTTACAACAATTTTGTCGAATCACGGATATGGACATTATTATGCAGCAAATATGTTGCAAATTCATGTGTCAACGACGCTGTGTTTAACACTTAGTTACGGTTAGGCATAAAATTCACTTGGTTGCATTTAAGAAGATTTTGGCTTCAAATATCCGTTTTGGGGAACACAAATCTTCACAGGGAAAGCTACAATCTCTCATTAAAAAATTATTGCTTTTCATGCCACTTTCCAAGCAGGAAAAACAGCAGCTGGTTTCTACAAAACACCTCCGTTTAGTGCCTAAAAAGCTGCATGAAACACATCAATGAACGTTAAAAAAAACCCAGCTGGTTCTGGTATCTGTTAGTCATGAACAGTGGTCTGCAGTGGTCAGCATGCATGTTGTTGAGGTCAATGGTTTCCAACTGGTGGGTCATTGTCCAAAAGTGAGATGTGATCCATTCAAAATGGCCCATCAGTGACTTGTTAACATGTCAAAAGAACAGTGGATTACTGGCACTGAGCTTTTATTTTGAAGTGATGTTTCTGTTTATTCTTGCAATATGTTTTATTTCTTTGTCTTCTAAGCAATCATGAACATGTGATCATTTATCTAGTGTCTGGATGTTGAACTAATGACTAAGGAGAAATCTGGACCCTGTGACTGGACCAGTTGGGAACCACTGCCATCCACTATCCCCACCACCTCCCATTGATAAAGTCAGCTCATTAGCCACATCACTTTAGAAACCTTGATATGATACATATGAAACATACACATGTAACATTTTTGTGGTTTTCAGAAACATACAATGCAGACATTTTTTTCTGGTAACTGGGCTGATGGGAGAGACATTACAGTCTCTTCTTGTCTTGAGCCTCCTTGTACATGTTTTACCCTCCTGTGTCCTCAAGACTGAATAAATGTGACGTCATCCAATCTGCTGCTATCCTCTCTCACCGCATGACGATAAAACACAGAGAACAGAGACAATACAGATTGCCCTCTGAGATATCCGGAGTGACCTGTGAGGTGGATAACCTGTCCAGGAAGGAGAAACAGCGTTGGCCAGTCAGCTTAATGCCTAAAGCTACTTTAAAGTCTGTCAGAGCAATCACGTCGGCGCAAACGCACATTCACACATTACATAAATTCCCTACAGAAGTGCATTTACACACTCACAATGTATACATTTCTTTGTCGCACCTTTTGTCTGAAGATAAAGGGTTTTTTCGGTCAGGGGTGTAAAGTTTTTACAGGAGCTGAAGGGAACTCAATGCTTTTTTCCTAAACTTCTAAGAAAGATCAGCTGTCACTTGAGGCAAGGATGTAAAAATCTACATTTCCAGCAGTGCAGCGTGTGTCTCTCCCCTCAAATTGATTGGGATCATTTTCTGTACCGCAACAAGAATCCTCTCCCCTCTCCTTTTCATCTCATAGTCTCATTGATCATTGGAGCTTCTCAGATACAGAGAACAGGTGTGATCATCATCCTAATGCATTTTCTGTATGTGTGTGTGTGTGTGTGTGTGTGTGTGTGTGTGTGTGTGTAGGAGTATTTCTGTGTGCGCTAACATTTCAGTGAATACACTGGTGTGGTCTGAAAGTACAATGAATGAATGTTGACACAACATCCGTACTCATCCATAATTTATTTCAGCTCAAAACACTTTCCAGAGCTTTTTAAATGTTGATTTTTCTCCGTTCCTCGTAATATCATGTTGTGAAGACTTTTCAGTGCTCAAACTGGGCTAAATCATTGCAGGCCAGAGTTTACAATGCAATACCTTGCAGTGTTTGTGTACACATATTTATGTGTGCATGTGCGTGCATGCATGTATGTGTGTGTTTGTATCAACTCTGGCATAATGATAGACTGACAGTGGGAGCGACAGCACCACCCCAAGCAAGTAGAAAAGCCCTACATTCCTGGGCTGCGAGCTGTGAATCTGAGCACAGATTACAAGTTAAAACACGCAGCCAGGAGCCACCACTGTTTTAGTAAATACTTTCAGAGCTAGTGTTTAGAGATCATAGCTTTAGGACAAGGGTGGGATTGATTTCCCAAACATGGATTTTGTGTTGTGGTTGTCCGGTTTTATTGAAGGGTAGAAATGGAAAACCAGCTTCACCTGCTGAGGAAACGCTGGATATTCTTCAAGGTTTATTGATGCTTTAAAGAAACTGTTTAATATTTGGGGAAATGCTTATTAAGGCTCTTGCTAAGAGTTGGATGAGATGATTGATGCACTCTTGTATACACGTTAAATATGAAGAGGATGTTCAGTTATCTATTTTGCATTTATTTCGAGTGTAAGACTACACACTGTAGTTTTTTCTCACTATAAATGATAAAATCAGTTTACCAATTTGAGTGAAAAGGTGAATCTTGAAAAGTTTGCCCAAAACCTAATGACCTGTGATTTAGCAATGTTCCAAATTCACAATTTGACTTCTCACAGTCTACATTAGCTCTGATGTTTTCCCACTATCACAATGCTACTTAGGAAGCAATGATGTGCTATAATCTTGACACAGTCATGTATATTACAGGTGAGCACTGGCTGTTTGAATTAGCCTCAGATGAGTAGATCAAATCAACCTGAGTGTCATCTGATCATGTGCTTTAATCAGACCTTTTTCACACAGAAGACATTTTTATATGTCAAGCACAGGTGTAAATCATAAAATTAACAGCTGAATTCTATTTAGCTGCTTTGATTTTAGGATCCTGGTATTGTGCATGATCACTCACTGTCGTTTAAATAGAATAGAGCCATTGTTCATGTCATTAGTAACACCTGTGCTTTTCCTACTATGATAGACCACAATATCAGCTGTGAAACTCGTCTATGTAAGGGATAACTCAAGGAAATCTGACCCTCTGAATTCTGGCCATCTCTCAGCGAAGAAGCAAATAAGTGTATTTTGTGTGTAATTAGGTGATGTGTTGAACTGTCTCTTTGGTCTGAACATAATAATTTAAGTGTTGAGATGCTCAGTGATAACATAGTCCTGCATATAAAGACTAGATAACACCACAACTTGTAGTTTTTACACTTCAGTTTTTTTATGTAAATATATAGGCAAATTTTGTTACCTTGGGACACTGAAAGCTTGTTTATGCTGGATCTTAGATATGGAGATGGATAGAGCCTTCTGTCTGTACTCTGCATTCATTTTGTCCATATTTGTGCGCGTTTTTCTTAAAACCTATGGATACTGACGAAACAGAGCAGTACTCCCGCAGATCGTGGAGGCAGTAACGCACTTCAAGGGATATACGCAGGGTACCTGCATCTCAGCAGGATTTACAAGACACAAAGCTTACAGCACAATAAGTGGAAAGAAATTCCCCTGTTTTCAACACAGGTTTTACAAAATATGATGCAGGTACACTCAGTTAACAGCAGCATAATATAATAACTAATGACATATAATCACCTGCATCCCAACAGGATGTATAGTATAGGGAACACTCAAACCCATCAGCACAATAACTAAGGGATAATGTACTGCAAGGATGATGCCACTTCCACATGTCCACATGTCACAATGTTTTTAATGGCCTCACAGGCCACCACCTTCAACGCTGCCTCCGTTTACTGCTGCTGTATCTATGCCATCATAAAGGACGCACAGAAGTGAGGACAACAATATTTACAACATCTGAAACAGACAACTCTATTTTCAGCTTGTTTTCATTCCAAAGTTGTCAAATACCACCACTCTGACAGTGCTTTCAGCATACGATCCCGAAGCCAAAAGCCACGTTTTGCATTCGCAGAATACACCTGGATGGCATCAGCTGAGAACGTGGCCAGACGGACCTGGTCACAGCGTTATCATAACGCTGGACGGCACCTGCAACAGCAGCCTCATACATGGAGGCCGGTGTCACTTGAGAACGCAGCCGGACACAACCTGTCGTGTTTGCATGGTACGCCACAGAATGGTGGCAGGTTGAAAAGCTGCGAGTAACAACGTGATATAAGGAGTGCGAGGGCTCCTGCAGGGCGGGCTGTAAGGGTGGTGGATTGGTCTGGTGCTCCCCTCCTGTTTTTTTTCATACTCCTTACCATGTTCCTCCTTCCCCTAATCCTAACCATCCGTGTTCCAGTGTTGGTTGCCATGTGCTTTTTTTGCCTAAACATAACCACATGCAATGTAATCCTACCATATGTTTGTGTTGACATCACGATACCAACATCCCAGACCATCCATAAGAGATGAAGACAGATGCCTAGAGAGTAATATGTAGATGCGGAGGTCCACTGCAAAGTGGCAATATGTGATGATTTGAGATGAGAGCATGTTCATTTCTGTATGTAAAGGAAATATAAAACACCCTGTTTCCAATAGTTATGCTAAGCTCGGCTACCTTTTGGCTCATTATATCTATCGCCTCGTGTCACTTTCAACAAGAAAGCAAATAAGGAAATTGTTATCACTCAAAAATACCTATTCCTTTAACAAAAAATGAAATGCAACAGCACATTTGCCCTGTATTTATGTATGTTTGACATATATTTGTATCATAAATCTATTCGCAAGTGCTACAAAATAAATCCCACAATACAGAAGGGGCTCTCGTTGGATTCTTGCATTCTGTAATAAGAAATTATAGATTTATCCGGTGGTTCACTCTAGCTGCATAGATCTGCATAGATCACCACCTGCCACTCAAATCTGAAACACCTGCTTCCTCCACAGCATCCATCGCCAGCTGGCTCACTGCAGAAAACCCTAAAATAGCCATAAAAAAATAATAACTCAGCCAGAACCATATCTTTCCCACATCTGACTTTAAAAATTTGAATCCCATAAACGTTCATAATAATATTTCATAGCTTCTGCATGTGCCCACTTCTGTAATATTTATCCCCCACTCATTTCACCATGCTCTCTTTTTTCCACTCTCATTCCTGCTGTCCAGGGGTTGCTTGAGCTATGAGAGGAACTTTCCTGAACTCCCATCCAACATAATCAAATAGAAAATGTTCCCAATAATAACATGTACTCCCTGCATCCACTCAGTAACCTTTCCCCTCTTTCCTTTCTTTAATTGAAACATTAGTCAAACGGACCTGGTAGTTTGACCATGTAGGGCTCAATATTCCCAGGCAATAAAGAGGAGAACTGGTGATTACAGGCGGACATATCAGTGTGATTTAGATGGTGGACTCATGATCATGCTTGGTGGGAACATACAGGAAGGAGGATCCACTCCACCTACAGGTTTCCACCGCACATAACAGATTGTGTCTCCACTCGGCTGTATTAGCTCTGCCCAGCATGCTCTGTTGAATCCCTTTTGACTTGATAACAAGCGTATTTGGCTGCTCTGGTCCTCCTCACTCTGCCTGGCTGCCTTGTCTCATTGTAATTCACTACCGTTTTGCAGCACTTTGGACCCGCTCCGTTGCATACAATCCTGTCTGATGCCCGTGGTTCATTTGTCCACTTTTCACATCTTCACATGACATGCAGTGAGTGTGACTCTCAGTTTGTCTTGTTCCAGACAGCAGCTTTTAGTTTGATCATTTTTCTTTCATCTGTGTTGGGAGAATTATTGGGATCTTAAGTAAAAGTAGCAATACCTTAGTGATAAATATAATAATGTAAAAGTGCTGCATCCATAATATTACCTAAGTTGACACACAGAAGATTAACAGCTAAGTATGCTAAGGCACTACAAGTGGGAGTGCTTATTATACAGCAGAATGGCCTTTGCCTTCTTTGGCATTATGTTATTTTATTGGCAGTGGTGGGATGTAACCAAGAGCATTAACTCTCGTTCTGTGTTTAAGTACACATTTGAGACCCTTGTTCTCAAATTTTTCCCTTTGACTGCCACAACAAGGCTAAATTGATGTTCGTGAGGGTCCACTTTTATGCATTTGACATAAACATTGTCATTCACCCATGTTTGTGAGGGTCCTATGTGAACGAAGATGTGCAGCCCACTTTTTTGTGACCGTGCAGACTGTAGGCATATCAAGCATGCCATCTCTCTTTGTTAGGGGTTGACAGATTATCGGCCTATATCAGCATTTTACTTTAATGATCACTGATAAAATTAATTAAAAAGTGCAAAGAAAATGTCAGCATGGGAGGAACATTTACTTTGTAAAACCTAAGGGATCTGTTTCTACTTATCTATCTTTATTTAAATTTTCACTTGACTTTATAAAAACAAAATTTTGCTGTGTATGATGTTGAGCGTTTCAGTATTGATTCAATGTTTTTCTGAAGGTATTTAAACAAAGTTTTGTGTTGGAGTTTGTTATATTCCAAATTCTAAATATTGACTGTTTTTTTTTTCATTTTTATTGTAGATGCATATCAAAACCAAATTTTGGTTATTTGTCTCATTTTCTACTAATAATCAGTATTGGCCCTGAAAAACCAATATTGGTTGACCCCGACTCTTCATACCATGTCAGTTGCTCTCAGCTTTAAGATTCGGCGTGAAGAGTTTAACAGAGTGAGTTGAAAGGCCAGAGCATCTCATACAGATGCTAAAGGGTGGCATCTATCACATGCCGAGGGTCATGACGATCTGTATTTGATGACCTGGGAATGAAAATGGGCTGAGCAACTTTTTTTGCCGTATATGGTAGTAAATAAAATAGATTTGGCTTTGGTTTATTGCTTGGTGTCTCGATGTGGTAAGGGAGAGTGGCAACAAGGGTAGGACCAAAATATAGACAGTCGAGGCAGAAAGGAGGATTTTAGTGGCTTATTGTGAAGCTATATCTTAGGCATGCATATAAAAGGAGGGCAGGCAGGTAACAGACAGACAAGTAACAGAAGTTCAAAAGAGATGACAAAAACCACATTGCGATCTTGACAACCGTGACAGAGGAACAAAGGATCTGAGCTGTATATGCGCGGAGTGGCTGATTAGAAAATGAAATGCAGGTGAGGAGGTGGGCGGGGAAGGCCAGGCAGAGCAGCAAAGCTGATTAGGGAAGTGGGAACAGGTGAGTAGACTGGGGGGGGGCAGTCAGGTGATGGGGAAAGGATGAAAAATTTAAGGGCATGTGGTGGATGATAGAAAAATGGCCATAAATGGGCGTGGGGAAATATGTGACTGGTGAGGGGAAACAAAGAGATAACTGTGACAAAAAAACAAGTTCTGTGAAGATGTCATTTTTGGGAATGTGGGGTTATCGGCATTTCATTTTCCAGCATTTTACAGATAAAAAAAAATCCATTGATTTATCAGTAAATGATCATTAAAGATTTAGCTCTGTCTGTGTTAAACATGCTCTTATTGAGATTTTTATGTGATTTATACAATAGACATTTGTAAATGTGATTTTACTTAAGTTATATGTCTAATGCAATGCAACATGTTGTGATGTTTAGGTCAATTGACATTTACTTGTCTTAAACACATTCTTAATGAGACTTTTTTTGTGTGTATGTGTCTTGCTTCATGTACATTTTATTGTAGGTGGACCTCAGGAACAGTAGCTACTACCTTAGAGGCAACTAATGGGGATTCAAATAAATAATTAAGAAAAAGCCCTGAAAAACATTTCACCTCAACCAACAATAAAATGTTACTAAAATACTAATGACTATGATAAATAAAAATATTCAAGTCACAGTACTTTTGTTATTTCAGCCCAGTTGCCCGGAGACTGCAAACCACAAATACAAATCATTTGTACATTTCAAACATATTAAAAGTTTTTAAACTCATGTAGTACATGAGCTGACTTTGTCAGCGGTCGGTGGAGGGGAAGGTGGAAGATGTGTCACGAGAAGCCTGCCAAACTGCAGACCAACAAGACCAACCTTCAGCACCAACACACAACAAAGGCAGTTGTTTTTTCAGTAAACCATCACTGTGTTTCCAGCCTGGTTAGTACCATGAAAAAAGGTTGTTTCCAGTGGGGACCGTGCCACCAAAACTGTGTATTTTAAGCTAAAATACGACCTTTTTTAACCATGACTAATTGGTTTTTGTGCTTAAACCTAACCATAAATTATAGTGTTGTTTAAATGTAAAGAAACATTAAATTTTTAATATATATGCTTCATTAATAACATATAAATGTAGCACATCCATGATTTGCAGAAATGTACAATAGACCCACATTTAATCTGACCATTAGGTTAGATGCTTAAGTTGTTTAATTCATAATATGTACTTGCACTAAGTAACATTTCAATGCAGGACTCTTACTTGTAGTGGATTATTTTTACAGTGCAGTGTGTTTACTTTTACTCTAGGGATCTGAATACTTCTTCCACCATTGGTTATTTGATTATTATGGCTGCAGTTTAATGTTGAAGCAGGTCAGTATAAAACTAATCTGTGATTAGTGATTTTATATTAATTTGTATAAAATGTTAATCTTTAAAGTAACTAGTGACCACAGCTGTCAGATATATGTGGAGTAAAAAGTAAATTGTGTTTGTCAAGAAAAAGTGTGTTGAAGTAGCATTACATGGAAATACTCAAGAAAA
This sequence comes from Plectropomus leopardus, assembly GCF_008729295.1. NCBI lineage: Eukaryota > Metazoa > Chordata > Actinopteri > Perciformes > Serranidae > Plectropomus > Plectropomus leopardus. The sequence goes on from NC_056474.1 coordinate 10,777,767, forward strand.
ACCTTACATGCATCACTTGAGTAAACATCTTTAGGAACTTGCCACCAGTGTGTTTCATATACAGTATATTAAAACCAGGACAAACATAATGCTCTGTATGCTGTGTTGCAAATAAATGTACTTTCAGTTAAACTGGTATATAATGGATGAATTGGAGGAATAAATCCTTTCAGCCTGAACAGTCACAATCCTGGATGCTGTGTGTCTAACAAAGCTGCTTCAGGTTGTCCAATCCAGATGACACAAACCCACAAAGTGGAAGATTTCCAGGAGGACGTCAGACCTGCTTCAAACTTGAACTGATTGGATGAATTTCAGAGATTGTTTGCTGACAAGTGTCGATTAATTCAAAGTCTGATGGCGATGCGAGGACTTTCTAAAAACTGCTTGTTAAAAGGGCCTGCTTTCTTGAAAAAAGGCCTTACATTTAACAGCTTAACCGCAATTTAAATGTAACAATGACAGCATTAAACATCTTTGATCAGGCGATATATGCAGAATTGCTGTAATGAGGCTCTTTAAACTCTAAACGGTGCTTAAACAAATGAATCAAACTGATTACAGTAACTTTACTCTGTGCCTACTTTCAGAGCTAAATGAGAAACAGTTTGAGGCTAATAAAATGCTTAATGCTTATATGCACAAAGAGACATTTAAGATTTTAGTGCAGACTTTTGGGGCATAGGTGTTCATCATACTGCTGGTAGACAACTAAATAGCTTCCCATTATGACTCAGACAGACCTGCAGGGCGTAAGAGCGTAAGGTGGTTGTTGCACCTGATGAAGTAAGGGCCTGTTGCCACCAGCTGGAGCAGAGCTGCAGTGCATCATCACCTGCAGCGAACACCTGGACTCCAGACAGACAGGTGTGTTCATTCACTCTAATGAGCATGTGCTGTTTATACACACAATCACACACACAAAGGTATTTGGTCGGTCATAGAGAAAATGTGGAATTAATGTGGGAAATTTGTCTGAATTCTGCAGAGCTTGTTTATTAGAGATGAAAACAAGCTTTTTAATTAAGAGCAATAGCCCCACAACCACGGCTGTGATGTGTTTAGTGGCGCTGTGTGATACTGATGAGGATGGCAGCTTACTGATGACATTTCACATGAAACCTGACAGATCCTTCCCCATGTTACTGCATGTGGTGCTCCAGTGCACGAGTGCCACAAGCAATGATTCACATGGTTGTTAGTTAAGATGTGATGATGATAATCTAAAGAGGAGGAGGATTACTCAGAAATAGTGGCAGAGGAAGTATCCATACCCTTAAGGTAAACGTGATAATACCACAATGTAAAAAATATTCAAAACAAGTACTGTAAAAGTCTAAATCAACACTGACAAATATTCAGCTTCCATTCACTTCAATTCAATGGAGACAAAGAGGCAAATAAAACATTTTCTTCCACTGACTAAGCATATTCGCATCATATTGTGGGATTTCAACTTCTGTGAACTTTAGGTGGTTATTTACCATTTAAGTTAATTACTCATAAAAAAAAGTGTTAAGCAACTTTACTACTCAACCATAGTTCAGAGGAAAATAGAGAAACCTAATAATGAGTCCTAAAATCTAGAAATCTGTTAGCATTTTGGCACTCCTGGTTCCCTCTTCTCAAAGTCAATGTGTTTTTTAAAAGGGTTTTTAGTTAGAAGACTAAAATAAGGTCTTAATACAAGTGCTTACAAGCTGAGGAGACCTTAATGTTTTGTTCTAAGACACAAAATAGGTCAGTAAATACCCCCCTCACAAAATTTGAAGCTTTTATGTGTCTTTAAAAAGGCAGTTGCTAAAAAGTGGCTAAATGTGACTACAGAAATAACCTAGCAATAGCTTTTTACTTTTGACTATTACATTTAGGCTTGAAAAAATCCTGAAAGTGGTGTTCATTTATAAAGATTGTCTTGCTGAGCAAAATGTGTCAGTATCATAAACATTTGTTTGCCAAAGAGTTTATTTCCTGCAGTGATCCAAAATCCAAAGGAAAAATCCCATAGGCTTTTTGGCGAGGGAATTTGGGCAACGTTAGCTTTCAGGTTGGCCTACAGAAAAACGTCATCTCTGGGGCACCCTATATTGTACTTTTTACGCCATTACTTTTATTTAACAGTGAGATTGGTTGGGGTAAGAATGTCAAAGTAAGCCAATCAGAGGCAGAATAAGGTAAACTGCGCTAAAGTACTTGAGTAAATGTATTCAGTTACATTCCACGACTGTTCAGGAGGACTGAGCTGTCAGCGGAAGCAAATCTCAAAAAGATCAATGGTCAGTGAAACAATGGCACTGGGAGTGAATGTAAAGTGGCTGTGAATCAAATTCCAGTTTGTACAGGAAGCTGTTGAACACCAGGAAGGACACTGCCCTCGCTCTTCCTCTGCTACGTCAAAAATACACCAGCTACAGGCACCAGACGCTGCCCGATCAGGATCCTGTTTTTACTCTTTTTTTTGGTCACAGTTTCCAAAAAAGAGGAGGGTCGCTGTGACATGGCACAAGCTCTTTGTTGCACATGTGACCAAATGTGGCTGCTACTGTCAAGGAGTCTTAAATTTCCTCAGCAGGAGCATGGTGCCTAATTTTAGAGAGAGCATATGACCAAATGGGAATAAGTGATAGCTGATCACACTATGGACTGTAGATATTCAGGGGTTTGAATGGTTTGCTGTAGGAGGAAGTGATTATTGCAGCAATGATTCACTGAGCTATTACTAACTTCTGAATCTATGTCACAATATCAAAGTGACAGTGATTCATAAGTCACTTGACATTATCAAAACTACTTTTAAGACTAACTGAGATTTTCTCTCTGCCCTTTTAAGATGAGCTATGTCTTATATTGCACTGCTGTAGCTGTAGCTGGTATGGTACCATTTATAGGTGCTTATTTACTTAAGTATTACCATTTTATGTTTCTGTATAGTGCTACAATGGATAATATATTAGAGGAAATATTGTATTTTCTTTTATTTCCTCCTTGGTTTATGACGCCAAGAGATATTAAAATCACTGAATGTGGATGGTATTGTTAGCTTGTCAACACTGCGCATAATACTGCTAAGCTTAGTAACAGCTTCCACAATAAGGCATGCAATAAAAAATGATTTAAAAAAATGTTTGCTGTCGCTGAAATTTCTCATCAGGTCACAGAATAACAGATCTCATAAAAATTAATACAAAATCCAATTTTCTACTATTCAGATTATGAATTCGAATTAAAAAAAGCATATAGTTAGATTATAAAATACAATGCATTGTTAAAGGGGAACTATTCTGCTCATTTTCCACTCTAAACTTACATTTGGGTTTCTACTATAACATGTTTAAATGCTTTTATGTTTAAATAACACTTTATCTTCCTCATACTGTGCTGGAACACTGAAACACTGCAGCGTCTCTAGCACTCATCTCCTTAAGCCCTCTTCCGAAAAAGCCCAGTCTGCTCAGATTGGTCAGTGATTCTGGGACTTATGAGCATCTCTGCGCCATCACTGAAGGTTGTGAAAGACTGACTGAGAATAGCGGCACTGTCTACTCTGAAAATTCATCAGTAAACACTTAAAAACCAAAAACTACACAATGGGGACATGTTCCAGCAAAAATATGATGCAAAACCAGGAAGAAATTAATAACATAGCAGCAAAGATTACAGGTTTCCCTGATGTTAGCATGTAGCTACATGCAGCAGAAATGACTGTGGATAACAGCAATTTATATAGTGGAAAATCATCAGTTAAAGTTTCTAAACCAGGAACCTGAAATCAGGGAGACAATAACATCAGCAATCAAAATTAAATGTTTTCTTGACATTAGCATGTAGCTACATGTAGCAGAGTACTTGCAGTTGGGGATGACTGTAATAAAGTAGCCTATAGCGGCATTTTCTACTGTCGTTTAAAAAAAAAATCACCTATAAACTACATTACCAGGTTGCTCCAGCAAAAAAATGATCCAAAATTAACAACACTGCAGCCAGGATTACATGTTTCCCTGACTTTATTATCTAGCTACATGTAGCAGTGTAGACTACATAGGGCTGGCACTATATCAAATTTTCACTACACCATTCTGCTGGCCAAAAGACTTCATGATAACAATAATATCACGATATCTATAAAAAATGTTGGGGTAAAATAATGCTATCAGTCAAATTCATCTAGTGTTTTGTTTTTTGTTTTGCCAAATGAATTACACTCAAAATACAAGTGCAGGGGGGTAAAGAGTCTGTTACCATAACTGTACAAAACTGTACAAAAAGAGCACTTACTTATAATGAAAAGTGAAATAAATAAGCCAGATGGCATTGGTGGAGGGAAATAAAGTGAGACAGGAAAGAAACGCAAATGATTTACATGGCGCTGGATTATTTGCATATTGTCAGATGTTTTTCTATATCAGTATTTCACTTTTAATCACGGTTATCATCAATACGTTATTGTGACAACCCCAAGGCTACACACTATAAATACTTGCAGTAGCGTGCCTGGAGTAGATGATCATACAAGGAAATTCGTCACACTATGACGTCAGCCTATTGCAAAAGAATAAAAAAACAAAAAGCAGAGTATTCAGAACAGATCTTAAGCCTGAGGTTTTTGCTCACAGGGATTACTTTTAGATACGTTTACCTCATTATTTTATCTTTGGCATTTGACATCTGACATTTAAAAATTATAGGCCTATTTAATAAAGAAAATTAAGTAAAGCATAATACCTTTATGGCTTTTGACCTCCTACAAAAAGACAATGTCGTTGAAGCCTCCTGTCCTGTTTCAGATGTTTTTATAAGTTACACCAAAGACAATTCAAAGCCCAAAGATGTAAAATAATCACAAATTTCACAAAAAAGCAAAGATTAGAGTCCATGAAACATATGCAAATTTGTGTAGCAAAACAGCTCATCTCATGACCCCTCAGATTTATGTTATTTACCCTTTGGAGGGGTCGGACCCTTGGACTCATGTAATATATAACAGGCTATCAGTTATCAGCATTTTACTGCAGAACAAGCACTCTGTTACTCAAAGTAAATCTTACTTCTGTACTTTTGCTTCATGTATTTGTACTTTCACTTCATTCAGTAACTCTGAATACTTTCTCCACCCGCTGGGAGCACAGGAGCAGCTCAGCCAACGACATAAGTAATGAAACAGAAATGGGAAAGTACCATGTAATGTAGTATCTGCATTCAATCTCCATCGCTCTATAGCTGCCGAGCTGCACTGCTGCTAAGCACAGAGGCTGGACTTCCAGCTGGAAATGTTCTATTGGGCTTTGGGCCCATTTCCTATAATCTTTGCTAATTAAAAGCAGCCCGTCCTGCTTTATTCACATGCTCTGTGCAACGGAATACCATAAATCCTTGTAAAAGACTGAATGTGTGAGAGAGAGAAAGGAGAAAGGCCGAGAGGGAGAAGATGAGAGAGAGAGAGAGGAGACCAATTATTCATCCTCATTATTATTGTAAAAGGAGATTTATTTTGTAATTATCTTATTTTTCTCATCTTTATTGAGATAATTTGTATAATTTGATTAATTGTAACTATTCTGTTTCTTCATTTAGATAGGAAACTGCATTACACAGTGCACCTTGTAATGTTCGTAATGGCAGAGTGAAATGTAAGAGAGCAAAGAGAAGCTCTTGCTTTACCCATGTCCTGAAAATAGATTTAATTCAGTAACTATCAAGTTTATAGTTAGCATTGAGTATAGCCAGGGTTACACTATCATCTTGATTCATCACCTCCTAATTATAGGCTTTCCAAAACAAAAGGAGGACAGCACTTAAGGGCGCTCATCAGGCTTTTCTCATACGCTGTTTGTATGTTTTCCTACGAAAAGTAATGCAGCAAAACTCACGTAATGATGAACTTCTAATTTGTATAACCAACATATTTTGGAAGGCTGCGGTCACGTGACCAACGTGCTGACGGGAGTCAAGAAAGAAGCAGTCCTGAACTCCGTAGGAGGCAGTTTGGGATGGGGCATGGGACTTTCCTCAGGAGACTGGTGTTTGAAACAGCGTGAACTCTGAGTCATTTCAAGGTACGTTCACACCACTTTTTTTTAAACCTAACCTCAGTAATTTTGTATTAATTACTTAACCTTACGTTAATTATATACCTTCATTTATGTGTGCATTTTTACAGGATATCACACCAATTGTTTTATGTGGATACATTGCCCTGACACACCAAGCCGGCAGTCACCCGGCTGTCAATGTTGGGCCATTGGTAAGCATATGTCACCTAAGTTTTTGCAGTGTATCCTGCACCGTTGGTCCAACTCAGCCCTTGTCTGCTTGTTTGTTTGTTTTTTTGCAAATTCAGCATGTTGAATCAGAGATTGCGGAGCCCGTCGGTGAACAAAATCACTCAGTTCAGCTCAGTGCACGAGAGGAAAAACAGACGTAAGGAAAGCAAACAAACAGCTTAAGTCAAGAGTCCATAAAATCAAAACAAACTTGTTATTGAGTATGTTTTGTTTTTTTTAGCAGAAGTGATTCACAGTTGTTTGTGGTTTTGTTTGCCTCTGCATGGTAATTATCCTTTGATCTTTCAACATTAGGTTACGTCTTTAATGTGCTAACTGGCTAACTAACATTTTTAATCCGTCATGTCAGTCTTCCAGTTTCACTTTTTGAATGACAAAGACAGACTAAAGCCGCCTGCCTCTATGGAGAGCTACTTCCTTTCATGCGGGCACATAACATACGTGCCAGTTGGTTTTTGGCTGTAGCCTTTGCGGTTTGTTCAAGCACAACTTTTTAGTCGAGACACAGGAGATGTGAGGTGACGCAACAGTCGGCCTTCATGCCTGGGCCTTGCAACTCAGTATTCTCCAAATTCAATATGGGACTTGTTTTAATGGCAAAATCTACGTTATTAATAATTTTCTGGTAATCATTGAGATTGAAAGTGCTGGACAAAAACCATCAACTCAACGTGAATCATGTAAGTTTTCATTACTTGATGTATTGCTTTGATATTTGCCAGTGATGAATGCTTGCTGGATATTTATAACCAGATCCCTGCACAATCAAGCTTTTGGGGGGGTTTCAGTTGGTCTGAGAAATGAAAAAGACCTTTCTAACAGGAAAAATATGTGCTGTTAATTAATCTTTTGGGGGTATTTTATTAATGTTGACCCTGGATCACTGCACAGACATCAATTTACAGCCTCACAATGAGGAAATACTGTCTTTTTTTTAAATAATTTGAGATTTTTTGTTTGCTTTAATATGCATAAATTGCATTGCAAATGAATGCTCACTAATGGAATTTATCAAATGTTTGTATCAACTCGTGCTTGTTTGTCAATTATGTGTCACCATATTCTAGTCATGACAATCTTTGGGCTGATTTATTGAAGGCTGGGACGAGCCAAGTTATGCAGACAACCAATCAATAATGCCATGATGTAAAGTGACCTCCATGTCACTGCATGCTTATTTGCAAGGAAAACTCGTTTTCTGAGCTGTCATCAGATCGAATACCTCTGAAGCGTGTTACAGGGGTGGAAAGAATTTTAGATTTATTCAGGTTATTTAAGGCAACCAAAAAAAGGGCTAATCATGATCTAAAAAAACACCACCCAACTTCTTTTCCTTTTATTGTCTTTGAAGGCATTTTCTAAATTTAGGTTTTACATTGGCAGTTTTCATGAGCATGAGTCAACATGTGGACGGGGATTAAGGAAGACAGTTTCCTTAAATAAAAGCGAGGTGCAAGTCATCCCATGAACAATGCAAAAAGATCAATAAATTGTGTTTGTTTGTGCGCGTGGGTGGTGGGTGAGTGTGCCCATCTGTCTGCGAGAACAAAAAATAAGGGTCATAAATTCAAAAATAGAGACGAAAGTAGATGAAAAGGCAACACCACCCTGAAAGTGTAAGTGTTTGTGTGATAATTGTGCAAGGGGTTTTGTGTAGTCCTGAGTTCGCATTTTCTCTAACAAGGGTCTGGCGTCCCCGCAGCCGTCAGTGGGATCCACGCTGGGCCCTTTCGCAGTAATCAGCCAGACTGTCTTGCTCTAATTGTTTCCAGATTTGTGTGGGAGGTCAGAGCCCCGGAGTACTGATCCTTGCCAAGTTTATAAACAGAGCAGTGTTTCCAGATGGCCACTGGCTCCAGACTGGCTAGCAGGTTGATTGGGACCAGAATAATAACAGGTGGAGAACAGACAATGAATTCCTTGACACTTTTTACCTCGCACACACTCACAGCGGCACCGACACTCTGAGAACACACAGTAACACACTTTCAATATGGTGAACAGGAGAGACTCCTGACGCCGTCTCTGTGGTTTGAGCCCAGCAACAGCCAGATCTGAGAGTAATACAGGCAGGATGTAGAGCACATTGAGAGGGCTGAACAGAGCCTGTATTACAGTTTTACACATGAGAATATAATGTAACAATCTACGAAATCTGTGAAATTGGAGATTTAACTGATTTTCAGCTCATCTAGTGACACTAATGTATAATTATTAACAGAATCTTCCTTTAAAAAAAGTTGCAGACTTGACTTCTCCTTTGTGTGATATTTTGACATTTTACAGTGTCTTTCTCCTGACTTGGCCCAGTCCCAGCTTTATGAAACCTTTCCTTCTTGTGGGGAACAATGTCAGCTGTGAATTGCAAAAGACACGATTACAAAATATGAGGTTCCTACAGGAAGCCAACTGCTTTCTTGTGTTGTTTTTGGATGCCATGTCAGATTGTGAAATCATTTTTTGAACCTCCAAGGCATCTGATTATTTATGTTTTCACATTCTGTGATTTTTTTTCATATATATTTGTATTTTTAGTCTAAAGCCTAAAATCCAAATAAAATAAATTCCTAGGAAATGTAAAGAAAATAAATGTGTCACATTCTATCTAATTCAAATCTCTCCTTTGTTTTTCTCCCTCTTTTAAGTTGTCACTTTTGGAAGTGTTCCTGTTGCAAACTTTGTCAAAGCTGAAGGTTGACTGTTTTTCCAAGAATCAGCTTATGTCCCCTGCAACACACACACACACACACACACACACACACACACACACACTGTCACACTTTCAAAGTGGAGATTTCAGCAGCTTCGGTGAAGACATTCCCACCACAATCACATCATTAGCTCCACCATGTCTCTTAATGCCTCTCTCAAGTTTTTGTTTACAGAATCCAGTCCTTCCAAGGTCTTTGTAATAGCTTGAGAGATCTGGGCTCTGGAGAGCAGGGGGAGGTTTGGAGGATGTGTGTGTGTGTGTGTGTGTGTGTGTGTGTGTGTGTGTGTGTGGAAGCAGGGGGGGAGCCTGCCTTTCATCGGTTTTGCTCTGCTACACTTGTTTGGGCCAAGGTTGGCCCCTGTTTTTCAGTAAGCGTACTCCACTCCAGATGTGCGGCGGCTCCAGAGTGGCTGCCATGTACAGTAAATCGGCATCTGAGGGCTCGTCAATCTGTGGGGTAGAGCGCTGCGGTGTCGTCAGCCCCAGCCACTGGTATAAACGGAAATTTGTACTGCTGAGCTCCCATGAGGCCTTGGGGGAGGTGAAGGTGGGTGGTGTTGCAGGGGGAGAGAAAAAAGGGGGCAGGGGAGGATATTTGGAAGTGAGAACTCAAAACTGAGAATGATGACTAGCAAGGGACAGAGACTGTTAACATGCACAAAAGGTGCAGCAAATGTCTGAATATTCTCATCCAAAGGGATAATGAGCTCACTTGGCTCAGCGGCAGGAAGTTAAATGAGCAGAAGAGAATGACGTCGACATGAGAATAAATGATGACTTTCGCAGGGAAATTTATCCACTGCTGAAAACGGAGACAAGAGTGTGGAAGCAGGTCACAGCCGGGGTATTTCAACATGCTTTAAATCAAATCATCAAGCTCCAAGTCGATAAAATCATACAAGTTCATAAAAGACTACTTTGCCTTGAAATAAAACACAAAAGGATTTTAAAGAGCAGCTGATTACAAGTAGACAGAAGTGCCAAATATGAATACAGAAAATGTTAACACCATTAATTCAGCATCACTCTGTTAATGTAAATATATGAGGCCTGACTCATAATAAAGACAAAGGTCTTTTCGGAGAGGACACAGTGCAGACTCTGGAGTGCCATCAGGCCAGACAGTGTTTCCCCCGCACATTCCTCCCTTTACATTTTCCCATGCTCAGAGCTCAGGCCCTGACTCAGCGCCATTATCACTGGGAACAAGTCATAGGAAAGCTGCTGATGACTTACAGAGTGAAGCCCTCATGTCCAGACTAATGTTTGAGCTCTGTCCTCAATGTGGTTTCCTCCCATCTAATGTTATTAAAGGTCAGCCATGTTTCTGTCACACAGAGCAGCCTGAGGCACGAGATGAGTCGCAGATAACCAAAGAAATAAAGTTGGTGATCGATCAATTTTTGTTTTAATTGTCACCTTGTGAAAAGCTTTGTTAAAACAAGTGTGTTTGCACTTGAATGGTTGGCCTTTTAACACACTGCAGTTTTGGGCTGCCTTATGAAAGCTGTCAGTTGGGAGGAAAACGTGATGAAATCTTTGGTTGTCAATCAGAGACATAAGCTCTGATCATACTGTGAGACGAGTCCACCAGCAAGATGAGACGGTGTCCGAAATTTAGATCTCAATTTGAAATGGAGAATACACTGCTAATGTTGGCAGGTTTGACTGATGACTTTGCCAGTTAGCCCAATTATAATATTCATTAAAGATCCACTCAAGTGAAAAATAAAGTTTTAACCCTGTTAACATGTCCATATGGGGTTTTAAATATGCTACAAAATACGAGCAAAAAAAAGCAGTCATGGCCAAGCATTTTTACCTTGGAACTGCAGTGTGCCAATGACAGTCTCAAAAACACGGATTCAGTCTTCCAGAGTTTGTAATGACACAAACCAAAAGGACCAGTTCCATAACACTGCAGAGAAACGAGGAGTATCAGAGCAGAAGCCAGATGTAACAACGTATCAATATTTTGTAAGCTAAGCTAGCTATCAATTTTTACTTCAACTTGTCAGAGTTAACGACTGGAATATGATGAACAGATGTAAAATAATTACATAGATGATATAATAAATAGCAGAGAAAAGCCCACTTAGCTATGTCCTGTCAGCTTCCTGTCAATCTCAATAGTACTTCTAAGCCTGGAAAGAGAGCTATTTAACTGAAACATAGTTTTCAATTAAACTACCTAAATTATACAAAAAGAAGCCCAAAATCAAACTAAAAGTAATGGAAATAACCCACTGTGACAACACTGTAAAGTGTCAAGCATAATGCTACTAATAGAAAAATATATTTACAAAGTCAAACATGCCTTTCAAATATTGCATTTCATGTTGCCCTCCTTTCCCTGGTTGTGACGGGGTCAACAGTCTCGTCCTTGTCTTCTTTTGAGGTTTAGCACAACAGACAAAGCCTGTTCACCGAACAGTGTGATACAGATTGTGGCCAAGGTTTTTATTACCATCTCATATATTGTGAGATGACTGTTGTTATTGCACGCTGTATATGTGACATTACAGATGACTTTCTGAAGTAACCTGATTTCTCCAAGGTATACTATGCAGAATGTCCGCAAAAAATAAATTAACAAAACAATGTACAGTATAGACTTATAAAAAAGAAATCCCTGTCAATCATGACTTATGACCCAGACGAATTGTGTTGTTGTGTGTTTATCTGCAGAAACTCTTTCCTCTGCCTATATGTCCTTATTTATTCTTATATTGCTGTGTTTGGTAAGTCCCTGGTCACAGTGCACAGGTGAAGTCAGGACTTAATAAATAAATAAATAAATAAATTAATAAATAAATGAATGACCAGGTGTCACACCATAAGCAGCATGCATCAAATCACACACACAGCACAAAAACCTGCAGATATAGCAGGGCAAAACTCCAAATGGACAAAGCTTGTTCCAAAATGAGAATGCATTCTGGGTTGGCTTTCACTTTCACTTTCGCTGGCAATATTGTTTACAAACAGCAACGAACGATTCCTGCATAGTATGCCTTTAAACATTATGTATATGAGACACACAACGTCCAACATCCTCTGCCACATAACTGGGTTTCTAATCACCTTTTTATATGCACATGCATCCAGTCCAACAAAAATAGAAACTTAAATACCAAACTGGATGTATATTGTAACGGTGTCTGTGTTTTTTTTTCTTCCATCGGCATGCCCATACCATGACCTTTTCCTCTTCGTAAGACAGACCCATTGCCCGACCCCTGTCCTTAGTTTCCTTTGGGATCCCCCACAGTCAACTGTGGGTGCCCCCCCCCCCCCCCCCCCTCGGCACCCTCGCACCGGATCCCATTGACACGGTGAGAGGGAGAAGAAGGGGGGAAGAAAACAGACCCTGGCTCCAGTCAGTCGGCCCTCCTCGGCAGGTTGATGAATGTCCAGGACTTCACGATCTTTGCCACCCAAGCCAGCGGAGTCAGGCTACAATGAGTTACAGTCTCCTGGTTAGAAAACTCTCCTGCCCGCCACCACCGCCGTCACCCCCCCACGCCAACCCACGCGCCCCACAGTCCCCCCCGCACCCCAGCTGGCCGGCCTCCCTCCCTCCACAAACACTGGAGGTCTATCCTTGACTGCTCAGCGCCGCACTCCTGCCACCACCTCCCTCGCCCTTTCAACTCTCGGCCCTGACTGCACCGATTCTACCCAGCAACACACACTCACAGGTCCAACCACAAGCTGGCACAGGTCACGTCAGCATGTCATTTCATTTCACCCCAAGCTGCTTATGTCAGTTGTCTGCAGCACTGATGTACTCATGAACCTGGCACCTGACTGCTTTAAAACATACGATGGACTTTATACAGTTCTTCCTGCAATGCAAACTACAAATAGAATATTTTGTCTTCCAGAAGGTGACGAACACTGCCACCAGCTAAACTTCACTAAATAATAAATGTGCTAAATATTTTATCGTCTTCCTTCACTCCTTACATCACGTCTGCACTGACTGCGTACCTTGTAAATGCAAAACAGAGGTGAAAACGTGTGCTCAGGATGGCCGTAAAACCAAAACCGCAATGGCATGAGGAAAACAACAGCATTGTTAAGATCGGCCTCCTGCTGCTGCGGCTAATTGTTCTCCAGTCATGGGCGATTCACTGTCACAGCTAACTGAAGGCAAGTATCAACTGACTGAGAAACTCTTGCTCAAGTGCTTCTCTCATCATTTGTGTTTGAATAATGGAGAATCGACTGATGATAGTTGTTCTGCCGTAGGATGAATGTAATCACACACTCATATAGCCACTGCGATGTTTCCAGGCACTTGCTGTCTCATGTGAATACAGTTTTCTAACAATAATATCTCAGCAGGCTGAAAGGTTACAGATACACTGGAAACTACAGAAAGAAAAAGAAACAGTAGGAGGCATGATGAAACTGCACAGAGCTAAAGACAAATATGCCGTGCCATTAGATTTGCAATTATTTGTTATTACGGCAAAGCACACTCATTATGTTACCCTACAATTGAGACTGGCAGCACTCGAGGTAATTTGCTGACGCAAAAGTCGTGATGCCTTTGGCTGCAGAGCATGAGTCTGAGTGCTTTGCGCCATTTTTCCATCTTCAGCCAGAAATCCTGACTGACCCCTTTAATCATTTGAAAGGGTTCCTTCTTTTGACTCCTGTGTGTCATAATAATGTTTCTATAAGAAAGACGTTAATTTCACTATTCAAACTGAATCTGGAGCACTTCAAGAAGCACAGAGTCAACACTTGAACAGTGGCAGAAAGTAACTAAGTACATTTACTCAAGTACTGCACGTAAGTACAAATTTAAGGTACCTGAGTAACTACATGTTATGCTACTTTATGCTTTTACTCCACTACATTTTTGAGGCAGTATATAACGTGACGTTACTTTGCATGTTTAGATTATTAATACAGAATATAAATCAACTAATAAATTATGTTGTATTGTAATAGGTTAAACTACCCAGCAGTGTAGAGAGTTATTCACTAATTATAATCTAGTAATCTAATATTTATGATTCTGCATAATTAATATTTTTACTTTTGGTACTTTAAATATATTTTGATGCCGATATTTTTTTAATTCTACTTAAAGGCGCTGACACACCAAGCCAAAACGGTTGGCCCTGAGCCAATGTTGGGCCTTCGGTGAGTGTCTCCCCCTAGTTTCTGCAGTGTGTCCTGCACTGTTGGCTCACAACAGTGAGTCGGTTTTTTTTTTCAGGCGATTCTGCACGTTAAATTGGCGTCGGAGATGTAGAGGCCGCTGGTAAATTAAATCACTCTGATTGTCCATTTAGCTCAGCACACAAGAATCTCCAAAATCCTACACACTTGACTTTTAAGTAATGTTTTGCATGCAGGACATGTATTTGTAACAGTATTTTCAGACTGTAGTATTGCTAGCTAGCTAAGAGCATAGGTATATAATAATGACTACATAACGGATCCCAAGATGGCGCCTAGTCAGTTGAGTGGAGTTCGTTCCTGGTGCAGACGGCAAAAAAAGTTACTAGCCTCCAGGTTTACTTCCAAGGAATGCAGCCCATTAAGTATGTGCAGTAGTGTTTCATCATTCATTCACACTGTAAAGAGTCATAATTGATTTGACGAAAAGTCTCTTTTATAATGATGGTCTTTGGGGACAATGCATTTTGGGCTACAGCGGATTTTTTGCTGCAATACTGTGAGTGGCCACTGGAAAAATTGTAAGTAAGCCTGAAAAAGCATTCCTGGTGTCCTGCCTAAGAGCTGTCAGTGACTCAAACATGCTGTTGATCATTCTAAGCTTATTGACGTTAAAAAAAATTAAGCAGATATTTTCTAGTAATACATGAGTGCTGGTGGAAGAAGCATTCAGATATTTTACTTACTAGATAAAAGTAACTACAGTCTTAAAATTGTTTTACAAACAAAATTTCTGCATGTAAAATTTTATTCAAGTAAAAGTTTAACATCAGCAAAAAATACTTAAAACATACAATTTTAAGTATAAGTATTATGTTAATTTGATCCTTTTAGATTATTATTATGAATGTTATATGATTGGATTATTATTACTGATGCATTCACATAAGCAGCATTTTCATTTCATAACTGTCTGAGGTTTTTACTGATAATTCAGTCAATTAATTATCACAATTTAGAGGTAGATTATATCTTTATGGAGGCTAAAATATATATATAAAAAAAGTAGTAAATATTTACTTCTGAAATTTTGTGCACTAGAAATACAAACTAGTGTCAAATGGAAGTACTAAAGTTCAACTTAAGTACAATATACTACAGAGTATTACATTGCAGTGTCGGTGGTTGAAGTGTCTCTGGACATTAGGCGCCACAGAAGAGTCAAAGACTTGTGATCAGCTGACACAGTCGCTGTCAAAGGATTCTTTGAATGGCTTTTCAAAGGAAACACTGTCCGCACACGGTTCATCCGTCTGTTCCCTTTAAACCACATCTAACTTCCGTTCAACCCCCCCACTGGTGCAGGAGACATTCCTCACAAGATGGTTGAATGGCGGCCCTGTTGCAGGTCAGCCTCAGCGGCAGCAACAGGCGATTTACAGGGTCCCTGCTGTGTGGAGCTGTGACCTGGCCTCAGAGCAGTGCTCCCAGGTGACAAATAAAACACTGGCCCTCACAGGAGCGGCACTTCAGGCTCCACAATGCTAATTCAATACAATGCGTCTAATTGTGGCCCATTTCAGAGGGGCCAGCAAGATCCTCTGCCAGCCATTCAGAGGATTACTGCTAATTGGGAAATAAACGTGTGGTAAAAGAGTCTGGGATGAGGTATTTAATGTGGAACCCTCTTAATGGACACTTAGAGCTTATTAGCTTCAGTCTAACAAAGCATTGTTTGATCAGAAAGGCTCCTTTATTTTCCCTTCATGGTGTTGCATTAGATTCGGTGTTTTTCTTAAAAAACACTGATTGTTTTGTTAGGCGCCACTGAAAGTCAGCATCAAAGACGTTGTGCTGCTAAATATCAGTTCAATTATCTTGGTAATTTCATGTTGTGCATTGAAGCATAATTCATACAAAAGCATATTTTAGTAATGGTCTGTAGATATGGACCACTCACCACAAAATCCAGAGACCAGACGGCCAAAGTGCTTATCAGCGATGGCTTTGTTTGATATTTTGCGGAGACATTGAAAGACCATTTGTTAGAGCCTGTACACCAAAATAATAATGGATTTATTGTGCCACCAACTATTTAAATTTGAATATATACCAATACTTTTGGAAAGACTAGTCTACAAATTACAGTCATGTGTTGTCGCTGCTGTTGGTTCAGTAATTTACCTTCGACCAAGAATGTTTTTTTCAGAAATATTGCCCTTAGCTACTTATGTTGTATTATTATTTAGCTGTAAATAGTATCCGCATCAATCCTGTTTAAGTAAGTTGTGGCAGTATTACGTTTGCAACTAATTAAGTTTTTTAAAATCACTGTCTTATCCATCTGCATAACTAATTTTTTAACTTTTGGTTAAAGATATTCTCCACATCAAATCACTGAAGGAATACAAAATAGCCATTTGTAGGTCAAATACTCACCCCGTGTTGTGTTGAATTTGTGAAGAAAACTTTCTTGGATGCCTCCACAGCGAACAAAGAATCCAAATCTGAAAAATATAAGTAGAGGGTTCCAGTTTGCAAACTGTCACACAACTCGTACAGGATAATCCAAGTCTCTTTTATTCAGTTGAATGCTCAGTGCTTCCCAAAAACAGGCATTTTTGCTAAAGCCTTTAAAACACTTCTGCGTTACAGTCTAATGCAAGAACAAGTAGCGCGTCTGGGCAACACACTGAAACACAGGCAAAGTTTAAACGCGCATGATTGTCTAGGTGCACAACTTGTATGCGGAAATGTTTTAAATAGTAAGGTTTTAGAAGAAAATGCATGTGTTTATGAGGTACTGAACAAACAACTGGATAAATGAGACATATATTATACCAACACATTCTCATCCCAACTCATCAAATATTGCAGCTTGTTCAGTACCGTTCTCGTATGACGTATATGACAGGCGCCTGTGTCTGAATTTCCGGGATGGTGTGTCAATTTACAGCTTTTAAATAAAACTGTCTTTTTAATATAAACTTCAGTATCAACAGGAATTATATGGCTTCTGCTGGTTAGGCACATACAGTTTTTTTTTTCCAAAATAAACTTACAATGTCATAAGTTTCCTTGTACAACACAAGCACATGAGTACTTTAGGCAAGAAAAAGCATGTGGTTAGATATATATATATTAAAAAAAAAACAAAAACAAAACATTGTGGTTTGGCTCAACATTCATACGGTAGGAGAAAAGCAAGCTGCAAGGTGAAAGTCAGAGCTTTGTTAGCCCCATCAAGACCCGCCCGCCCTATAGCTACAGCTCCTTATATTCCATCATTACCAGCAGTGTATCAAACTGATGCTGTGTGATGGAGTATCACCACAGGATAAGGTGGCTTTGTGTGTCAATTGCTGACACTGAAATCACTGACCAAGTGGCAGAATTTTACAAACGCGGATGTGTTAATTATACTGCACAGGTTTTATGAGAGTTTTGTAAACAGCTGTTTTAAAAGAGTTTTTCTGTTGTTAAACGCAGTCCCCTTTGTTTCAGTTCATCAAGACGTTTTGGAAAAGAAAACCAATAAATACTGAAACATCTATCAGTGGATTCATTTGAGAGTCGAACTACTGAAAACATATCGGCGACAAATTTTTAATTAAAATTGATATTAAATCAATATTTTTAGTCACAAGTTCAGGTTCAGAAATGTGATGATTTGCTGCTCCAAAAGGTGCTGCTCAGTGTGGAGACATGCAAGAAAAACTTTTTTTGATGAGTCATTGATATACTAATGATCATATTGAAGGTTTAAGAAATGTTGACTGTCCGGTTGACAGTCATTACCATCCAAGTCACATCTTATAAAGTTAAGGGACAATTCAGGAGAAAACCTCAATCTGTTACCCTGTGAAATCCATTTATCCATGACCCGGCTGCGGTTAAAAGAAGAAAAAAGATGGATGGATGGAAAAACATTCAGTGAAATGATTCTATCAATAACGGAAACATTGATATTCACTATAATATGACCACTGCTTTCAATCCAGCACTATGCATGAAATGATCTAGAGTTCAAATGATTTATAGCTTCAGGTTCATGTATTTTCAAAAAAAAAAAAAGATTCCAGCCTGACCCAAAAGGGATCTTGACCTAGAAATAGCTGTCCCATATGTGAAAAAAAACAATATATATATATATATATTTATATATATATATATATTACCGCCATTTTGGAGGCAATACATCTTGTTGAAATATCACCTATTTGTTGTGCCCTCGATTTCAAGTTTCTGACATCAAATCAAGGGCTTAGATATTTTGGGCCATCAATAAGACAGATGGTCTATGAAGCGAGACTCACTCAGAAGCACTGCAGCATCACATTGGTTTAGTCTGGCACAACATAGATTTCTATCTCAATTAAGGAGGCGGAAATGATCCTGAAAGCAAATTGAAATCAAGTGTTAACTGTCAGTGGGGTAAGAAGGATGCCAGAACTGGCCCTTGACCAAATATGTTGTTGTTCCAGTCGCTGATAAGATGGATTCCCACATACTCCCATTCATTCATCAACATAAAGTTATGCCATGTTGTTGCAGTCACAAAGTCGTTCCATGTTAAAAAAAAAGGGGGGGTTTGGGCTGCCAAGATGAAAAATGTCCTGTGTTACAAATCAGTCGTTGCATCAGTGGCTCAAATCTTTCTGGAGTCTGAATTCACTGATAAGATTATGGTCACAGAAAACTCAGAATGCTATAAGCTTCTTTAATTCGCAGCATGAGTTTCATAATCATATATTTTAAAGGTCTAACTTGTATGGTACAATATGTTTAACACACCACACACTGAACTCTTTTGCACTGCAGGAGATAGTTCATTTTTAACTTACTGACCTTTTACATTCATAATACGCTGCCTCTTACTTTTACTCAAAAGGTCACACTGGTGGTTTTGCATAATTATGCCAATTCACTACAACTCACATATACTTAACATTCTGCTGACCATTTTCCAAAGCAAACTCATCTAGTTTCAAGTATATACATGTTCAAAATCAACTTGGAGAGATCTGGAGCTTAATTTACCAAAGTCAATATTTAGTTTGCTTTTTGTCGGTTATGTTATTGTTGCATGGTAATACAGCTGTAAGCATGATCTGATTTGTGTGTGCTCATGCGCTGCAACATCCAAAACTTATGAGTCAACTGCTAAACAACAAATGTTGTGATAGCTTCCAAATGTATATTATCCTTTTTACAACATCCGTATTTGCAGTTTGTTTGTCTGAAGAATTTGGAGAAACAAAGCTTCTTTTGATTCGAGGAGTCTGCACTGCATTACACAACACTAACATAACCCTGACAGATACATTTTGTTCACTGTGATGTATTATCTAAAGTTACTTGAGTATTTCCATTTTATGCTATTTTAAACTTAAATACTCCATTTGCATTTTAAAGGCAAATATTGTATTTTTTTTTATTACATCACATTTAAATGATAGCTTAAGTTACTTTACAGATTTCAATTCTAAATGCAAAATATAAATTAACTAATAAATGATGATTGATCCAGATTGATGCAGATCCATTTAAAAGTGATCAGATCACATCAGTGGATGAGAGGAGCAGCTGCTGCAGAGTAAAAACAAACTTTGAGACAAAACTCAAAACTCTGCTGCTCCATTTATGCTCTGGGCACGCTCTGTGCTCCAAAAGAGTTGTGCAATGCACAGCTGAATGATTTTTTTTTCTCCAATAGCACTCCTACTAAATGGTCCAGCTCCAAAAATGTAAAATCAATATGTGTCGGCAGATGTTTTAATGGTTGCAGGCTGCTACAAATAAATTAACATGTGGGAAACCCTGAGGTTAGGGTACCCACTAGTATATTAAGAAATGAAAATTAGGCCCACCTTTACTAGCTGCAACAGTAAAAATATGTACAAATTAATACACCACTAATCTTAATCAGGTGATGAAATAAATGTGGTTATAAATTGGGTAATTCTGCATAATGAGTGCTGTATTAACTGGGTCAAGTTATCAGTCGGCAGACAGCAGAGAGATGATATGAGAGATAATATGTAGTATCACAAGTTATCAGATATAACTTGATGGACCAGAGGAGCTGACTTTATCCTCAGCACTTTGAGTTTATTCTCAAAATTGTATTTTAACTTCATTCTCAACATTTCAACTTTGTTCTTGCAGTCTGACTTTTTGAAATGCAAAATAATGAAAAAAAATCTTCCTCCTCTCATTTTTTCCCCTTCTGCCTGGACCAGGCAGGCAATACTTTCACACGTATTACCATTATTCTTTAAATAGACTCGCTGCCTCAACTCTCAGGATTGTAAATGTATCAGGACATTTTTAAGGCTCTTTTCCACCCCTAATGATCACCCACACACAATGGGAGACCCCACCAGTTCATCCCCCACTGAGAAGTCCAAGAGTCTTTTACGAGTACATCACAGAGTACAGAGTTTGTCCTGCCTTGTGTAAAACACAGAAAGTGACTTGTCATGTTTATACATCCTTTCTGGTCTGGTCTGAGATTATATAGGAAGTGTTGTCTGTGTCCTATAATTGCTGGATGACATTACCTACCACACTCAACAGTAATCTTCACTCTGGAACCATTAAACACATATTTTATATGAGTTCTTGAACCTAACTTTTGTTATTGTGTATCCATACGCTCTTATTTTGGCGGGAGAACGACATGGATTCGTGGAAATGAAGGAACAAAGCATGCATATGGTTATCTACAGGATTATAAATGAATTTTTCTTTAATAATCTACTGGATGACACTGGTTGTAAAACAGTCCAGAGCGAGCTCTCTCCTGGATCAAATAGGCAGGTTCTCAGCATGCTATCAGCACTGTTAACTCCGGCTGTAAACCAAACCTCCCACGAGGTCAGGGGTCAAAATGTTTGGGCTTCAGAGAGACGCCATAGGCTGAGAATGGCCAGGATTTAATATGAAGTCTGACACACAGTTACTGCCTGTGAATTAGTGACCCGTGCATCCACCCTCCATATACTGTAGGAAGACAATACAGAGAAAGTCCAGATGTGGATCATCCAGGCATGAGACTGGTTATTATGGGGGTAAACTCACACTTCATTTTTTGAATAATACTGGATCCAATTTTATAGTATAATATATGATTAATAACAGACATTTTAAATAAAGCAAATTTAAATTTGCTCAAGTTTGATGGTTGCCTGGGTTTTTCTATAGCACGCACCACCATTGAAGTTTACAATTTTTGGCATTCAGTGAAATGCATTGGATTACTTGCAATGAAAGTGTGGATACAAAGCTCCCAGACACAGCACTTGGCTTTGAGGCCACTTTAACTTAGTGGCCAAACAATGTTATTACAACTTCTGGATTTGTCACACGATGCCATTGGACCAAAAAGACATTTCCCAGTGGACTTACAATGTATAATTTGTTTTTTAGGGACATCAACTTCCCAATATGAATACTTAAATAGCCTTTATCTAAATCATTACAGTATGTCCTAAACATTGTTAAATACACTAATAGCTGAATCCAAAGTTATTTTCCTGTATTTATTCATGTGACCGAGTCTGAGAGGTTGGGAGGCAGGGCGAAAGGAAAAGGTACTGCACTCGCTCCATGGACCCATGGATGTGGAAAAAAATAGTAAATTTATACCTTCAAATCACCCATTTTTTTGGCTTTTTATGTTGCAAAGCAACTTTTAAAGGAATGAACAGGCCCCTCCCTCCAGCACTGTATCCAGGTCACCTTATACATTGGTGACCACATCAAAATTTTAGTTTGTTTAATACTTCAGTTGATGACTCAACACTTTCAGAACTGACAATTGATCAGCCTTATCTTATTTTTGTGTTTACCTCAAATTAGCTATAGTTAACACTTTAGCTTACAAACAAGATAAACTAAGATGGAGAACATGCTAAACATCACTGCACGTAAGCATCGTCATCAAGAGCATGCAAACATGCCTTGATTGATATCAGGCTACCTGAACAAATAAAGACCGTTTTTTATTTGTTTTAATATAGTGAATTATCTCATATTCATAAATTACAAACAGGTGAAAATACTGTGACATAGTCTTTTGCTCTTTTCACAAGAGGACAAAAACAGCTAACTTTGTGCCTCGTAAAACCTGATGACACATTCGTTCTGATGAGTAAGAGGAAAGTCGGAGAGGTGACGGTGGATGAATGAACATTATTTCACATCACAAGTGTAGAAATGTGTCTCATCTGTAGGGCGTGCGTTTACATTAACCCTGTTCAAACAGACTGGAGCAAGTGTGTCATGTTGATCTGTGAAGCTGCACGGCGAGCTGCGCAGCTCTTAGGCACAGTAAGGTGAAAAGCAATTTTCTTTGGTTGCATGACTTGTCAATGATCTAACAAAGATTTAAAAGAGGTCAATTGGATTTTGCTGATGTTATATATAAACCCCAGACAGAATAGTTTCTGGGTACAACTAGAAGATTCATTGTAGTTGGCTCCCCAGTGACAATAAACAGAAATAGCAGTATAAATACTAATGAGGCAGACATAAACAATATGCCTGAGTTGTTTTATGAATACTGAAGAAGCTATTTGGGCAGTGAAAACAATAGATAACAAGCTTATAATTCATGTTCATGAATTTAAAGGCTCCATTAAGTTAAACAGGAACTCCACCAGACAGTTTGTTGAGAGAACAATGTTGATTTAAAGCACAATATTTTTTTTTTCCATCTGTTATAAGATAAGGCAGATAGTGAGTGTCCCTTAACACTGCGGTCAAATGACTACACTTTCCTGCGCAAAGACTAACTGAAGGATACTTCAAATGATTTATTTCTTTAGTGAAAATTTCAATAACACCCAGATAAAAGACTTAGAGCACCCTTGCCTGCTTCCCCTTCTTGCTCTTCATTTGGCATGCATTTTGGCAGGCACCTCAATGCACTGCACTCCAGGGTGGCACAGATGATAAAGGGAGAGAGAGGCAGAGAGGGAGAAGGACACACTCGTGGTGGGGGAGGGGAAGTGGTCCGTTATCAGGAGCTGAGAGCAGCAGCCTTTACCTGAGACGTGCACCTGCTGGCTCAGTGTGTTCTCACGGAGGACAAACCCCCCACAACGGTACATCTGGACACACTTGGAAATATGCAGGCCAGTTACTGCGGTATTAAAGTGTTCTTGTCTGGTATCGCATAGATTTGTCTGCACAGCACTTTGTAGTGGCACAAGGCCTAATTTTTACACATTTGGTGGTCAACCAAGCTAAACATGAGACATTCAGCTACATGAGCTATGAGACACTATGGAGAGATAAATTCCTAGATACAGAAGAATCGCTCATTTTAAATTATCACTATGGTGCTGCATTTTGGGAAATATGTGTATTCATTTTCTTGCCAAGAGTTAAGACAATTAGATTGCTCCCACTTTTATTGTGCACTAAATATGTTGCTGAAGTCAGGGGCTGCTTAGCTTAGCATAGCATAACGACTGTAAACGGGCTAACAGCAAGCTCGGAAAGTAGAAAAATACACTTATCAGTACCTCTAAAGATAATCAGTTATTGCATTCTATCGTGTGTTAAATCTGTACAAACACCAAATTGAGGAAACACCAACTGGTTATGTGCTGGACTGTTTCTTGGCCACTGACTCTAATAGTTGCCCTGCATATTGACGTTTTTATACTTGAGTTTTTGAACAGATTAAATAAAACAAATATAAACAGTATAGCATTAGGGGAAATATATTGATTCACTTTCTCTCTGAGATTTAAATAACAATGTCTCATGTCTGTACCAGGCCCCCAAAAACAGCAGTTCTGCCTTGCAGCAAATTTTTCCAAGTGGCCACTCCCTGTATTGCAACAAAAAAATAGCCCAAAAGCATTTTTCCCATTGACCACCATTGTAAAAGAGACATCTGATACCAAAAACTGCAAGCAATTAAATAATGACTCTTTTTATTGTGAATTTTAATCCATAGCAGTTTAAAACTTTCCTAGAGCTAAGAAAAGCTATTCAAAAATCTTTGACATCGTCACAATGTAAAGTCAATGAGCCAAGCAGGAATTCATGGGCGGGAGAAACACTACTGCACTTATTCAGAGTAACCCTGGAAGACAGAACTTTTTGGGGGTGTTTAAACCTGGTTAAACCTGGCATCTGGTATCTCGGTATTGTTACAAATGTATGGCCTGTACGGTAAAAGTAAGGCTACCACTAGGTACACGGTAGCTTAGCTTAGCTTAGCTTAGCAGAAAGACAGCTAACACTGCTCTGTCCGATAACAAAACAATCTGCATACTAACACCTCCTAAGCTCAGTAATAAACATGTAATGTTTTCCACTCCATTTTTTTGTAGTGGTTAAATCAATGAAATGTAGTGTATTAATTAGTGAACTTTAGAGGTGCATTGGGGCCTTTACACATGGGTGGCATGATGAATAGAAAAAATGAAACTGCAAAATACTCTCTTGCAAATGTTTTCCAACAAAACTATTCATATGAGCTTTGATGCAGATAGTTGCCAGCAGCAATGCAAACTTACAACACCTGCAGGGATCCTGACCCAAGCTAGCATCTGGAAGTCCTTGTGAGGTAAGTTGTAAAGTCTAAGCCACTGTAAATGTATTTATTGCATTTCCTTTAAGTGAAATGCTGTGAGTGAATGTGGGTTCCTTCTGATAAACAATTACCCAGTATATGTCTAGGCCTTTTATTGTGAAAGGTAAGAACGGAAGGAGAAGAATCAGATATGCGCTGCCTTTCTCTGTTCTGTGTGAAAGTACTCATGACAAAAAAAAAAATATATATTGATGTGCAAATTAATTGCACATGGTTCTGGTGTGTTTTTTGCTAACTTTGGACAGAGCCATGCTAGCTTCCTGTCTTTATGCTAAGCTATGCTAAACCTGTCACTCACACCAGCTACATATTTACCATACAGAAGTGAGAGTGGTATCAAGCTTCTTATCTTAAAAAAGTATATTTCCAAAAACATCAAACTATTCCTGTAATTTTGTCAGATTGTAAACTTGACGCAAAAGGTACCTGATCATTTGTTCGCATGTCTTAGTATCAAACAATGTTTCTGTAGGGACTGATTGCCCTCTTGTCCCTCCTGTGCGACTGAGGCCGAGATGAGAGCTATTGTAGGGAGCGTTAATACAAACCAGATGTTAAACTTGTGTCCTCAAAATGAATGGGCCTATTGGGAAACCAAGGCGAGTCTCAGGGGACATTCCACTGGAGGCTAAGCTGATTGGTTCATATTGAAACAACATGGCCAAGATAAACTGGGATTTCAAGAAAGGGGGTCTCTGGACGCTGGAGTCTAAAATAAATCGTTAGGGCTAAAGGAGGAGCTTAGCTCATCCTCTAAGGAAAACAGTGAGTTTTGCAAGTGACTGACACACATGATGACTGTGGCGCCAGGCAACCTCGGTCTACGGCCCAGTTGTGGGCTGCATGGGAAGTGGAGAGCATCGGGGGCCATGCTTCTTTTGTGCTGATGTCACAAAGCTGCAGGGTATTACTTTTTCCAAATTGTTGTATTTATTTTCCCCTCACGACTTGACTGTTTTTGGCAGAGGGAAACTAGAGCTGAAATGGTCTTGTAAAGGCAAATTTAAATGCAGCTCATTTGTTTAATCTTGCATAAAGGCATCAAAGATATCATGTTTGAGTCAGGCTCTGTGAATTCAGCTACATCTTGATCTATTTACTTTCTAACTCAATTCCGTATTATTCAGTTCATGGGGATGAGATAGTGTACTTCAAATAATATCAGTTTGAATCAATTTTGTTGATTTGTGTTTTTCCAAACTGATTATAATATAATGCAGTTTTATCTCAAAAGCCCTTGCTTTTTTATGTTCAAGATTCAAAGATTTATTTGTCACATACACTATTGTATACAGTACAGTGTGCAGTGAATGCTTAATTACCATCTCCATAGACTGTGCACGGGGAAAGTAAAATTAAATGCAAGAAAAATATTTAGACTAAAAAATTTGGAGCATTTTAAAGGAGAAGTGTGTAGAATTTAGTGGCATCTAGCAGTGAGGGCTGCAGATGGCAACCGGATGAAACTTCTCCGAGGGCCAATTGTGAACTCCTGGTTAGGATTCCCTCATTTATTATTGTCAGGAGGTTTTTACTGGGAGTCGGATCATCTGTAAAGGTCTCTGTCTTTCCAAAACAAACCTGACCAAGTGATTAAAACCTAAAGCAGTTTCACATACGGCTGGGCAATAAAACAATAATAACGTTGGTATAACTTTCCTCGATAGAGACATAACAAATCATTGATATAATATAACCATCCATATGCCCATAGAAGGGGGCACTTACCACTCACTATTAACTGGAGGAAAAAGAATGAGATGTAATAGTAAAATAAGAAGATAAGAAGGGCCACTAATGCATACAGTAACGTTATAACTTTACAACATTCAACATACTCATAAAGTTATTTTTATTATGATTTTATTATGATTGTTTTGACCCTGTATTACAACAATACCACGTCATTAAATTTACCACATAACATTAGCTACAGTAGTTGTATAGTCAAATCATCTAATGCTTATAATTGTAAGTTAGCAAGTTGACTGACTAACCGGCTGTTTCATGACAAAAGGTAATGTGAATAAAATGTTCATACATTTCCTTGTTCAAAAACTTGATTGCAGTGAACATCAACATGGCGATGTCAGTGGACAAGGACTCGCTCCCTATGTAGATATAAATGGCTCAATCTAGGGTAACAAAAGCACAGTGATTCTGATTTTCAGGTAATTATACACCAAATATGGACCTTTAAAAGAGCAAATGAAAGTAAAAAGGTTATGATCAACAATGCAATGTTAAGTAGCTCTGAGAATTATATGAGTACAACCACTAGAGAACTCCTTATCTTGTAGGACAGCTTGTTCGAACGTGTGTAACAGCTTGTTCGAACGGGAGTAAGAGGATATTTAATTTCACTTTCATAAATCAATACTGATGTTGACTCTCATAAAAGCGCATCAGTATCAGCAGTGAGGAGATAATCAACCCTGTGACCACATGGTTTTGTCGAGTGGAAGTTGTTTGGACCTGTTTTGGAGCCTGGGATAAAAAAAAATAAAATAAAAAAAAAACTCCCAAGGTCACACTAGTGGCTTTTTAATTACCATCAGCCAGTCATGGAGGTAATTGCTGGTGCCATGTCCTTCAGTGCTCTGACTTGTCAGGATTTACAAAGAAAGATCTAAAAAGAGAAGCACGCTTCCACACAATAGCTGGAAAGCAGGAGTGCGGCGGTGCTTTCCTCTGTCAGAGGGCTGGTCGGCCTGTTTTGTAAGCACTTCCATCCTGTGAAAGCCCCTGGTAGACCTCCACCTGCTAGCTCACTACTAGTCTACTGCAACTTCTCAGAGAGAGAAGCGAGCCAGCCTCTCCCCCTCATTTCACTGGCGCCAGCGCTCAATGGGCCCTGCACTTTGATTATTTGTGTTAACAGTTAATTTAGCACCACAGACACATGTGCCAAAGCTGGCTTCACTTCCTCATGCATCACCAACAAATGTGACTTTTATGAGTTCCTTTTCACAGGGCCACCCCCCTCTCAGGCGAAGTTCTCGCCTGTCGACTCACTGCGAACCCTCTATGGACCGAGTCCCCCCCACCAAACACACACACACACACACTCACCGTTGCAGACACCATCTCCTCACCTCCTCTTACCTCTCCTCTTTCCCCTCCTCCCCCATCTCATTTTCCAACCTCCCGCCTCCACTCCTCGCTTATTTCGTTGGTTCAGCCTTAATCTCTTCCACATCTTGCCTGAGAGAGTTATTTCTGGCTCCTCTGTTCCCAATGTTTGCATTATCAGGAATACATTTCATGTCAATTTATTCGTTGGTTAAATACCACAAGAGAGTCACTCTTTGGGAGATTTGAACTGCAGTTGAAAAGAATGCTTATCCCCCAAAAGAGGGTCTTCTCAACCTTTTCTGATGCCTTTTTTCCATTTGGATCAGCGCTTATAAAAATAGCTACTAAGCGGGAATTAAAGAAATAACCGTTTCATACAGTGAGCTCACTTAAAAAGACATTATGGACCACAAAGAATGCATACCTTATTGCAACTGATGATAAATGGCGCTATCATCCAGACTCCTGGCTGAGGATGACCACTGTAAGTGTTCCAGATATTAAGTCAAACCTGAGAGCGTGACCTGCACTCTGTCAGTGTTAGGTGACACAAAGATATAATCTGCCTTTATGAAAACCTCTACCCTCAATACCAAGTGGAGCCACAGTCTAGTGGGTAGTGGGAAAGGGAGCTCAGAGGACTTTGTCAATGCCTAGTTAGCTTCGACATTGATACTTACAGACTGGGAAAGAACAGTGCTGAGGGAGCACAAACTAGCCGCACGCCGATGAGCTCATGCCAGGACTATGCAAGCAGAAGGCCACAGGAGCCATGGAAATATTTGGACATCTATTTTGCTCCCCCGCTTGTCTGTAGTGCAATCCAGTGCATCATCTTTTGTGGTCGAGAGACACGTTTTCAAGTGGCCAGAGGCAGAACCTTAAAAGGTCGGGTCTTGCATTTTTTTTTTATTGTGTGACTACATTTCAGCCACTCAGCAGGAGCAAATTGCAACCGCATCCCGACACCGCAGATTCTTCTTCATTAATTCTCCATCCGTGCCATGTGGTCTATCACTGCTCGAGCATTGATTCATGCGCAGTGGTCCATAATGGCACGGCCACTGTTACGGCCTGTTTTCAGTCAGACAGAAATGGTCACTGCTGGTATGATGAAGCAATGTTATATGTGGTGAAACTGCCTGTGGAAACATGAGAAAATCTTATGTAATTGGTTTTTCTTTAACATGAGCTCACAGGGTCTGGGTCTCTGCAGTCAGGCAGCTTACTGAGCTCACAGGGGTGACATTAAATCTTTCATTTGGATTATATTTTATCTCTTAAGAGGTTCAAGTTTCAGCTTTTAACTAGGAGCAGGTGAATTCTAACACTTTAGAATTAAGGGACAGTTCAACCTCAAATCAAAAATACATATTTTTTCTCTTACCTATAATGCTATTTATTAATCCAGATTGTTTTGGTGTGACTTTCAGAGTGTGATATTGGCCATAGAGATGCCTACCTTCTTTCAAGTATAATGGAAGTAAATCTCACTCGGCTTGTGGTGCTCAAAGCGGCAAAAAAAATACTTATGGTGCTTTAACTATATTTTGATGTTAATGCATTTGTACTTTTATTAGGAAAATGTTTAATGCTGTAAATAATCTTATAGCAGAGTAGTTCTACACTAAAGTATTTCCACTGTTACTTAATTACAAGATCTGAGTACTTCTTCCAACCCTGATTGCCTTATATCACATAAGGCATATCATATTTTGTATAATGCTAAATAGAGGGGTTAAAATAAATGCTTCTCTAAATTCTGCTAAAGCCAACAGAACGAAGACATCACCTCTTAAAGCCTGTGAAGAAGCTCAACAAAAATCACTCTTCATTCTCATTCCCCTCACATACAAAAGGTGAGAGGATGACAAAGTCTATCCTCAGGGGAAGAGGGGGGAGAAGTCACGGGGGAGTGCTCTCAGAGACACTCGGCTGACCAGGCTTCTGCACACAGCTCCGGGATTCCCTCCTCTTCCTTCCCAGTATTGTCTCACATCCTGCAGGGCCCGGCTCTCCTGTCCACTGCAGCCATCGCTGCCACAATAGCATCAGCGGGCACCGGGCACTGAGGGGTGACCAGAGGGACACCAGCAGTCAGCCTGACAGGATGTGACACACTTCTCTCAACAATTAATGAGTACAAAAGAAGCGGATGACACGACATGACAGCTTAGCGTGGCACTTCAGGCCTTAATGGCTCACTGAGTGGCATCTTCACACCCGGCTATCACACTCTGAAGCAAAAATGGTCAATGATGGCAACATGGAAATGACTTGCTAGAATGTTTATTTCAACAGGAGGTCACGCTCTTGGAAAAATGATGCACTGAGATGAGAAAATAATTTTAAAAAACTAATGCTCAGTGGTGGCAAATACCTTCGTGCTGCAAACTTGCTCAAACGCAGTACTTCAGTACAATTTGAGGTTGCACTTTACTTGAGAATTTCCATTTTATTGTATCTTATCCTTTAGCTCCACTACATTTCAGCAGCAATTATTACCTTTTACGTCACCTCAATTTTTTTGACATCTGTTACAACTTACTTTGCAGATCACGATATTAAAGGTACACAACAAGTGTAGTCAATATTAGTTTGATCTTGCCAAGCTACAACAAAGAAGAGCCCTCTGCATAAGCCAATATTATACTTTGAGAGGCCACCCTGCTGCCTAATGAGTATTTTTAGGCTCACTTTTGATACTTAAAAAGGAACTGTATACAACTTTCAGAACATTAATATACCAGCAAACAACGATTTGCTATGTAACAAAAACATCAGGTGCACTATTGTGCATAATCCCAGTTACACATAACTCAATATTGTGCACACACTGCACATAACATTGCATTGTTGTAATCCTGGCTTCCATATTCTTTGATGTGGTAGACAGTCCAGCTGCGTGTGCATATTAGGAGGATTTCACATCTGGGACCCAGGTCCAATGACTCCAAAGTCCAGTTTGGTGTGTTGGGCTATTTCATTTATAATCAGTCATGGTGTGCTCAATATCAACTCAATAATGAGATATCTTTCATTTCTATCTCTGTACAAGACCTATTTTTTATTTGACTAATTAGAGCTTGGTCCTGTGTTGTGTTTTGTATGTTGAAGCTGTTAATGTTGTTGTGGTGATGGGATGTGTTTATTTGTGAGTATGTAATGTCATGTATTGAATGATGTTTGGTGTGGACCCCAGGAAGAACAGCTGCTGCTTTGAGTACAGCTAATGGGGATCCTAATAAATGAAATGAAATGAATTTGTTCCATTAGTGTGGACACGGTGCACAATTCTGTGCCCAAGAATACTTAAAACGGTGGTATCAACGAAGTTTTACATGTACTCTGGTGTGGTACGCATTGGGTATAAACACCAACTGTACCAAAAACACAGAGGTAGAGTGCTATTTTACATGACTACAAGGAGATTATAAAGAGCTATGTAACAGCCTTAATGATGCAACAGCGCAGCCTGCAAAAGACAGACTCAGATTCAGCTTTGCTGCCGCATTTGGACCTGCAGTTGGAGCTCTGACGGGGGGTGCAGAGTACTGAGATTTGAACTTGGGCAGGGTACGAATCAATCATACCTATTATGAAAACACCCTATAGTGCACATCATTTCCTGTATGTGTAACCCACTGGCTAGCTAATCACTGCTGCTTTCCACTGAGCTTGTACAGCAATTACTACTATTAATCCCATCCTGACCCATAGCTTTGTCACAGAAACATAGCATCCACCCTCCTGCATTAAGCCTTTAAAAATCGATACCCTGCAGAAAACTGGGGCTTTCTTGGTTTGCATGATCCAGAATATAGCTAAATAAGGACCATAATAAGTAAAACACTCATTATTTTTAAGAAGAAAGCTATGATTTCAGTCTTGTTATCCCATTGTGTGCTTATAATACCATAATTGCGCTACTGAATAAATGATCAATCTATGTCATCGCTTTGCACTCTGCTCATAAAACTAAGCATACTAAGCAAAAACTAAATGACACTTAAGGGTTGACAATGTTGGCTCTGTCAGCACTGTTGCCATTGTTAGCACCATTAGCTGCTAGCCACCTTCATGCTGAGAACTGAGTGCAGACAATACCGGTTTTGACTCTGAATCATAGATATGCTGTAAATGTTACATCAGCTCTTTTAAGGAGGCTCCTAATATGTCTGTTCCTCTGCTTAAATAAAATCTGCACTGTTCTTTCCAAAGCTCAGGGCTAGCCGTGGCTATTAGGAGAATTGTTGCAACGTCTTTGATGTAACGCCAATGTCTTTCCAAATATAATAAAATAAATTAAAGAAAAACAGCATTGTCAATTCTAATTTTAAAGTAAAGAAACTTTTTTGTCGTTATTTGTCAGGAGGAAGTCTGAAAAACCGCAGAGACAAAACATTTAACAAACTAGTATTGATATCCTTCCTTCCCAAGTGACTTCTCTGGCCTCAGTAAATGAGTAAAAGAGCTGAATTTCTGCCTCCTCTGGCGTTTGCCGACTGTGAACAGCAGCTTTCTCAATATTAATAATAATATTACCGATGGCACCACTGAAAGAAAGGGATTAGTGCTCATACTGCTGAATGAGAAGTCACCGCTTGGCTGGTATACATGTGGGATTTGACTTGACTTTTCTTTAAACACAGCAAATGGGAAGCCAAAAATCTTTTTCATTTAAGAGCAATTAAGTGGATCCCAGAATCACTGGCTCCAGCACGCCGCCGAGGCTTTTTTTTTTCTCCTGGTTTTATTACCCATTTCCTCTCCCTTGCGCCAGCAGAAGGAATGCTCACTTTTCTCTCACAAAGCCACATTTCCAACGCCAGAATCACACAGGGACCACCATGATTAAGTGCAAGCCAGTGCTTCCCTAAACATGTGAGACATTATAGACCCCCCTCCTCCTCCTCAAAACACTGGAGAAGTGTTGTGTTCCAACATTTATGTGAAGTAATTAAAAACATCCACCAGTAATTTAATAGTTCTCACCAAGTAGAGACATGAAGTCTACACAGTTTTTTCACTCTGTATAAATAACCTGGAATGCAGTGAGTACACACAGACGATTCCCTCGTTTTTTTCTTCCTGCTTTTTGCAACATTTTGTAAGAAGCCCTGTTCTGAGTTGCTTTGACCCGAGACAAGGTTACGCAGTTACAAGCGACACACTGACTTTTAAATTCATGTTTCAGATAGCGTGATCCATACATCAAACGCTGACAGCAGATTCAAATCAAAGCTTTCCTATAACTTGAGACTGCCATTCCGCGCGTCTTACAGTCTAACATCAGTGAGCATGAAAATGACCTCAAGCGCTCGCTGCTGCAGCGTATCTGAATGCGGATGACTCTGTGAAGTGCATGTCAATAGCCCAGAGAGCCAGCAGTGCAAGAGACATGTGGTTCCAATCTGTCTCTTTTCTCACAGCGAGAGGAGGCCATTCATTTATCTCACTGTAAATACAGCACTTAAACACTCAGACACACTGTTTTCCAAGCCCCCAAAAAAGTGTCCATGTGGGTAATTAGCTTAAGCAAACACTGTTATTGTTACTGATCTTATTTTGATAATACATGGATAAAATACCAAAAAATACCTTATTCTGTTCCCCAATTTAATCAGGTTAAATTCTGAGCAATGTCTGGATCAAACCTTAGCTAAAGTACTTTCCAACATCGTCAGATTTGTTTCCACCAAAACTACCAATCTAGATGCTTTCAAAACACTAATCTGGGTGAAGAAAGCATGGCATTAAAGACCCGAGGTAATGTGATTAATACAACAATTTTTTGGGGGGTGGCTAAGAAAATGTATTTTTATTGATAAAGGACATTTACAACTGGTGGGTTGTTTAATAGTTTTGAGTTAATTTGAATTCTCAACCTGTTCATGGTTTGAGTGTCATAGGAAAAATACTTCAAGCTGCACTAATAAACATACTTTATTACTAAATATCTAACGTGAATGGGGTCACTCACTGTGATGAACCCACTGAGAAGATGCTCCATACTTCCCCACAGCTCTGCTTAGCTTTTTTTTTTAGCATCTTTCAGCTAATAGTTTTGGTTTTACTGTCCTACACCTTAAATGTTTTATTTCAAGCTGCAGAAGGCAACTTTTCTCAGAAAAAATGCTCTAAAATTTGCTGTGCAGTACCTTCTCAGGACCAAACAGCAAACAGACACAGTTAGCATCTAGCTGCTGAACATAGTGAGCTCTTAGGAGCTGAAGAGCCATGTTTCTCTCAGGAGCTGGTGAAGACCAAAACAGAGCTAACAGAGCTTTCCTCATCCATGGCTACTGTTCAGAGGTTTAATTTTTATATAACTCACCCGTTTACATTTTATTAAAGCCCGTTATTAAGCAAAAGCACAGAAGTTTTAGCAGCAAAATGTAGCCTACTTAAAGCAGCTGACTACAAGACTTAGAGCATATCTGTGATTAAAAATCTGAGCAGGGATTGTCTGCGCACGGATCTCAACATGGGGGTAGGTGAGCTGGTAGTGAAAAGACAGTTTTAACAACAACAAAAACAATAGCAACAGTGCTGACAGAGCAAACAGTGGTAATGTGAGGGGCAACCGCAGAGTGCTATGCTTCTGTGACAACGCTATGGGTCAAGACCAAGGGCAACCTCCGAGGCTGAAAGATTAAACCAATGTACAAGCACCAATTCAACAGATGGCTACTTGAGGCTGGCTCCAAACAATCTCCATAGATCCCCATGTTAAAATGGACAACTTCACAGCTGAAATAAACATGCCTGGTACAAAAATAAAAGCTTTGGTCTCTATAGCTACATTCAACAATCACAACTGAGGGGGGAATTTTTTTTTATAACTCACCTTCTGACATTTTATTCAGCCATTAAGTTACGCATATTTCGGGGTGGAGCCACTTAAGTGACAGGCTGGCCTGTAGATGTTTCTGCAGTCTTGAATGAGATCCACCCCTCACTCGTTCATTGCTTCACCCTCTCATCCAAATACAGTCACTTTTGGCTCTAAAAATCCATGATGGTAATGGCCAAAATGCAAAACCAATGGGTGATGTCACAGTGGCCACGTCAGTTACTTATATACAGTCTATGGTCCTAGTGCTGATGTTGCTTCATGTCTACTGCATATGTAAACAGACAACTGTCAGCTAAGACATTGCCCTGATAAACTTTGTACGGTCATATCAATGCCGTGTGTTGACAGCTTGTTTAAAACTATCTATCAATGCAAGTTTAAAGAAAAACTACAGATCACTTGAAACAACTTAGTCAGGAGACGTGTTGGGTTTCAACAAACCCTAAAGCACATGGTTTTGCATTTTGGCCATCGCCATCTTGGATTTAGCTATGGTCAAAAGGCATGCATTTGGCCATCATATATACACATCCATCTTGTATGGATGTGTATACACAGTATGTGCAAGAAAGGCTACCACAACAAAAAAAAACCTCTGTGGAGGATTTGAGCTCGACATGTTGGCTACCAAGCACAGAGCTGTAAAGTCACAACTCAGTGTAATACATCATCATAATAACAGAGCCCTAATATCTCAAAGACCACTATTTTGAGGGGTTGTCGGGGAAAAACTACAGTTAGTTTTGCTGACTTGTGCTTGCCATTTAGATTCTGTTGTGTTCAGAACTGGATGAAGTTACCATTGATCACTAAAACAAAAGAAACTGACTTTTTAAAAAATTCTAGATTATGGAAAATGAACAATAAATTGTATGTTATTATTTATTTTGGGGGTGTTTGACTTGAAATGATAATGCTGATGCCAAATCACCTTAACTCCTGCATCTTTCCTATCTCTACCATACGACAAGTACCATAATTGAAACTTGGGGTTTTCTTGTGTGATTTAATGCCCTTCCTCCTTTGTCAACTAAACTGAAGCTTTTGATATATTTGGTATACTTTTATTTCAAAGCCACACACTGTATGAGCTCTCCTCTCTGTAAAACTTTAAATGTAACTTACCACAAGGACTAAAAGAATGGTAACAAATGTCTCAGGAAGACAGACACATTCTCCCTTCAGCAGCCATAAAGAAGACAAAGCTTTTTACAGTATCAACAGATGCAAGACGTGACCTTTTGGCCCTTTGGGGCAAAAGGTTAGGGCTCTGGCAGCAGAGGCCTAGTGCCAGAAGTCTGCCGGCAGACGAGACGTATGTCCTCACTGCATTCCTTCCCATCTTAGATCACTGAACAGCTCTCTCCGGCTTTCTGCCGTCAGTCCCTTCCAACCCAGAGCAATATAAGTCTTTATTTTTGCCCGGATGGCACCTTATAAAGAAACCAAAATAAACCGGGTGGTACAAGTGTAATAAGCTCTGCGAGCTTCCAGTGTGGCTTCAGCTGGAGCTTTTGTGCAGGTGCATGAGTTAGAAATTCAGATTAGTCTGATGGGGCTGGAGGTTAAATAGTCAAGGAAGGATTTCCTACTTCCATTCAAATGAGATTTAAAAAAAAAAAAAAGTAGTCATCGTGAGAAAAGGTTCAGAGAAGTCTGCTCTAGAAATACATGTGGTGAATAAAGGAATAAGCCCCATGTAACCTGCGGCTGTGCCTTTTATATTTGGGGATGACTGTGCTGCTGAGTGAACTGGCTGCAACACAAGCCACTTCTGATTTCATATTCATGACTTCCGAGAGGAGAGGGGGAAAATAAACAAAACAACCAGCAAGCAAGGAGGGTATAGCTGATGGAAGCTAGGCCCATATACTAACTGTCACATCCAGAAAGTCAAATCTCATCTTGCTCAGAGTACTGAGGAAGAGCGAGGTCATCCTCTGCAGCAAACACTGACTCATCTCACACCCACACGCAAGCCCACAAATTGAAATAAGAAATCTTGCTCGCACTCAGAGATCTAATGGCTTTGTAATACAACACTGCTTTAGTTATCTAGCAATGTACACAACCTCAATA
Organism: Plectropomus leopardus; assembly: GCF_008729295.1. NCBI lineage: Eukaryota > Metazoa > Chordata > Actinopteri > Perciformes > Serranidae > Plectropomus > Plectropomus leopardus. The sequence continues at coordinate 10,814,528 of NC_056474.1, forward strand.
GCCCCGTGAGGACACACAAGAGACACCAGCTAAGAGCCTTTGGAACAGTGGCCTACAAACAGTCGGGCTGTAGTTCCCCACAGCAAACTGCAAAACACGTCACTTTTCTAAAGGAATAATGACAGCATGCACAAATGGACCCTGGGAGCATCACAGTGGCCCTGCCTTTTCAGACAAGTCATGTCCTCTAAACAGAAGCCCCTTCACACAGCACTGCCAAGGACATACATGAGTGTAGAGCGCCCTCTAGGGGACAGGACTCAGAGCTGATTGGACAAGCAAAGCAGTCAAGCATACCAGTGCAACCAGACAGATCAAAGCTCACCCTATGCAAATGTAGCTTGAAAATAGAAATAGTTAACAATTGTGACTTTTGATATGCAAATGCTGCACAAATTCATAATCCAAGCATGTTTTCTTTCTGTTTATATGTTTCCCTTCTCATGCAAATGTGTCATTTATATTCATATAGAGTAAAACATACTGAGAAAAGATGCCTTTGTGGTTCTATTCATCTTTATGCGAGTCAGCTGTCTTGAGACTAAATAAACAGTGTGAGACCCCCGTAAAAAGCTTGTTTCTTCAGGGGGCACTTTTGAATCATCAAATACACCGAGCTCTTGCCATGCTGCAGTGACAAGTGCTACAGTGTGGAGTCAATGTGGCTGACAGATGTGTGCTCATCCCAGCACCGAGACAAGACAAGCTGCATAAAGTTGGGCTCTGCTGCAGCGAGGGAGATGTATGTCCAGGAGGTCACACAGGTCGAATGTGGAAGCCACCATCATTTGTAGACATGTCTCTCTCTCTCTCTCTCTCTCTCTCACACACACACACACACACACAGTCTTGAAGCCTTGGTTGCTTTTGAAGATAGAGTTGTACTTATTTACAAAGAGAGCCAAGCAGCTTTCAAAATTCAACATCCATCATAAAAGGTATCCAATATATTATGTCGATGTCACAAGCGCCGGGTAGGAGAAAATGAAATGTCAATCGAATGATTTGACTGATGGCAAATCAGTGTTTTGCGGTTGGACCATCAAATATTAATCCTTCCAAAATAAGTTGAGTCTGGTGCCAGTGGATAATGAGAATGTAAATTGCCACAAATCCCCCCAAAAATACTCTATTAACCCTCCCGCACAGGCCCAAATACTCTCCCAGGCCATCACTGGAACAAACAATGTCGTCTTGCTCAATTTTCCTTGTAAATAGGGTTTTAAAAATTGACATTCAAAGATGCTTCTGCAACTTAATGTTTAGCAACACACAATTATTTCAAACAGTTTAACAAACTGAGTGTACTGAAGACAGAAGATTGTGCCATCTGCAGACTTCCCTTTAAATGCCCATTTGGTTAATTAAACTTTGTGAATAATCAAACAGCTGAAAAGCAACAAAAGGTCACATTCTCAGGGGGAACAGTACCACTGCTCCTCACTCCCACACTGATATGGTATCTCCTACCAAATACTGTGTGGCGTTCCTAGATTAAAACAACAAGAAATAGTGCAGAACATAACAAGGTTTGGATGGACTATCAATCATTAAGGAGCAGCTTTGTTCATCTAATAAATATGCCACTAAGTGAGAACTACAGGGTGTAATAAATGGCATTTTGATTATATTATTCTAATGAGCGCAAGTCACATATCAAATATCTGCAGTGTGTTGTAACCAGGCAGTTTCATTAACCTGGTTTCCATTACATAGCCCAACAGAGACAGCGAGAGCTCACACTCAACATAATGCATGGCTTGTGCCTCCGGCTGCCAACAGAAGTCGACTTGTCAGCTGAGGCCCTCTTGTGAGGAAAAGTGGCAAATGTTTGTGCAACTGGGGAGTCAAATAAACTTCAACCTCGAGATGTTTTTTTTCTTTTTTTGCAGACAGTGATTTTAATTTCAGAAAATCACAAGTTCATACACCTGCCATTTTCACTAGAAGTTAAATGCAAGGGTTTCAGAACAGAACAGGCTTCAACGTCTGTTACATGTCAAAGAGCTGCAGAACAGAAACATATTGGTATCGTGTCAAATACAGATATATATATATATATATTTATAAAAAAAATCTTTCTTACCTTGTGACACTACTTTTAGACTACAGCCACAGTTCAATATTTATTCTGCATGATATTTTAATGAACCTGCTAAGTTTGACTAACAAACTCAAAAATGTGGCTTCTCTTCGACTAGGTATTAGTTACAGAACATGCCTTCATACACACATCTTGCCGTTTACTTCAGTGATCAGTCATTTGAAATTAAAACTACTGGGACTCTGGTACAGCCTCTGTGTGGCGTCATGCTTCCCTCTTCTAGCCCACTCAAGCTGGAACACGTTGAACATAAAAGTCATTGTCAAAGTAATTTTATTAAAGGCGGATAACTGTGGTCTTGTAGTCTTTTAACTATCTATTCAGTGCTTGACTGCAGGGACATTTTCTTTTTGAATGAGCTATGTAATAAGGAAGTCCAATCTTGCTCTTGCAGACGATATTGTTGATGTGTGAAGTGAGCCTCTTGATGATTTTACACGATATTTCTAAGAGTAAGGTTTAAGACAGAGGGTCGAAACAATCCATTGCAATTAAGTGCTGTAGGTTTGTCCTTCTGGTGGTTGTGGAAGCTTCATATTATCTTTGGACATCATTAGACGCCTTAACTCTTGAAGAACAATTTTAATGCTATAAGAATTCTGCCATTTTGCTAAACATGGTATGCTACGTGAATCCACCTGCGAGGAAAGAGAAAACAAAAACACTGAATCAGTCATTGTGACAGGGCGGCTGACAGTGAGTTATCACATCTGAGCATCACGAAACTGCAACGTGAGACAATTTCTGAGTGATAAGACAGAGCAACACTCATCGATAACCCTGACAGATTTGTGATGACACTTACCATCCCGTTGGAATTATTTATCCCATTCATGCTAATTTTTGTTACAAATCTAACAGTCGGGGCCGCCTCTGGGTATCTAGATCCACACTCCACTTTCAGACTGTATATCCTGTTCTCATAATTGGTCTGTAAAACAAGATAAAAACAAACAGATAAAACATTACTTATTGTATTAGTTGACAGTATCTGTGCTGTAATGCACATACTGAGTCTGCTCTGCTTACTCTTGCTGGTCCAATGATCATGCCTGTCCACCGTGTGAGAGTCATGTCTTCGTCATCCTCAAGGCCCCAGCTGACTGTGCCGTCACCTTCACCCTTCTGCCCTTCTTCAAGCTCCTCCAACAAGCGAAAATTGCGTGGAACTTTAACTCCTAAAATAATAAAAACGGAGAATGAATTACACAGATTTTTAAGGTTTGCCATGAGAGATTTATCTAAAAAATTAATGCAGACTAATGCAAAAGTAATCTCTCTAAATCATCGCTTATAACCCGATAAAAGTGTGTTGATGTGTATCCATCTGCAGAGACTCTGCCCTCTACCTGTATTTTCTTATTATTTTGCTGTAGTTGGGACGTTTCTGGGCACAGCACATAGTTGAGGTCGGGGCTTATAAAAAGGTTGTGATAAGGAGCTAGACCGCAAGCATTACGCAACCATAATGAAGCTACAAAAATTGGAGACACAACACTGAAAAAATGTAAATATAGTGAGGCAAAACGCCATGTGGACAGGGCTGGGGTTGGCTTTCCCTTTCGATGGTGATATTTCATGCATCGTTTACCTTGAAAAGATATGTCTGGTTTTGTAGATTTTTTCTACAGTCAACAAAATACATTTACAAAATTAAACAAAAAATGAGCTGATCCTACCAGTAAGTAATTGTGTAGAGCCAAAGCCTGATACACTGATAGCTGATTCCTCTGTGCCATAGACCTCCATTGTTAGCGAGAAAACAATTAAAAACAAATCACTGAGCCACAATGTGGGTGTGTGGATGACATGTTCGCTAATTATTATGATTGATGGTTCTGGTTCAAATGTGAGGAACTGCTGCTTTTCCTTATCTTAAATTGTAGTTAACTGAATATATTTGGGGTTTTTGACTGTTGTTCAAACAAAACATGCAAAAAATTCTGATTAATTGATTAAATGACAAAATTACTTGCAGATTAATCACTGTAGTAAACAGAGCTGAAACTACTTTGACAATCAATTAATTACTTCAGTGAATTATTAAGGGGGAAAAAGGAGAAGCAGGAAAGAATATTATTTCCCGCTTCTCAGATGTGAGGGAAGCTTTTTTTCTTTGCTATATCCTTGTATATTTAATATCTTTATGATTTAGACTGTTAGACAAAACAATTTTTGGACAAAATTGTCCAAATTGTCAATAGATTGAGACTTTATGACAAGCTTTTTTTTTCTTTTTTTTTTTTACTTAGGTTTTGAAGTCTAATAAATCAATAGAAAAACAAATCAACAGGTAGAGTAATCATTAGTTTCAGACCTAATTGTAAACATTTTTTACTTGCAACCCTAAAATAGTTAGAAACTGACAGTTTTCCCCTGAAATAGAACTGCGACATCATTATCAAAGTGTTATTTCACTGTTGGTGCTCCAACTGTGCATCCTTTCATGAAAACTGATGCAGACACACATTCATCTTTCCAACCATGGAAAAGCAGCGCATCCAAATGAGTAAGAGTGTTAAACATGTGCAAGACAAGGCGGTTTGATAAAAGAAATGGCTCAACTGAAGGATGGGCTTTACACACGTGGCCATAGTGCACAGCACATTCTGGTCTACCTGCTGTGGAGCTGCATCTAATTTGATACCTTGTTCACAGGACATTTATTAAAGATATCTGATGCTGCTGAACATTGAAGCTTCATAAAAAAATAAGTCTTGACAGCTGTTCCGAAACAGTCATGAGATTTGGAGCAGATGGGTCTATACTGCTTATTTTTCATAAATGATTCAAACATCCACTCATCTTATGACCAACGTCATAGCTGACTTGATCATAATTCAAAACTAGTCAGTCAGAGCGTTGAGCTTCTGGGAAAATGTTCTCAGAAGACGGTTCAGACATTGCCATTAAACACACAGTCTGACAGCCACTCACGGCGGTGTAAATGATGAACCACTTACAGTTCATGTCTAGAGGAGTGGTGGAGGTTGAGGGGACAGCACTTAAGTAAAACTATTGCTATTCATAATCATGATCTTGTAGACAAATTCACAGGAGAGGAAGTGAAAAGAGCATTTAAAAAGACCCCATGACTGGGGCGGAGGACAGGATGAAAACATTCAAATTTCCCCTTCTGTCACTGAACTCTTAATTTTACCATCTCCAATCTCAGACAATATTCTTCACCAGAAAGCTTACCAAACCTCTTTCTAAAATCAATATTTCAAATCTGGTGTGCAGTGGCCACAATGAAGGATTGACCCTTAAGTGGCTCGCGCATTTTCTTAACTGCATTTGTTCCCAAGAAGTTGTCTGAGATTTCAGTTCTTTGTCAACATGCAAACACTAGTTATGAGACCAATGTTAGGGGCTAATTTTAGCTCACTACAGCATTACCGGTATCAGCATATATGTCAGCTGCTAAGTAACAAGAAACTGCAGTACAGAAATGCTCAAGATACTAGGGCTGCATCTAAAAGTTATTAATATAATCAATTACCCTGCCAATTAGTTTTTCAGAGCCCAAACTAATATAATCCAATGGCATTTTTTGGTCTGAAACCCAAAGATGAATTGGTTTATTGTGATGTAATACAAAGAAAAAGCAGCTCACATTTGACAAGCTGGAACCATCAAATGTTTAACATTTTTGCTTCAAAAATTACTTCTGAATAATGACAATAATAATTTATCTGATCACATTAAAAATACTTGTTAATTTATGAAAATTAACTGATCGAGTTCTAGTTATAAAACATAATAATTGCATTTCCAGTAAAGCTTACAACTATATTTAATGTTTTACTGTTGTGTTTTTTGAACTGTATGTTCCGCTCAGCACATGGTCTTGATCTCATCTTTTTAATGATCAAATTACAGAGATCCTTATTCTTATAAAACTTTTTAAACTTGCAAATATCTATACTGGTATCTGCATGATGTCTAAAGCAAAATAGCTGCACATTTCATGGAAATAAATAGCATTAAGTTGCTGATCTTGTATGAATTAATATGCAAATTTGCTTTCCTACGTGATAGAACCAGTTTAGTCCGGATCAACATCAGTTTGAGCCTCTCATATATGTTTGTAACTGTATAATTCAGCTTTTATTTTCCTCCATTGTTGTAGCCCTTCCTGTTCTCTTTTGAGTCATTAATATTGTTAATATGAACGCAATGCTGATTTTCCCACAAAAATCTGACACAAGTGTCGAATTAAGAACGCCAGGGCCTAATTATTAGTATTTCAATTGCAATAATAATACACGAGAGGCATAAATTTGAGCTAAATCAGAAATATTAGCATACAGTCAGATTAGTGACTCTATTTACTAAAACCTAAATAACTTCACCTTCAAGGGCTGTAACCGTTTTATATAGCTCCCATGCCGATCCTTTTGATCTCATGTTATCTATAGCACTAGTAATTTAAAACTTGCTGGGTTAAAAATGAATCAGCAGGTCGCGCCAACTTGCCCTGAGGTAGTCTGAATTTATGAAGTTACTCACAGTTGTCAAAAATTTGTAATTACATACCCACCAAGTGTAGTTAAACTGATGCAGAAGAAACTCAGTTAACCCCAGTGGCGATTTTAATCCTATCAATCTCATTTTCTGTAATGCTCAGAGTTTATTTGGTAAGTTTAACAACAACTCTTCCTGCTGACCGCTGAGGCAGACAGCGGCTCCGACTACTTGCTGAAACAAAGCGTGCCAACTACAGCGTACGTTTTAACAATCGGGTGCATTTCTACACTCCCCGCCGGACAATGACCAACATGCACTTCATTTAAAGACTCTGAGTTATATCCTGCATCTGTTCCTAGTATTTAAACAGCAGAAAACAGGCTAAAACCTAACAAAGGTGTTAGCAAGTGAAGAGCTGATCAAAGAAGCAGCGAGACTGGTCTCTTCATTGAAGTACCGTTATCGTCCCCGTCATGGTGCTGCTATGTGAGGTGTGTCACACAATCAAATTCCCCACGTCTTTATTAAATATAGCAGCTTATTTACTAGTAAGACACACAAAATACGTACGCCTGGGTGATCAATATGAGTAATAGTATCTTTATTCCGATCAAATACCTAGCTAGCCGGACATAACGGGATCAACACTCGCTGCCTCGCGGTGTTAGAATATTCTAGTGGCTAAGTTAGCCACACTAGCTAATACTATCTGCGGTTGTTTGTAATCTTCATCACAGCGGCAACTTACACATCCTACTAAACTTTCATATCGCATTATACAATCTGAGGGGATTTCTTTGTGACACATAAAGCCAATACACACAATACCGACGCTTGTTTCTTGTGCTATTTTAGCTAACTCACGGGGCTCGCTTAAGCTAGGTTAGCCAACACAGTAGTTCCATGAAATAGATGGCCCCCGTGAAGATCATTGCCTTACCGAGAGGAGATATCAATGGATAAATTGCAGTTCAGAGCTATTTTAGTATACATGTGTAAGTTTGTAAGTTGCCACATTTTATAGCTGGGATGGCAGCATGGCCGTGGCTTCACCCCCCCCCACTTTGTGTCGCTGTAGATGTTTAGTTTGAAGGCACACCAACCTGAGACCGCCATCTTCTTCAGCCGAGTCCAGAAGCACACAGAGCTGTGACATCACAGCCGTTAGAACCGACAGCAACGTCACACCGGCGGGTAACGGCACTGCAAGCTGCTGGTTCACACTCAGCACTGGTTTCCATAATGTTTACTGGTGTGCCAGCGAGGTCTGAAATACAGTTATTATACCACTGGCAACTCCAACTGACTTTTAGCCTGTTGAACTCTGATGTTTCCCTCAATTTCCACTTGAGCAGCATATGTGTTGTTGATGTTGTTATCTAACATATTTGTTTTTAGTTTGGCATCATTATTTTTTGTTTTCTTCCTGTATTTTAAGTTTTTAATAATTCAGAAAACAAAGTTTTTTAGGTGGAGGCTTTAAATAAGCACTTTGGGTTTTTTGCCTCTCCCTGCACTGTATATTACCTTTCTTTCTTGTTATTTTTTTTCTGAGTATGTTTTTAAACTGTGCAAAATGAATAAAAATGTGGTTTTGTGACTTGATGCAGTTCGTACAATTAAAAAAAGATAAAATACTCACTTAGGGAATCCAGGGATAAATTCATCTCCCTCTGGGATCCAGTTTTGAGGGTAAACTTAAAACTATGCCTTCACAGTTTCTACCGATTTACGATATTTAATAATTTAGACCACAGCATGAACAATTCCCAGAAAGATTCAAGGAAGTTTATGTTTTTTCCACCATATATTTTTTCCTTACATCATTTTTTATCACCATCATTTTTTTCAACTATGTTTTTCTATCATAACTTTTTTCCCCCAACATCCATTTTTTTACCATCTTTTTTAAAAAAAAAAAAAAAAAGTTCACCATCTACTTTTTTGCCACCAACTTTTTTTCTTATTTTTATCACCATCTATTTTTTTTCCCCATCAACAACTTTTTTTCCATCATCAATTTTTTTCTTTCTCCCAAATGTTTATGTCCTTCTGGGATCCAGTTTTGAGAGTAACCGCAACACTATGCCTTAAACCACTTAACAGTTTCTACCAATTTAGGATATTTCATCATTAAGAACACAGTATAAAAATTCTCCGGAGAGTGTTTCTTTTTTTTTTTTTACCATCATACATTTTTCCCCCATCATTTCATTTTTTTCTTCCATCATCAGCTTTACTTTCTCCCCCATGTCCCTTTAGGGGCTCCGCACATGTCAGCTTGTTTGCATTTTTACTGTCTGTTTATGAAAACAAATCAGTTCCACCTGCATAGATCCTTCTTGATGTATGTGTGTAAACTCTATGACTGTCCTGCCATTGTCAGGGGATGAAAAAAAAATGCAATGTGATATTGCTTGATTAATCAATATTGTGTGATAGGCCACATACACTATATTTTTGAACGTCAACAACTGAAATGTCAGCAGACATTTAAAATTGGTTCAAGAGCCACAATTGGCCCCCGGCTCTGACTTTGGACATGCCTAAACTAACAGTACTGCTTAGATTTTTGTATCTATTATCCTTTCCTATTGTATGTATGTTTGCTCTATTCCAGCTGCTTTCATTAACAACGCTCAGATAAGGAATGGTTTGGGTGCTCTTTTTCTCTTCATAAACTACTCCACTGTTTCGGATGTATATTGTGTATTTACCTTGTAGATCGATGCAGACATGTATGCATGTACCCATGGATGGTTGTAGAACGGGTCTATCTGGCAAAGGCACTGGGCTCGTGGTCTTCACCTGCAAAATATCAATCATATTAACATGTACTGACGAGGAAGAGACACAAAATAACTACAAAAAAAGGACAGAACAACCACATAGAGACAAAAAAATAAGAATAAACAATATGACCTCAACGACCCACAAATGACTACAAAGAGATGCAAAAAAAAAAAAAAAAACCAACAACAACAACAGCACAAAAAAGTCAATGTCTTGCTTTTATGTGGAGAGGTTTAAGGACATTTTGCATATCTGTGTCCAGGTGACCATTGTTTCACAATCTGCCCATGCATATACCTATAAGGCCTACTGACGTTATACTGGTGTTTTTTTCACTTTAGACATTTATATCTCTACAGTGGCCCAGTGGTGTGTTTTAAATATTCAATCTGCATTTGAAAGGTCCATATCCCTCAGTTCCTTTGCAATTTGAACTGTGAAGCTAGCACTTACAAATCTGTTACAATGTTAGTTTATCCTGGGAGCATGATGACTCCACAAACTAGTGATAAAATGAGCTACTAATTAACAGAGAGGAAGTAAAAGATCAACATAATAGGTACCTAGAAGTACAAAACAGTAATTAATCTAGTAAAAGTCTGCAAGCTTAGCAAAATGAGAAAGATAACCCTGCTCAAAAAACAACTAAAAAACAGCTTTAGCTGGTAGCTGGTTTTAGATAGTTATAGCTGGTTTTGGTTGATCAAATATGGTCCTGACCCAATTCTTGCTGGTCTTTAATGGTTTGACATGCTGCTGGGATCCAGCTGCGCACATTTATCTCCAAGCATAACACACCACAGAAAATTTAACTGATTTATGCCCTTTGCTTTTCATATTTCCCCCTCATGACACTTTTATTTCTCCATACTAAAGGGCATTGACTGGGTTTAAATTTTACAGTAACTTCGGTGGATAAACCAGCTAGTGACCACCACAAACTTGTATGACCAGCTAAACCATCAAAAAATATGCCAAAACACACCTTAAGCTTGCCAAACCATCTTAAACTGGTCAAACTGGGGTTTTCAGCAGAGCAGGACCCTGGGAACACAGGGATGACCCTACAAACTAGTGATAAAATTAAAAAGTAAGAAAGATTAACACAAGTCCCTAGAAGTACAAAACAGTAATTATTCGAGTCTCCAAGCTTACAAAAATCCAGTAAAATAGATAAGTTAGCCCAACAGCTAATTAGCCGCGACACGGCTAGTCAGGGTTAGCATCCATTAGCAACACATTAGCTTCAGATAACGTAGCTCTGCTAGCTCATCGGGAACAACCTGAAAGCTTCACGTACCTCTCAGGAGCGAGGAGAAACACGGCGTGTGGCCAAAAAACGATGAGATGTCATAATAGCTGGTCCAAAGATTTAAAAATGAACCCGCAGTAACAAGGAAACTGCATTCAAAACAAACTAGCTCTCCAACAGTCCCTTCCTCTTGGCAGACATTTTCACGGGTCACTGTAGAAAAAAAAACAGGTGTGTCGCGTTCATGATGGCTGCATCCCATTTAGCAGAGGTCCTGGTTTTGAGCATGCTGCCTTTTTTCTCTTTCTCTTTCTACTTTGTCATTATTGTTATTTAATTGTTATTCACGACATCTATTGCACGTCTGTCCATCCTGGAAAAGGGATCCTTCCTCAGCTGCTCTTCCTGAGGTTTCTTCCATTTTTTCTCCCTGTTACAGGGTTTTTTGGGGAGTTTTTTCTTCGGCGATGTCAGGGTCCTATGCTGTGAAGCCCTCTGAGGCAAACTCTGTTTTGTGATAATGGACTTTATAAATAAAATTGAATTGAATTGGGAAAGCACACTGGGACACTTAATGGAACTGAGCCACTGTTCACGTGATCAGTTTCACCTGTGCGTTTCCTATTTTGACAAATCAAAATGTCTGCTGGGAAAAAAGGTCCTTTAATAAGCTCAGTCACTCAACAGGAGGGAAACTTATGAATTTCGACTGGACAAGCCGACAAACAAAAATGTTGTTCTCTACAGAAGTGTTTCTGGTGTTTTGACCTCAATTCACAATCACAAAACAGTTAAACGTCAGTGTAGGCTACTTAGTTATAACATGTTAAAGAAAAAAAAATAGTTAAATTTTGATAATTGAGTCATAATATTACGAGAATAAAGTCTTAACACTATGAGAAAAAAGTCGCAATTTTATGAAAAAAGTCCTATTTTTGAGAAAATAGTCATAATTTCATAATAAACTGGTTGTATTACGAGAATAAGAAAAAAGTTGTGATTTTGCCATAAAAAGTAACTTTTATGAGAATAAAGTTGTAATTTTACAAGAATAAAGGCAGAATTTTACAAGGAAAAAATGTTGCAATTTAACGAAAAAAAAGTCATAATTTTATGAGAAAAAAGATATGTTTTTATGAGAAATGTGATATATTACGAAAATAAACATATTGCCAGAAAACTATAAAACAGGTGAGAGTACAGGTCAACGGGTTACCCGTTGACTGTGTGGCACCCAAAAATTCCAAATATATTAAATATGCTGGCAGAATTACGAGGTAATGTACATAAAAACTCATATGAATTTCAATTTGATAAAAGGCTGCAGCCATAAAAACATGAAGTCTTGGGTTTGAATATTTCACTCAGTCATAAAACTTAAAGATTTGGAACAACCTGGTGCAGAATATATTATACTGTATATTTTACTGTGAGAGTGCAGATTTATTTAATTTCAACTTTAAGATGCTCAGAGGAAAATATAATAACAGTGGAATTTATTGACTTACCACTAGTGTAAAAAAAAGAAACTTTCCAAGCATTTTCAGCGAGCAACATTTTATTTTCCCTCTATTAACAAGTAGTCAGTGCAAGCTACAAAGACAACTGTGGAAATAATAAGTGACTGACTCGACTCTCAGTCAGTACAATTTACAAGTTGGATGAAAAGAGCTTTTACCAAAACAAAATACAAAAACAGCAAGAGCATTACTTTAAAACAGGTAACCAATGACAAACAAGCCCTTTTTAAATATTAGATCTATTATTTGCCAGTATGTGTATTGTTGTTTTTACTTTTTTTCATTTATTTTTCTTTTATATAACAGTACACCAGAGTTTGAGCGAGTCATGCGGTTATTCTGAATCACATCTCTAAATTGCAGGATATTCCAACATCTAACACAGCCAGAAAACATATGGTGGTTCAATTACGCAAAATATTTTTACAGCACCAGAAAAGAGGTTGACACAGGATAGGTTTTAAAATTAAGGACTGTACATAATTGCAGGGTGTGCCTTAGGCGAGGAGACGCACAGTCTTTCCAGTGACTGTCAAGTAATCCTCGTCAGCCAGGGCTCGGAGCGCCTCGTCAAACAGCTCCTTAGTGATGGCCTGAAAACAAAGTCACAAACAGGGAAGAAATTACAGGACGCGGTGGCGTTGTTGATAAAAATGGACCATGTATAATTAAAAAAAAATTACTTTGAAGAAAGTAAGTCACAAATAATTTCAGTTTTTCAGAGATTTTCATTTAATTAATTACCTACACTGTAAACTGGCCACTGATTTAAAAAGGATAGTATCAATGAGAGACAAACTAAAATTATTTACAGTTTCCGACTGTCCTCTGAGGTCCTCGAGAAGCTGCTGGTATTTCATGGCAGGTGTCTTTCCTTTAGCCTGGATCATTTTCTTTAGGGCTTGGGCGACCTCCTCCTTGCGCTTGCGGGCGGTGGCACTCATACCTGGAATCAAAGATTAATTCAGTCAAATATGCTGTTTCATAATGGATGTATCTGCAGTTTATTTTTGGTTATGCGATTTTTGGCCATCGGCCTCGTTGGGCGCGAACCTCAAATCTCCACTCTTCACTCCTTTATTTTTTATTTTAAATAAATTAATTCCATTGGTCCTCCTCTACATCTATCAGTGGGTTTTACCATTCCTCAACCAATCAAATGTATTTTAAAAAAAAAGCTTGTGACTAAACCTCCTAGCATCATCGGATCCGTTTAAAAACAACATTTTTTCTAATTTCTGAAAAATAGCAATTTTGGAGATACAAGGTTTGCGACAGCAGTTTTATTCACAAAGGAGGTTTTGGGCCACATGTGATGAACAATTTGAGTTCTGCATTTAAAGTAAAAATTATGAGTTTGCACCGATTTCTAACCTAATACTCTGAACTCTAATCATTTTTTCACTTTAGGCCCTAATCGTATTCCGTACATATTGCCTCCACAAATACTTTCTATTATTCCGAATGCAGCACAAACATTAATCTTACAAGGTCGTGTGTTGCGTACCTGTTGTGAGAATAGAGATGTCAACAAATCCTGTTCTGGGGTCAGTGGCCGACTGTTTGAGGGCCTCTCTGTGCAGCCGTTTGGCTTCCTCCACGTCGATGGTCTCCACCTTCTCAGAGAAGCGCACCTTGGCGTGGGCCTCTGCCAAACGGATCAGGGACTCCAGCTGTCTGGGGTAAGCAGACACCATCCCTCGACCACTGCCGATCTTCCTCATGTCCACATAGGCCTGAGGACCAACATGCACACCGTCAAATGAGGGCTTGTGTCGAATTCATATTAAGCGACTGTTATTAGGCAGACCTTTCTGCAAATATCAAACATAACGCACATAAATTGTTGAAATCCTTAGAGAAAACAAACCTCAATGAGCGCCTGGCTGGCCTCCTCACTCAGCCTCGGACTGATGTATGTTCGTGCATATGCAATGTAGTCCCTCAACACAGCCATGTCCAGGAACTCCTCTTCAATCTGCTCCTCACTCTGGTAGTACAGCGACACCAGGTGGTGGGCCAGCCTGCGGTCGTATGCCTCGTCTTGGGGATCCAGCATCAGGAAGATGAGGTCAAATCTGAGGGAGCACGTAATGCTTTCTTTAAAACCATTAACATGACAACAGAGAAACTAAACCATGAACAAATCATGAAAAAAGGCATTAGGTTGGATGTCCTGTATACTGAATCCAAATGCAGTTCCCCTTATTCGTTATTGTCAATGTTAGATACGTCGCCACGAGTTTTCTCACATTTTTATTGTACTGTTCAAAAAAAAAGGATACAAATGATTCAGTTTTTTCTAAGTTTAAGAATTATAAAGGCAAAAGATGTCTTTTATGTATATGTGCGACAATCAGTTAAGTTATAAAAAAAATCAACAGAATAAAAGAGAAAAAAGGCAACAAAGAGACTAGATAATCCCACACAGTCACCTTAAGATACCCAAGAGTCCGACTCATCACTTCTGTTTGATACTGTGAAATATTATCATAGTAAGATTTATATTATTATATTACAACATAAAATGTAGACCGTCTTATCTCATTTCAAGCTGCAAGGAAGAAACCTGAGATCATGTCGACAAAAACTCACCTGGACAGCAGCGTGTGAGGCAGCTGGATGTTCTCAATCGTCGTCTTTTTGGGGTTCCACTGAGATTCAATCGGGTTGGCAGCGGCCAGCACGGCTGTACGGGCGTTTAGCTGGCAAATAATTCCAGCCTGCAGACATATTTCAAGAAAAAAAGTGTGAGAACTTTAACAAAACATGTTTTCAGTCTACATATTCTCCATCTACCTAAACTTGTTTAACATTTGGGAAACAAACCTTCGCAATGGAGAGGGTCTGCTGCTCCATGACCTCATGCAGCACAGATCGCGTGTTGTCGCTCATCTTGTCAAACTCATCGATGCAGCAGATGCCGTTGTCGCTCAGCACCAGAGCTCCGGTCTGCAGGACTAGCTGCCTGGTCTCTGGGTCCTTCATCACGTAGGCGGTGAGACCCACGGCGCTGGAGCCCTTCCCCGACGTGTACTGGCCACGGGGCACCAGGTTGTAGACGTACTGAAGCAGCTGGGACTTACTGGTGCCGGGGTCGCCACAGAGCAGGATGTTCACCTCTGCACGGAAGTTGCCCCGGCCGGTCTGACTGAAGTCCTTACGAGTGCCGCCAAACAGCTGCAGCAAAATGCCCTGGAACAAACAGACGGAAAAAAAAAAATTAGTTAAAAAACAAAACAAATGATTTAGAAGCATAATTCCATCTGGAATGATCAATACTGTGATTGGACCTGACATCGCCGAAGATTTAGGGGAAGAAGAAGAGGAATTTGTCATTGGCGCATTAACATGGTACAGAGAAATTCTCCTCTGCGGAGCAGTGAGCAGCTGCGTGTAGCGCACGAGCACCGACAGGAATATTAACCTAACGTACATGATTTTTGTTGAGAACATGTGAACTCCACACAGAAAGGACCTGGGTCGGCTGGGACTCAAACCTTTACTGTAAGGCAACAGTGCTAACCACTGATCCACCATGACGCCCACCATGGCTATCATAACATAACGCAAGGCTCCAGTAAAGGCTGCAGAAATTTAAACACATTTCTGTGATCAATAACCAAGTGAATACATATGAATTTAATTATTTTTATACTTTGTTTGTATATTAAATTACTGTATGTGATGTTTTGTCTTTTTTTTTTATATGGACCCTGAATCAAATAACCTTTTCCAGATATTTCAGTGGGAATTTGTCAGTTTGAGCTACAAACTCTAATGACTCACAGGCCTTTTTCACTACTTTACCATCATTGTTTTACCTCCTATTTATATATTAGGGAAGGGCATCAGTACCCGTGTACTCGATTTGGACGTCAGTATTCCTTCAACACGCAGAGTAATCACTGCTCAACCTCTCAAATGTGAACATGACTTTGTTTTTTGACAAACCTGATTTGATTATAGAGCTACGTGCAGTGCAGACCTCATAGGTCTGATATGAGTAATACATCATCATACTTATGTTAACACCCTTATCTCATTATCTTAATGTGGGTGTACACCTCATTAACTTGAGGTCTACTCAACCTTAATTTTGACACGCCACAGCAGGAAACACACAGGAGTGACAGTAATATTAATGATGGTTCCAGTGACATTAAATAGACATTTCGACTGGCAGAGGTGAAACAGATTTTGTTAGTGATGGCTCAGTTACATTAAGTGTCCCAGTGAGCCTGCGTGCACAATATCAGAGCCCTGAAACTCTCTCGACGACATGAACGGGGTCATTAATGTTATTAATTGCGCTCATTTTTCCTGCTGTGATGCATCAAAATGTCTGCTGTGCTAATTAGGGCTCATAGATTTCCGTTGGCTTTTCTTAAAATGCATGTTTATGCATTAAATGCAATGATCAGAGTGTTATTGGCAACTCAAACAGTGTGAGAGTTTGTGTTACCATTACTCGTTACCCAGTGCTTGCACAGGTTAACACTCGTGTTTTGGCGTGCACCCATTCACACACACACCTTTTTGATGTCCTCGTGCTCGTAGATACTTGGTGCGAGGGCTGAGGAGAGGCGTTCGTAGACGTCTGGCTTGGCTGCCAGCTCCTTCAGGGTCTGCACTCGGTCCTCGGTGAAAAGCTTCTGTTCGGCCTCCTCATCCAAACCGTGCAGGCGCTTCTCGTCTGTCTTCCGGAAGTGGATGGCGTCGATGTGAGTCTTGTAAACCGACTTCACATTGCTCTGACGAGGGTTCACGCGCATGGGGACCGCTCTGTAGACACCTGCAGGGACATTTAAGAAGGTGTTAGGATGTCTGACTGACTGAACAAGAAATATGGAGATTTTAGCTTGGGATTAGTTAACGTGGGACTGCCAAAAAAAGAATGTTATCTTATCTGCAGACAGTCAACATGACGAGTATCGGCCAATACTGACGTGCGGCCATTAAATCTGTGGATCCCCCATTATTTTATCACATTTTATAGACCATACTGGAGCTTAAATGACTGGTCTACAAACAGAGTTAATATCTGTAGCTATTCAAATAATATAATCAAAATAGTTGTATGTCTTTTTTTTTTAATAAAAATTAATTAATGAGCCCAAAATTGGGTTTGGGGCATTTAGTTGGACAATATGAATACATCAGCATCAGCTCTGGAAAATCATGATGGTCAATTCTCATTATATTGTGGAATTTCATAGCTCAGACGATAATGGAAAAATAACAGACAGATGAATCAATGATGAAATCCCATTTGCAGCCCCAGCGGTAGAGATTTAGAAAATCATACCAGTGATGTTTATGCGGTCACCAGGCTGCACTTTATCAACCAGGTCATTATGAGCGTAGATGACAGTTGTGTGAGGCGTCTGACCAGCCGGCATGTCTTCAGGAGACTCTTGAACTTTGATCTGTTGAAATAAAAAAAAAAAAACAAGATCAATGAATGAACAGATGTCACGACCTCCACAGACAACATGTCACTAATTACCACTCAACATATTCTGAGATTAGGTGTCGCTGACTGTCGGCAATCTGCCCCATTATCAACCCTATCAAACTCTCACCATCTGTTTGTCTGAGAAGACCGAGCGATTGTGAACGAGCGCCAGGCTGTGGGTGGTGTTGCAGTGGCGGCACACAGCCGGTTCAGCGATGCGCCCGCGATCCACCTCCACACGGGTGCTGAAGGCGCACACCTGGCACTGGAAGAAAGCCTCCTGCATCTCAGGGATGAGCTGCGAGGTGCGGATCACCATGCCGCTGATCGTGATCAGCTGATCGATGTCTGTGGAGGCAACACACGAGACACACAGACGCTTTAGCCCGTAGCTGATACCTCACATTTTATCAAGCAAGGAACAATATTCACAAAAATCCCACATGAAATATGGGAGGCAATATCGTGGTGTGGTGGTCTTTATAAAGTGTGATTTCACTTCATATGGGCTGGATTAATGAATCTGCTATGGCTTTAACGGTTTGCGTATTTATTCTGAACTGTCGCGGTTTGAGGGTTACGGGTCGGTGAACGTGCCCACGCGTGAAATAACCAAAGTTCATGAGTGAGTTTCACCTGGAAACTTTTAGTCTGCGCAGTTGCTGATGTATAGACGTGGATGGTAAATGGAAAACAACTTGTATTGCGCCTTTCAGTGCTCCGATCACTCAAAGTGCTTTTACACACACATTCATACACGAGTGACCAACGCTAACATACAAGGTGCCACCTGCTTAAACAGTTAAACATCCAAACACACTCACGCACTGACGGCATAGCTATGGAGAGCAATTTGGGGTTCAAAAGCTGACCAAGGACACTGAAACAGGAGGAAACGGGGATCGGAGCGTAAATCTTATGATTAGTAACCGATCCACTCGACCTCATGAGCCGCCAAAGCAAACTGGCGAACTGGTCAGACAAACGCCAAATTAAATGTTAGAGCTAGAATACCCAACTGGGGATACTGGTGACAACAGCAAGAGAGAGTGAGATATTTTAGAAGAGGAGGACCGTGTTGCTCAGCTGATTGAGGGTACAAGAATGGAAACACCTTCACTGTCCAATGTCTAACACACACTGGACAGTATCACCCAGATGTGCCAATCACTGGGATCATAAATGTTCAGGTGTTCTGTATTTTTAAATATAGCTACAATGAAATCAATCAAAACATTTCCCCTGATGAACAAATTTTATTTTTTATTATTCTATTTTTTTCTGGTATTTTTAAATTTCACAGCATGTTAGACGCTCTTCACTAAAGTATTATTCAAAATAAATTAAAGAAAGGTTTTAAAATCCCCTAAAATCCACGCACCTTCTGGGTTCAGACTCCTCATGTTTCTGGTTTTCAGGGCGTTATAGGGGCGGACTTGGATCTGGTACTCCAGGATGGAGTCTGGGAAACGCTCAAAGAAAAGCTCGTTGACTGCCATGTCAAAGGTTGGGATGACTTCCTGCAAATGAAACAAATTACAACCTTTAAAAAGGAGACAAAGATGCTAAAGATATCCTGTAGATAAAACGTGACAACAATAACCCCGTTAGTCAGATCCCATCACATTCAGGACTGTGCAACTTCTCTCATTTTTTTAATCGAGAGAAGAGTAGAAATATCAGCCCTGGTCTCTGTCTGGTGTTGATTCTCACCTCTGTGATTAGGACTTCTTGTTATTTAGCTGTTTAAGCACTTTGGTTAAAGTCGGTTTAGTTTTAGTTATTTTAACTTAAATACCAAAACAGATAAAAACATGCAACTAAGGATTCACGATAATATCTGCACAACATCAGTATCAGCCAATAATGGCTTTTAAATGAAAAATCAGAATTACTATTTTAATTTTTCGTGAACATGTAGGTTGAAGTATTTTTCTTAGTTTACACAGTGAAGGAATATTACATACATTCAGAAGTACTGTATTTTATATCTCCATCTACTGGTGGCTCATCACTTTAAAGAGCATGCATAATATGATGTTAATTCAAAAGTGGATATACCAATATTGGCAAAATTAATAGTTAAATATCAGCTTAACGGATATCGGCAAAAAAAACAACAACAATATGGCACATCCCTTTATGCAACCATGTTGTAGGCCAATATATGAATCAAAATAGTCTAAAATGACTTCGTAATGCAAACGAGGGAATAAAATATACCATAAAATATGGGTCATTACCTGTGGGTAGCTGATGAGCTGCCTGTAAAGCTCTGCATCAAAGGACTGTACGTGCAGACAATTCACATTCAGCACTGGATCACCGACGACACTGATCTGTGAGAAACGAAGAGGAGTTTTAATATTTAAGATTAAAGTCTGAGATTTCCTGTCATGTTTCTATTCAAATCACCATTTTGTGGGATTTCTCCCCTGATTTCCTGCACTGTGAAGGCAAAACTGGCCAAAAGATGCATGAGAATAAATCAAACAGATAAATAAGTACACTACCTCTTCCAGCTTCTGCATGTATAAAGGCTCGTTCAGGTCCAGGCCTGCGTTCTCATCTTCATTAGATGTCGGGTCAATGAACCTCTGCAGGAATCTCTGAATGCACAAAGCAAACAATTCACTCTCAGCACTAAGAATTAAGAATATGTTATAATACTTAAAATGTAAGATTCAATACCTGAAACTTCTCCTTGCAGGTCCCAACGTTGACATCTGTCCCCCAGATCACCAGCCTCTGGCCAGCGTTTGGCTCGCTGGCTACAGCTCCATCGGCACTTGGCTGTAAAAAAAAAAAAGTGAAAATTTTAACTACATTGTTAATTCTTTTGGTCCTGGCTCATTCATTCACAATAAATTACCATCACAATCTTAATAATGTTCTTGATGTGTCCACTGACCGCCTCAGAGTGAAGATCCACTTGTGGAGCCTTCCTGACTGACCCCAGATCAGGACGCTGTCTGGCCGGGGTGCCACGCACTCCACTGCGAGGGGTCCCTTCAACCCTGGAGCTGGGGGTCCCATACATGAGAGGAGAGCTCATGTCCACTTCATTGGGCAGGACTGTTAAAAAAAAAACCAAAAAAACAAAAAGACTGTAGTTAACTCAAGTGTGTCCCAACAGAAAAGACTGGGGCTCATTCACCAACTATTTAGAAATTTCTTCTTAAAAACTACTATAATTTTCACAAAAACTCTGACATTCAACAATGTATTCCTATTTGGGATTAGTTACTGGACTTCCAGGCTGGGTGGCTGGTTAACGCACATTTTAAGCATCTTTTTTTGTGTTAGTTTACATCCACTACTAAATATGGCAGCTCATTTGGCGTTCGCTTCCTACAGAAGTACCTCCACCTCACGGACTCTGGGGCCTTTCAGAACACTAAGATCACGTGACACACAGACTGAACACAGGTACTTTATTTAATAAATGATGTGACTTTTGAGGTTAACTGGTAAGACCAGGCCTTATTTAGGGGTTTGGAAGGTCTTGACATAATTCTCTCAACCTTTCTTCTTCAGTGTCTGTGTGTGCACACGACACTGCAGCCTCACGCCCTTTTAGGGGGATTGGCGGTGCGTTTCCCTACGCTAATAAGGATAAAATGGCATGAGCTACCAACTTACAGGGACAATAGGATTCCTCTTTATCGAGACAAAGGTGCCAAATATTCTGCAGTTTAAGAACATCTCACTAATCTGACGTGGCTTTTCTTAAAAGCTTCCTTAAGATCAAGTTTAAGAAAATCTTATTGATGAATGAGGCCCATTAAATCTTCCCTGCATTTCCACTGAATAAGAGTAAAATCAGCAGTAAATCTTTAATTTGGGCACATACTGTACCTGAGGGACGTGGGCTGGAGAGCAGAGATGTGTCCTGAGGTGCAGCTGGACTGAGCATGTCGGTGGCCGGGGAGGTCGGCATCGGCATCAGGTCCCCGGCTGAGGAGTCCTGGCCTCTGCGGCGCTGAGCGGGAGGCGAGGTGGGGCCCTCGCTGCTGGCTGAGGACACACAGGACACAGAGACGAGTTAATAACAGTCCACACAGAAAAGACTGCCACCTACAATCAGGTGGGCATGTCAGTGGCACAGCAGCTGAAATCATAGGAAGCTGTTCAGCAAAGAGTTTCATCTCATTTCGGGCACGTGGACTTACGTGTGGAGGGGTCGGTGTTCCTGTCTCGTTTGCGGCCGCCAGGAGTTGATGTTGGGGAAGACATTGTTGCTGAATATCTAAAATGGATTCAAGTGAATTAATTCTTAGCCAAAAGGAAGGTTGCCATATTATTTACTGCCATCGGCAGAGGAAGTAAAACAACAACTGCACTTTGTCAGGTTTGATTTTAAGTATTAACTCTTTATAGATGGATTTCTGCCACCTGCCAACTGTTTGTTTTTGTTGGGAGCCAAAAAACGATTACCTCTGTTTGAAATGAGTCGGAGTTTGTGTTCTGTGCGGCCAAAAAAAATGTTACAAGGCTGCAGGTCAACTGAATTGGTAAAAAAAAAAAAAAAAAAATGGATGTTTTTAATGTTGTTAAATGTTGTTGTTTTGTTTACCAAGCTATTGCCTTATTGCCCCCCTGGACCAACTTTTTTGCCTCATTTCCTTTTTGTTGCACTTTCACGCCCCAGTAACTGCTGAACATATATACTAATCCTCTAAGTGAAACAAAGATCAATCATGTTTGATACTTCCTGGTTAATTCACCTGTTAAATTTGAGGGTTCTTAACTTTATACTTGGCCTGACAAAGTAAGAATAAGTTGTGTACAGTCCCCAGTATTGTGTTGTTTTATTGTAATTTACTTTTTCTAAGTTTAATTTTACATTATGTCTTAACATTTTTGCACTGTGATTAATGTTATGCACTAAATCTCCAAGTCATACACCTTGTGAGTGCAAAGTTACTGGGTGATAAAAAACTTATTAAAAACATTAATTTTCATTCATTTGCCAGTGTTGTGGATTAATATTTCCAATATTTCCACTCAATGTTTTTATTTGGCTCTTCCAGTTACTCTGCAGGCAATGATCTCAAAATATAATTTACAGTTACAGTTTAAACTTCAACAAAGTATAATAAAGCAGTTGTCCGGTAATGTTACATTATTTGCTTTCCTTCACATGTTTGTTTGAGTTAACTCTCAATTCTTTAAAAAAATACAATACTTGAATTTAGTTGGGGGTTTTTTTTAGAATTGTGCACACTATTTTGCCACTTGATTGTTAAATATTTTAATGTATTTGAACTTCTTTTATCAAAAGCTCTGAGTCAGTCAACATGAACTTTTCCTCCATCTGACATGTGGCTGCAGAGGAAACAATGAGATGAAACCTCCTGCGCTGTTTCGCCTGATTTAACTGATGAAACTGAGCTTGAACGTTGATGCACAATCAAACAAACACGCGCATTAACAGCGAGTTTAGCTCAATCAACACGATCGATCAATTATTAAGGAAAAAAGTTAATCAAATGAAGTCTGTTCTTACCTCTTCTTCTGTGTACGTCCGAGTGCTGCAGATCTGGCGCGAAACTGCGAGTGACGTTATTTTCGCGGGGAACTTTGGACCAATAGCAGCTCAGATCATCGCTTTCTTTCCGGCCGACTCCGTCACTGCAGAGGGGGGTTCATGTTGAGTTTTAGCGGCTGAGACATTAATTTTACACAATACATTTGACTAACAAACAATACAAATAACGTAAAGTAGAAATAAAGGTACACAATTTCTGAATATTTATTTAAGCTACGATCGCACGTTTTCTGCGCGTGGCTTTAAACTCATTGATACCCTTAACTGATTTGGTTTGGTCCAACCAGAAATTACCTTTTTTCCACGCCTTTGCTTTATTTAAACAAACCAAAAGACAAAAATGCAAATCGTAAATTATTAAACAGAAATTAAAATAAAATAACTGTAGCAAAACATGAATGAAACTGCTTTTCACTCACGAAATTACAACTGACACGATAATATATATAAATGCAAATAAATAAATTGATGAAAAATAAAGTTTCATACTTGCATAATAAAAAGAAAAAATGAAAGACAAATAATATTTATAGGCTTACATGTCATTGTACATTGTAGTACGTTTAATTTTCATCTGAAAAATAAGGATTTTCGAGATGCTTGTTTTTTGTTGTTGTTGTTTTACAAGATTAATTGTGAACTGAAATGAATTATTTTTGACTAATAAGTTCAACTCTCCAAAAGGGTTGAGATGTTTGATTGTAAAAATTAGCAAGAATTTTTTTTTAAAGCACAAGAAAATTACCCGAAATTAGCACCAAAAAACACTAACAAAAAACAAACAAGGAAGTAGAAAAAAAAACACAAAAGGAAAGACAGAAGGAAAGGGGGGGGGGGGGGGGGGGGGGGGGGGCGTCTGGGAAATGCCCTGGAAAAAAAACAGCATAAAAATGTTGATTTTTTAAAAATTCATAAATAATAATTATGTTGATATTTATATATATATATATATATTATATAATATATATATATATATATATATATATATATATATATATATATATATATATATATATATATATATATATGAATTATAATAATTAGAAATACATCTCTCTGAATTTTTTCCCTCAGCTTTTTTAAAAGATAATTTTCTAAGTTGCTCATTTTCACATGTTTTTGACAGAAATTGAAGAAACTGCTCAGGGTTCAAAGGTGTAAATACCTGTAAGATGTATTAAAATGTATTAAAAAAATAATTCCTCCTCATTGCTGCAAAATGAGCAGTCTGAGGAAATCAACTTAAACTATGTTTTATCATCATTCATAATGATACATGTCTTTAGCTTTAATCGTTGAAAAAAATGCATGAAGTATTTTTACTTCATGCATTTTACTTTACACTAAAACACTTTACACTAAAACTAGTGTCTTTATCATGCAGGAACACGCACTGACCACCATGTGGCGCAGTTTCCATTTCAAAAAGGGCTCTGACAGAGGAAAAGTACAGCACACTTCCTGAGGGGGAAAACACAGGAGCGTTTCCGAGAAGTCTCAGTACCATGTGTCCCCTTAAAGTGATAAAATCAACCAACGTCATCTCTCCCAAATTCATTCTCTAAACATTCGTCAGTACAATAAAATGGTGCATTTAAAATCAATAGGTGCCACTATCTATCTATCTATCTATCTATCTATCTGGTGATGTCAATAATTTGATGACAGACTAAATATGGGTTTGGTAAAACAAACATCAATGAATACAGCCTCCAATATGCATCCACTTCTAGTAGAGTTTCTGCCTAGTAAACAGTAACAGTTTGACCATATATACAGTTTGTTTTCCAGCTTTTGCTTGTGTGAAACAGCTATACTGTATGTTTAAGTTTGTATATTTGTTAAGCTTGTAGTCTTTGTTTAGGTGTGGGTTTTGTGTCGCTCTGTAAATTTGTTCTTTGCCTGCAGGTAAATTTAGAGCTACAAACATTAGACAAATTCCCTGCGTGTGTTAACTGGGGCTGCGAGTACTGGTTATCACCTGCAGTGTCAACGTCAAAACGGCTGGTGTTGTTTTCTCCTTGAGAGTCTGTGTCATGGTGTCATGGCAAAATGTATTTCTGGTGACATATATTGAAGCAGGAACTACCACAGGAGCAGTTTTGAGTATTTTGCCGTGTATGTTTGTCTGAGGACAGATTTTTGTCAACGCAGTAACGTCGCAACCATGTAAGATGCAGTCACAAACTTCACAGATGTGTAGTTGAGATCAAAATAAAGGAGTCTGAAGATCAGCGTGGTTCAATCAAGGCTGCTCAGAGAAGGGACGTAGGAAGTAGAGAAGGGGACATTGGACCCCCGACTTTACACCCCTGGCCGACGTGTTGTGGTTGGAGAATTTATTTTATTTAATTTATTTATGACAAGAGTGTGAAATAATATCCAAAATTTGTCAGAGCCCAACTTGAGACTTAAATTTATTAGTTTTGTTTGTCACAAAAGACTTTAAAAACTGACTGACTGAAATGGTAAGTGGTTGGTCTGTCAAAAACGTTGCATATTTATTTCCTCTCAGCCAATTAATCAACTGATCGCTCAAACTCTAGTGTCAACATCCTCAACCAATAAAGTTGATTTATAAGTCTCTTATATATCTTTAAAAAACTTTAAAATGAGTACATTTCCACTTGGCTGCATGGCTTTTAAAAACATCAGCATGATTTTTCCATGGCAGGTTAAGAATGTCATGAGAGCCTTCTGTATTTTTTGTATTCTTATTTTTTGCTACTTCATACTTATACTAGGATACATTTCAGACAGAGGTAACGTCCTCTTTACTCCACTACTTACAGCTACAGTTACTTTTCAGATTATGTTAAAAATGTGATGTATTGTTACTGATAAAACTAATCAACAGAATATGAAGTAGTTATAATGAGCTTCACCTCGACCAGCTACAACAGGGATACTTAACTTGTGTTTCTTGGGGGCCACTTTTAAAAGATGACAGGAGTCCAGGGGCCAATCACAGCTGCCCCATACATGTTTCGGGGATTTAAGGACATTTCTGTTATGAAGATTTTAGGACATTTAGTGGACTTTAGGATATTTCTAAGATTTAAGGACATTTCAAAGATTTTAGGACGTTTCAGGATTTTAGAATGTTTCCAGGATTTAGGGACATGTCTGGGATTTTAGGGCGTTTCTAAGACTTAAGCACGTCTATAGGATTTTAGGATGTTTCTCAGATTTCAGGACATTATGGGCTTAGCTGGGTTTTATGCACTCTTGCACCTTATGTATCCTAAAAGTACGAAACCAATTCCCAGTGTGAATCACTTTCTTATGGTTATGAATAAAAATACGGTTGGGGGGGCAGATTTGGTCTGCAGGCCATAAGTTGATCATCACTAAACTAAAACACTGAAGTGCTTCTTCCCTGAAAATGCATCAGTAATGAATTATAATAATATGAGTCTACTTTAACACACTCTTCATATTAAGTACTTTTCATACTTTCAGTACATTATGCAGATAACACTAATAAACTTTTATGTTGTATTTTAACATTTTGAATGCAGGACTTTGTCTTGAAATGAGCGCTTCAACATTGTAAACTTGCAGTGTAATTATTTCTGTTTGAGACTGCCATTTATAGAAGCTCGTGACAAAATTAAATTTAATCCCAAACACCCAGAGCCTTCAGTATGTAAACAACTCTGAACCATTCATACTATCGTAGTAAAAAGTGGGTGGCATAAGCAACACGCCCCGCTCTCCTCAAATGGGAAGTGAACGGACACCACGTGACCTCCGTTTTCACTTGACTGGCTGGCGAGAAGGCGGTACGTGTGACGTCAGCGAGGCAACGATACAAAACACTGCGCGAAACTACAGACGCCTCAGAGAAGTGTCAAGAAGAGTCATCAGTGACAAGACCCTGACAGTCAACAACCAGGGCTCAAATCCAAAGATTTTTTTTTAAAGGGAGAAAGTCGCGTGCACAGAGCGTGAAGCCGCTGCAGGGCTGCTGTGCTGTCACATCTGTGTGTTACATTTTAACATAACCTTCCTGAACCACGTGGGCGAGTCAGCAGTGTTCATGTGTGACATATACAGCCTGGACTCTCACTGCGTGTCTCCACAATGCAACATGAGTTGGGCGATGGAGCCTGCTAACTTCTACGAGAGCACCAAGCTGGGCGCCCCGCAGCAGGGGATCTGCAAGCCGGGCAGCAGGAGCGACGGGGCGGCCGAGGACGGCACCATGGTGGAGCTGAGCACCGCCACTGCCATGTACGACGACGAGAGCGCCATCGACTTCAGCCAGTACATCGAGTCCATGACAGCCGTGCCAAACTTGGAGCTGTGCAACGACGAACTCTTCCTCGACCTGTTCAACACTGTGAAGCAGGAGAAGGTGGATTTCTACACCATGCAGAGCCCAGTGCTGCCAGGCGGCATGCAGCAGCTGTCAGCCGCATACGCAGCTGAGAGGAAGGCGGAGATCGGGCTGGATAAAGTGGCGTTTAATGTGCCCATCAAGCAGGAGTCTGACTGGAGTGACAGCGACATGTCCTCATCCCTGCCCTCCCAGATCGAGAGCTGCGCCCAGACCTCCGTCAGCCTCCCCACGGGGCAGCCGACTCCCCCCACCACCCCGGAGCCTGTCTCCAACGTGAGCTCGGCCAAGTCCTCCCCGAGGAAGATGGGCAGAGACAAGGGGAAGAAGGTGGACAGGTTCAGCCTGGAGTACCGACAGAGGCGAGAGAGGAATAACATTGCAGTGCGGAAAAGCAGGGACAAAGCCAAGAGGCGCAACATGGACATGCAGCAAAAGTTGCTTGAACTGAGCTCCGAAAACGACAGACTTCATAAAACTATCGAGCAGCTAACCAGAGAGCTCACCGGGCTCAGAGATTTCTTCAAGCAGATACCCAACTCCTCCTATGTGGGCTCTACGAACGCAGAGAGCCGGTGACAGCTTCAATATCCTATGAACTGAGCTTTTTAGGAGACATTACCTCAACAGACATTTTACCATCTGTACCAGATGTATTTTAAGCTTACCATAATGGCACTGGAAAATATATGATGTTGCTGCCATATTTTTGTGGGAATTTTCTCTATATTAAATTATTTTACCACTGCATTTACATGATGTTATACCTGATATGGTACATGTTTTATAATTCCAAACTTTGTATAAGAGCCAGAGCATGATCTTTTATATAGTTTGTATGAAACCTTGAAAACATTTTTGTTTATGGAATCTATAATAAAATTGCTGAAAAGGTGCAGAAATATGCTGGTCTGTGAGTAGTTTTTGCACTGATGTTGAGGGAGCAGCTGGAGAGAAGTGAGAGTGAAACAGGAAATGGAAAAAAAAGTCAGCAAAAACACAACTTTTATTGACACGTTGGTTATCTTATATACAGAGGTAGATAAATTGGAGGAAAAAAAAGTTTTTTTGGACTTCAGAAAACAGACAAAAGTCCAAAAATCCCCAGTTGATGAACCACGTGGGCTGCTTTGACAGACTGCATGCCACTGGTCTACCCTTGGGCTGTCAACTCCTGGTCCACAGGATCACATATCATTAACACAAACAAGACCTTGTCTGCTTGCAGCCCGTTCACTTCAGCACAGCCTCAAGCTGTCAGGGAGGCCTGCAGAGGGGGAGCAGGAGGAGGAGGAGGAGGAGGAGGAGGAGGAGGAGGAGGAGGCTGAACTGGCTCACAGCAAGGCCTTTAGTGTGCAGATCCTTGGCTTAGGTCTGAGGATTGATATCATTAGCTTACTTGCCCTGACAGCCTCAGATGCAGATTTCTTCCAGGCCGATCCAGAGGGCAGGTTTCCTGGTGACGACTCGGACGTAAGCGGCG
Organism: Plectropomus leopardus; assembly: GCF_008729295.1. Classification (NCBI taxonomy): domain Eukaryota; kingdom Metazoa; phylum Chordata; class Actinopteri; order Perciformes; family Serranidae; genus Plectropomus; species Plectropomus leopardus. Next base: position 10,843,501 of record NC_056474.1, read on the forward strand.
AGGGGGCCCACCTCTTTTCCCAGGACATTCTCTACATCGTAACCTGGGAACTGAAACATGCACGCTTTATTTACTACCAGAGTTCCCACACACTGTTATGGACAAAATTTCAAAATTTTTCCATGACTTTCAAGGCCCCAAAATTTTGATTTTTTTTTCTTGCCCCAATTTCCCTTAGTTTTTCAAACATGTAAGATTCAAACTCTATTCGTACATAATTTAAGCATCCCAAATAATGTGTGCAAAGACCGTCAACAATTCCAACAAATATTTTCATTTTTTTACGGTCTCCTGCTGTGAAAAATGGTGTCATACTGACGCGCATTAGAAATTCAAGAAAAAAAAATCACCCCAAATTTTTAAGTTTTCTATTAAGCAAAAAACTGCAAAAAATGTTAAAAATAAAATTTTAAAAATTGTCTTAACTTTATAAAGAACACATGCCTTCAAATGCGATTTTCCTCAAAAATAAGAAAAAAAAGCCAAAAAATAAAGAAGAGAAAAAAAATCCTCTTTTTCAAGTTTTCCATAAAAATTTCCAAAGATGTAAAAAAAAAAGAAAAGAAAAAAAGAAGACTTTTTTTACAAAAAGAAAAGTTGCATGTTTTCTTTTAAAAAAATGTGGTAAAATAAATACATAATACAATCTCAAAAGCTGAATGCCGTCTCCTAAAGCCAAATGTTCTTAAAAACATCATTTGATATGCCTTGTGGGCATAAATGAAGGGAGAGATGAACGCGAGGAGAAAATGAATAAACTTACATGATAAACAAATAAACAATAACACAACATAACCTAAACATTGTTACACATCAATGCAATTAGAGCTATGCTACATTGCTAGAGAATACATCCACTGTTATGTTAGAATAATATGATTTAATTTAATACTCAAATCATTTCTGTGATTTTTCCAAACTTCCAAACTTTCAATGATTTTTACTAGTTGCATGACTTTTCTAGACCTGGAAAATGTGATTGTGAAATTCCATGAATTTTTCAGGTTTCCCATGACCGTGGGAACCCTGTGCTGCTTGTTTGGCTGACAACAAATCTTTTCATAAAACATATTACATATTTATATCTGCTGATGTTGCAAAACTATTTGAGTGCATTGACTTTTGCACTCCCCACATTGGTCAGCAGTATTTCTGTTGATCTAAGAATTTATTCTGCACTCATGAGCATTAATGCCCTCAGTGCAACTGTGAACAGCCACACTACCCGTAAACTACATAGGAATGTTGTTTTAAATGTAAAAGCAGAATGCAAACTTAAGAAAAAAAAACACTGACAGAGAATGCGTCACTATTTCCGCAGCAAATTCCTTCATCTGTGTCAGTGACGAGCATGACTCAGGTTTTTTTTTTCTTTTCTTTCAGTACTGAACAGTTTTTATCGCCCTGACATGAACAGACGACAGTGCTTTCAGGACATATTGACAGAAGATCAATGCACCGTGCAGCTCAGCCCACAGTTATGTAACAGTTTGTAAACCTACCTCATGACCCTCCAGTGCTGCAGTGTTCAGGATGGACATGATCGTCTTTCTCTGCAGCTGTCGAGAGAGATTAAATAATGTGGAGCAATTAATATCTATCGAATTACCACCTGAATGTTGAAAATGAAAAACAAATGCTGCGCTAACACATTTAGTAACAGACCAATCGAAGGGGCTGAAATATCAGTCGGCTTATAAGAATGACGCTGATAATTTTATCAGTTTGGCTCAGTTTTCTGATAACAAAGTCAGAGCAGCTTTTACATAATAAAGTGCTGTCATGCAGACGCACATAAAGTGAAGAATTGTGTTTATTCAGCTTTTTTATAAGCAGGAATGTCGGAGGGAGGGTTCGGTGTCTGACTTAAGGACACTCCAACAGGACTGATGCTGTTTGTAAAAAGATTTGAACCCAGCCTACACACACTGATCAATACACCGTTCTTCCACCCTGCTGTTCTTTGTAAGGTCATTCTTATGACATTAATTTTCTTTTAAAATCTTGCTGCTTCTCTTTTTTTCAGCTTAAAGCAAATGTTCAATGATTTGGTGAGAAATACTTTTTCGCTCTTTTTTTCCCTCCAAGAATTAGATTAAAAGATTAGATGTTAGATGAGAAGACCAATGCCACTATCTTTATTTTTTTATTTTACTTTTTATTTGATATATTCTTCTGCTTCTTGTATTTATATATATTATTTATTTATTTTTCATTTTATTGTTAAATCGTCAGTTTTCCACCTTTTTTGTTTTTTTTTTGATAGGTTGGTTTTTTTTTATTGTACAGCACTTTGATCCACTCTTGTTTCTAAATGTGCTTGATAAACAAATCTGGATTAGACTGGATGTCTGTAGCACAAGGCCGAAGCCATAGAGTCGACATCAGGGGGGACCAAATCTGCCCCGGGTCTGGGGTCTGCTACAGCTTTACAGTGTGCATTACCAATGTGCAATAAATTAAAGCTACAAAAATTGCACAGACAGCACAACATAAACAACTACCACTTGAGAAATATAATGTAATAAAGGTGTTATTGTTAGTTGAATATGCCTGTGAGCCGTATTCTGATGGGGTAAGACAACACCACCGCAATTTGTTATGTTTATTTATGATTTTGATTGCCTTTGCTATGATTATTTCAGATAGCAGAACATTGTTACTTATCATAGAATAGAATATATATATTTATTTATTTGTTCATCTTTCTTTTTTTTCAAAATAAATTAGGCCATACACTAGAAACAAGGGGAAACAGCCATCCTGCGTCCGTCCGGAGTAAAGCCGGGCAATATATTGATATTATATAGATATTAGTATGAGCCCAGTTATCATGTTAGATTTTGGATAACGTTATATTATTGTGTGTTTTCTTTTTCTGGTTTTAAAAGCTGCATCACAGTAAAGTTTTGTAATTTTCTAAACTTACCAGACTTTGTTAGTTTTATCCACATTACTGATGAGTATTCCTCTAAAACTTCATTGTGTAAATATTTTATGAAAGTACCAATAGTCAGCCCTACAATATCGTCGCAATATCGATATCAAGGTATCTGGCCAAAAATATTGTGATATCTGATTTTGTCCGAATCACCTGGCCTTAATCCAAAGGTGAAGACTCCAGGAACTTATTGGTCCAAACCAACAAATAGTCTGACACGCAACTTCTCATAAAACAGCAAATCTTCGCTTTTACACACCAGCTTTGGCACCAATTCAAGAAATAAATGTTAATTATTGAGCTTTAAAGGTGCTGCTGGCTGTTTTTTTAATCTTTGGATAGAGCCAAGTGACCTGATTACTCTTTTTTCCAGTCTTTGTGCTCAACTAACTGATGCTGGCTGAAGCTTCATATTCACAGACATGAGAGTGGAATCAATCTTCGCAACTAACTTGGCAAGAAAGCGAACACATGCACCTCCCAAAATGCTGACTCTAGATAATTGTGAGCTATAATGTGTAAAATAATACTAACGAAGCCCTAAAACATTTTCACTTTTGAAGCTTAATTAACCATCGAAATGAAAAGCACGCTTAAATGCAATAACATTGTTCTCACCTTAACTTTTAAAGTGCAATTACTTAATGAAGAACTCAGGAACACTTCCAGTTGAATCTTCCTGTCTGGCTTGTCCACCTCCGAATGACAAGAAACACAGTGGAAGTTTTGACTGTGGAAGAAAAAAAAAGAAATATGCAGTTACAATTTGCCATCAGGTTTGTTTGCAAGGACATTAAGGTGTTTTAATTCAAGGAATACTACACCTACAGAATGACTATTTGTAGATCAGTCTGTCATGTTGTGTTATGTTGAATTTGTCATGAAAATATTTTTCTTTCATGTCTCCACAAAAAACAGCAAACATATTGTTTTACTGACTGATTGGGGACCATTTGCACATTATAATTCAGGTCTCATTTATCCAGTTGTACACTCAGTACTTTCCAAACTCATGTGTTTTTGCTAAAATGATTTGATCTCCTCCATGTTCAAAACATCTGCAGCCACGTATTAATTTAATCATTCTGGAGCTGGAACGTTTATTAGCAGCGCAACTGGAATATAGCACCTTTAAATTATAAACTGCACCAAACTTAGCATAGTCTTGCACAGAAAGAGCAGCAGGACGTCAGCGCAGTTAAGGTGAAACTTAACCATTAAGTGCAGTCTAAAAGTTTTCTTTCACTCCCTCTGCAGCAGCACAAATTCAAGGAAACGCTGCATGACTAATTGATAAACATATGGTCATTTTGTGAGTCAAGTGTTCCTTTTAACTTGAGAACTTACGGTCTTTCTGCGGACAACTCTAAGTTGTCACTTCCACAATGGTTGCAGGCCGGCCAGGAATAAGCAGTGCTCTCGTCCACACCAACTATCACTCCTGCAAAGTTAAAATTTAAAATGGACATGCAAAATCATCTTTGGGAAACATTAATGCACACTGTATCTTTCAACTTGGCTTTTGTTTACTTTAATTCATGAATTATATTTACATCTTTTTCAACTTGTGGATGCCAAAAGGAAAAACATTGATGCCTGACAAGAAGTAACACTGATAAATGATCTACGCATAGGTCTCAAAGTGTGTGTATGTTTGTGACAGGGTGTGAGAGATAAACACATCCCTCTCATTTTTATCTGAGATCGCAGCGATTAACGCAGCAGAGTGATTCCTGCTTTAACACCATCGCACTTAACAACCAGAACTGCTGCTACACAAACACAAGCACAGGGCCTTTAACAAGATACTGAGTTTGACACTGATAAATCACTCTCGTACATTCCGGTCTGAACCTTTTCCACTGGTAATTTCCAGAAGATAGTATTCACGCACGAGCGCAAAAGATAATAAGTTTGTTTTATTTATTTCAGCCACCTGGCCAAACATGCACGGCAAGTGGGGCCAGAACCAAGAGGGTTCACAGTTTGATCTTTGCCCTCGACTGTGACACAGAGTCGACAGATGCAGTTTATTATCTGATTTAGGCGACTTTTTTTCCCTGCACCACATTTACATAATTGGGAAGGAACCTCACAACAAGGACCTATCAACTTTTAGCAAATGTGGTCAATAAATGCAGCAAAAACAGCTCTTTCTATTTAAATTAAGCTACAAATAGTTACTTCAACATGCATGCAGCTGTGGCATTAATATTTGATGTTAGCACATTGTAGCTTAAAAATATGAAGAAAAATGCACACTGACTGTATGCAATAAAGATTTTGAGGAAACAATGCTACATCGTTTCATCTGTAACTTATTTTCACAACTTTATTGCACCCTTATCTGAAACTGAAAGCCTTATGGGGAGCAGGCATGTTAATTTTTCTGACATAATGACATGGGAATTGACATGATTCCAGTAAAATTTCATGTGTTTTCATTTCACAAAGTTGCAAACAATGACAGCCTGAGGAGACTGAATAACAAACAGCAGAAAGCGATGCCTTGGAGCCACATCAAGGCCCCTTGCTGAGCTGTAAACTTATGTATGAAAAAAACAAGTGGTTTTCCTCCCAAGTAAACAACATGTTGGGCATGTTCTGCAGGAATCACTTCAGATGAAGCGAGTTATATGAAAACCACAGAACTCGGTGAGAGGGGGAAACTGACCTGAGAGAGAGCAGAGCGAGTTGGGTGTGATCTCAGGACTCAAGGGATCCAGTCTCACAGGTTGGGGCAGGGTCTCCGCCTGAGGCTCAGATAGCGACTGTGAGAGTGACTCAGGTACAGCTGAGGACAGAGGATGGCCTTCAGGATCCACAGAGCACATCTCAACAACTGACTGCTCCACACACAGGAGAACACCTACATTTGGAAATTTGGAAATGTTATTACAAAGGAAATATGCATAACCAAGCTAGAGTACAGTTCATCATCCCCAAACCAGCAGACCAGCAGTGACTAATGTATTATTATTTATGAAATTAGATCGTTAAGACTGATGCATCAGTGAAAGCAACATTTTACTGCTGTAATAAATCTCATGTAATTCGCTGTTATAACAAAAATATCAGTTATAAAGTAGCTGCCTTAAAGGCATTAACACACAGGGGATGTGATAAATAAACAACATAAGAATGCAAAATATTCGCCATTAAACTACTCATACCAGCAGTGATGTGAATTTGCAACAGTTACAACACTTGTTACTAAAAGGTTTTGATGTGAATAGAATGGCTGCCAGCGTTATGAATTTATGACAACTATAGGGATCCTACTGACCCAGAGCAGCGTCTGTCAGCCTCTCTGAGGTAAACTGGGGTACGGCCTAAGCTTAGCGTACAAAAGTATGCAAGGTTTATGTCTCTGGCTTTTATTGTGAAAGGTACGAACGGAAGCAGTGGATCTGGTTTACGTTGCTTTTGTCAAGGCTGAAATGTGATAAAGTTCTCCATCTTAGTTCAGACTACGGAGCCTCTGTGTTGCTGATTTATTTGTAGCCACATAATTTTCAACTTCTGTGTGAAAGTACTCATGAAAAAAACGTTTGAAAAAATACATTGGGGTGCCCAGTGGCTCACCCGGTAGAGCGGGCACCCCATGTACAGAGGCTGCTGTCCTCACCGCAGCGGTCACGGGTGTGACTTCAACCTGCAGTCATTTGCTGCATTTGATCCGCTCTCTCTCTCTCTCTCCCTTTCACACTTGAGCTGTCCTATCTCTGATAAAGGCAAAAACCAAAAATATTATCTTTCAAAAAATAAATAAATAAAAATACCCCTGGGGTGTCAAGGCCTAAAATCTGATAATGTGATGCATTATCAGTCACAGTAGACTAGTGCTGCACAACCACTAATTTTGCTTTTGATACTTCAGGTATGTAAAACTGACAAAACTTCTTTACTTTGACTTTAGTAGAATTTTGAATGTCCGACTTTCACCTGTGATGTTGTATTTTTACACTATTGTACTGAGTACTTCTTCCAACACTGTTTCTAACAGGTAAGTGTAGCCGTCAGATATATGTGCCATGGAGAAAATACCAGATTTTCTGCTGAAATTGATTAAAGTAGAGGAATAAATCAGAAGTAAACAGAAGTACTAAATTATCTCTTGATTAAATGTAGTTATTGACTTCCCATCAGTGATTGTGCACACACCCCTGTGAGATAAAACACCTCATGACACAGTGAATAATGGCATGTCAGGTCAAGTCACACAAAGCACTACCATGTTCTCTGATGGCATCTCTGAATGACATGCGACAGGCAGCGGGGGAATTTAGTGCTTCGAGGACAGAGGAAATGAGCACACAGGAAGCGCTCACACACAGGGCCACCGTTCGCCTGCACGGCCTCTCTGGCTGCTCCTTCTGAAGGCTGGGGTCTGTCAGCACCAACCAAACTTCACCCTGGCCTACATCACTGCTCTGAAACGAAACACAAAGACAGAGAAGAAAAGTGTGAATTACTTGGAAACAGAATGACCTAGAAAAAGGCAGCTTAAAAGGAAACATTACATAACAACAAGCTTACAAAGCACAAATTAGATGCAAATTTATGTCAAAAAAATCACCTGAAAACAGCTTTGACGAGATTATTCAATCAACAAGGTTACTAGTACAGCAATAAAAAAAAAAGTGTATCTGTGTGGCGTGAGCGCGAGGCAAAGTCCACCACATTGTTCTGAGCTGCTATCTCATCTTGGTCAAAGTTTAAAGGTCTCACCAATCAATGGTAAAGAACGCCCGGGCCTCTAAAACACTGTCATACGCACAGTGATATGGACGCTGCTCTCTACGTCAGAGCTCAATCTTATCAGTTTGTTGGTTTAAATGATCTCAGTGAGGATGACTTAGAAGTGCTAAAGATACAATATTTATCATCTTCTCCTGAAGTTTAAGTTAATCAGTATTTTTTTATGAATAAGAAAAAAGTACCTGCAATATTCTCTTGTGTAGAACAGTTGCAACAAAAGTGCAGCGACTGGTTTTAAGCTCACTCTGAAAGAGGAAAAAACAAGTTTTAGATTGAAGCACTGAAGATAAGTTATCATGATCTGCAGCAAATTTGATCTAATATGTTCTCTGAAAATGTGAGAAAGTGTTCACCTGCAGTATGTCTCGCAAGGTTTGTTTTGTGGGCGGAAGATAAAGAGAGGACACAGTTTGCTCCTCAGAGGGTTCAACTGAGCTCTCCTGGCCAGACAGCAGGTAGCAGAAGCTCGGAGCCGGACCTGCAGCTCTACTTTCCTAAAAAACAAACAAGACGTGTGAAAAGCATTTCTATGTTTAAGAAAATGTACTGATTTGTAAATTTTGAATCAAAGTATCTTCTCAATTAACAATTTCTTTATAGACAGTTTTGTTTTTTTTAAATTGACTTGTTTATCTTACAAGGATAAAATACATTGCTTCATATAAAAAACACAAAGTAGATGCACTGCATACAGGTTTGTTGCAGATTAATTTGCAATCCCTGTCTCTGGTTATGCTTCTAGAAATTAAGAGAGGAAGTCAAGGATTAATAAGCGTGGAGTAATACAATACAGTATTGAATATAACATATTACATACAATGAAATACAGGCAAAAAAAAAAAATTCACATGGATAACAAAATAAGAACAGAGACAAAAATGTTTAACAATGACTGTGTTACTATGTTTTCTGTATTTGCAACACATTTTCTTGTGATAAATACATGTTGTCATCTTGATGAATTTGTCAGTTTGCTCATGTATTATCTCTACTCAACATTTTTTTAAGTGTTCCTCATCAATTGTGTGAACACGTATCTAACAAAATCTTTATGAGATTGTCATTTGTTTTTTTCGTGTGTTTTGTAACGATCTTTCTCTGTGAGCCACTACAATTTTCACCTCATTTTTCACTTTGTTCATTTCTGGATGTCTGTAGCCATGGTGCATTTCTGTTTTAATTAAAAAAGCCTGGAGTTTTCACATAACAAAACAAAACAAAAGTAAACAAAACAAAACAAACAAAACCAAACAAAAGATTACTCAATAAGCAGAAATATGTGTCTATGTGACTAATTTTTCTTTTTTGTAATAGTTTGTGCCGTACTGAAAGATAACACTGCATCTGGCAGCTTCAAAACAAGCTGCGATGTAACCACTTGCAGCATTTGTGCACAGTCAATTTACATCCTCTGACATTGCTTGTTTTTGCCACTGACAGGCTCAGATTATTATTCCCAATGTCTGACAACATTATGGAAAGGATCCCTACAAGGATATACCTTTTTGTCTAAGAGTAACATCTACTTTTTAACCACAAACAGTACCAAAACTCACCATGGCAAACCTAACCAGACTCCATGAAAAAATCTAACAATTTTATCATTATTAAACACTTTTCATGTTAATACAACAGAAACAAAATAAAACTCACAAAAACTTACTTGGTTCATTTTTCCACTGTTTCAACAATCAGCAGTGCTGGTTCGATTTGAATTAACCCTTAATTCATGCAGTTAGATGTGAAAATATGCTGGCTCTATACACACTTAAATCACATTTTATTTAAATGGAGTCTGGTGGATTTGGCAAATGCCATTTCAGGACTGTTTCTGGTTAAACAAAAAGGATCTTACATTTTAACAAAAAAGTCTATATCTGTAGGGATGCGTTTCATAATGTTGTCAGACACTTATAAAAATAATCTGAGCCTGTCAGTGACAAAGATAGGCACTTTTACTGGATGTACATTGTGGGTGCATGATTGCCCCAAGTGGTTGCCACTGTAGTCTGTTTGGCCGCTGCTGGCTGCAGCCCTGTCGTTCAATATTGGACCAATTTCCAAAACTGTTGGCTACATTAGACACAAAAACATGGAAAATAGGGGCCAGAATAAAGATACAGAGGTTACCGTTTAAATATTTTTTTGGGGCAAAAATGCCAAAAAATTTTGTAGTTTCAGTTTCTAAATTACTTCTTTTCTTTGTCTCACATTATAGTAAACTAGGTCTGGGGTTTTGGTTGGACAAAACAAGACATTTGACATAATTACTAGGAGTTTAGGAAAATGTGATGGGCATTTCATAGGCCAAACATTTACTCAATTAGGAAAATAGTCAGCAGAATAGTTGATAATAAAAAAAAATCATTAGTTGCAGCCCCAGTTCCCATCATAAAAATAAGAATATATTCCCAAATCAAGCCCTCTCTTAGTGAAGACATACGATTCCTGCTCTAATAAGAACTTACACTGGACATACTGGGTGTGTTTCCATGATGTTTAAGAGGCATCACTGGGGGCCACAGACTGTCTATCAAGCTGAAAAGCCTGGTGCGCCTAGTGAGACACAAAGAAGGAGAAAAAAGAGTGAGGAAGGGGCACTGAAGGGGGAGGAGGAGGAGAAACTGGTGAATAAGGGACTCCAATGGGAAGACAGAGCTTTCACAGGCAGTTTCACTTCCACCGAAACACGAATCTGTTAAGACTGAGCTTGTTTTAACAAATTAGCAGAGAGCATGCTCAGGCTGGCAGAGCACAAACACACAAAAACAGTTTTTTACAAGCAGGTTTTGGAGATATGGGAGATACAGGTGGGAAAACAGCTCACAGCTAAATGACTTTATCATTGTGGTGCAAAAAAAAAGAGGTTTAGAGAAACAATTACAAGTGATTTTAACTGTTTAAAAGGTTTGATTAGTGACGTTCATCTACTCTCACCACGCTCTAAATCTCAGTGATGACATTGAAATTAGTTCATGCTCTATTTGCTTTTGTGAAGCTGCATTTACGTCAATCTGATGCTGTAAGGATTAAATCATTCAAAAGGAAGAAAAACATCAAGTAGCAACTCTGACAGGACATGTCAATCATTTGATACACTGTCTCTTTCCTAAGAAGTACTAGCTGAGTGTTGGGTAGCCAGTCAATGTTACTTATTCATCCATATGTGTGTGTGTGTGTGTGTGTGTGTGTGTGTGTGTGTGTGTGTGTGTGTGTGTGTGTGTGTGTGCAGTCACATCAGCCAGCAGTTAACGACCTGTTAGTCAGCCTGTAATCACAGGGTTTCTTTGTAAGGAACTGGTTGAGCAGCCCATTCAAGTCTAGTGAGGCCTCCTCGAGGATGAGTAACGACAAAGTAACAGGAGTCGTTCATTTCATTTTGATTTTGATACTGAGCTGATACACACCACTATTTTGGCAAACCTCAACACATCTTTTTTTGTTTATTTTTTGCAATTTGTAGGTTGTAATCTTTTAATTTCGTCTGTATTTTTAAACCTGAGCCCTATTTCAGTGTTTTTGTGTTTAATGTAGCCAACAGTTTTTTTTTTTTTTCAAAATTGGTCCAGTATTGAGAAAGAGAAAACACTGCAACCGGCTACAATTTAACCACTTGCGGCAGGTGCGCCCATTAATTTACATCCACTGAAATGGCTTGTTTTTGCCATTGACAGGCTCAGATTATTATTTTAAGTGTCTGACAACATTATGGAAAGGATCCAAACAGAGACAGACCTTATTGCTGAAGAGTAAGATGCTTTTTGTTATACCAGAAACAGCCCCAAAAAACGCCACTGCCAAACCCACCAGACTCCATTTAGATAAACAGTCATTTTAGTGTTTATAGTGCCAACAAGTTTTCACATCTAACCGGGTGATTTAAGGTGGTTGATGGTGGTTGGAAAAGTTAAAAGATGAACCCAGTTTGTGTGATTTTATTTTGCTTGTATCGTTTTTTATTGAAGTGTTTGGTCATGCCGATTTCGGGGCTGTTTCTGGTTAAAAAAAAAAAAAAGGATGTTACTCTTTCTATCTCTGTAGGGATCCTTTCCATATTGTTATCTAAGCCTGTCAGCAGCAAAAACAAGCTTTCAGTGGCTGTACATTAACAATGCACACCTATGCATAGTGGTAATATTTAAGAAAAAGGATCTTACTTTTAACCAAAAGGTCTATTTTTGTGGGAATGCTTTCCATAATGTTAAAATACCAATTTGAGCCTGTCAGTTGCAAGCACTCTTTGCGGCCACACATTGACGGTGTGCACCTGCTTCCAGCTGCAACCCTCTTGCTCATTATTGGACCAATTTTAAAAATTATTGTCCCAATTAGTCAACTAGACAGAAACACATTAGAAATGGGGTAAAGGTTGAAAAATACCAAAGTTAGATGTTGATCCGAACCTTTAAGAATGACTTTTCCTTTTTTTTTGTTGTTAGCATACATTCGAGAAAAGGGAACTTTACTGTGGAAATTGCTCCTTCCCATCAGGACACACCACTCACACAGGGGCCAGAGAGGCCTCTGCTTGTTTGTTTAGAAACCACACCCCCCAAAGACTGATACTGTTTAAGAAATAGTTCGGCATCTTGGGAATTATGCTTATTTTTCGCAGATAGTTTAGCAGAGAGAGGACTGATACCACTCTACCATCTCACAGCAATATCAATCTCTTTTATCTAACTTTCCGCAAAAAAGTAAACAAGCATGCGCCCTAAAAGTCTTCACCTCTTCTATACATTATTATGATATCCCAGGAAAGCCTATATTTACTGGTTCTAAGAAACTGGGAATAGGAAAAAACTGAATGCCTGATTTATCCTAACCCTGGGCCACGTGTTTTTCAGTTTGAGCTAGGAAGATGGCCCATGTGTGAGCAGCGGAGGTAGCCCATCCATCACAGTTGAGACCACAGAAAACCTCCAGAGACATTATAGGCTGCTGTGGCATTGAAAATACCAAGGATGTAAACATACCCCCAGCCAGTCTCTAAATGTTCCCATGTCAGTTCTTCTAACTGCTTCTAATCTGGGATCCTGACTATGGAAACTCACAAGGGACACATAGCGTGCACCTCGGTATCACTTTACATGTAAACACAGTTGCACTGCCGGCAGCACAGCATAATCAGGTTCATATGAGCTGAGAACAGTAAATTCTCATTGTGTTACAAATGCGGGAGTTAATGTTTCAAAAGGGTGTTCAAGCATGAAAATGGGGGATTTGCTGTGTTGGAGATTCACACATTAAGATTCTAAACCCAATGTGTGATGGTTTAGCTTCAGGCTCAGCGCCTCTAGCACAGGGCCCTGAGGCGTTTACCCAGGGCTGTTGTTCCAGATGGCTAGGGAGCGAGATAAGATAACCTTGTGTAGAGCAGAAATCCATATCACTGATTGGTATTGGTCACAGGTTGAAGTTTACTCATGACACTGAGCTGAAATTCAGGTGAAAAGCTACCTTTCTCACCTTTCTCGCGTGACCCGCTGTACCACTTTAATGCCTCTCAGCATGCAGGTCCTCCCCTGCCACATGTCGCAGTACTGGTGGAGGTCGTCCTTGCAGGGCAGGAGGTGGAGCTGGACCACGCTGAACATCCCGTAGCTATCCTGGACGAGCACACAGAGCCTAGGGAAAAAATCAGACAAAATAAATAATAATAAAATTATAATAATAATAAAGAATAATAAATTATTATTATTACTATAAGTAGAAGAAGAAGAGGAGGAGGAGGAAGAACATAAAAAGATAATAATTAATAATAAAATCACATTTTATGTATTTAATGGTGTCCTTAATGTCACTAAAGTTATTTATATCTGTTTAATTTCTAGCTTACTTGCTGTTTACTTCTTTACTGCCTTTCCTTGTGAATTTTTATGCTTCTTTGCCCATTACCACCTCTAAATGTAGAGCTGCAACTGTTGATTGATTTTGTTTGGCAACTTATTTGATAGTCGATTAATCAGTTTGAGTAATTCTTTGAGAAAAATGTAAAAATTCTCTGAAGTTAGAGATATTTTCCGGCCTTTCGTCTCTTTGGGTTATGGAAAAGAAAATATTTGAGGACAATGTCTTCAGCTTTGGGAAACACTGTTTGGATTTTTTTGCAATTTTCTGATATTTCATAGACCAAACAACTAATCCATGAATTGAAATTAATTGACAATGAAAATACTCATAAGTTGGAGTCTTTAACTGTTGATCTGTGTGAAACAAGCAGCAGATACACATATGTGACTCGTAGTTTCCCGTGACAGTACACAAAACCAACAAAACTAAAGTTTTTGGCCACACTACCAGTGGCCAAAAACTCCAGGTGGTACCTTTAAATTCACATAATGGAGATTTTTCAATCTCATGTTGAAAAATCAGAAAGTTGTGATTATTTTAAGAAAGAGCGCCAATCTGCACACTGTGAATTGCACAGCCCCATCAACATCTTCAGTTCTTAAAAGTTCAGATTGTTGTTCTCTTTAACTTTCAAGGCCACACGGACAAGAGGTCCTAAAAGTTATCCATATAATTGAAAGTTTAAATGTCTAACATATCCTGGCAACTGAAGAAACTCAGCAAGTAAGTCAACTTAAATGTTGTAAGTTGACTCATTCATTGTATCTGGAACACCAAACTTGGTGTGCAGAGCTCATCTCAGTTTCCTTTGCAAACTGCATTTGTCCCTGCTTCACCTGTACGTTGCTGGAGCTGGACTGTAATAAAGAACTAAATAAACAAACAAAGTGTCTCTGCTGCAAGTGTTTGCATTAAAAATAGGGTTAATGATGAGCACATTTTCACCCAATTTGTTTGATTAAAATCAGATAATCCAACCATTTCTTGTTTTATGAAAATAATGAGCCATTTATATGATTTAGCACTTATAAGAATGAAACGCCACTGTTTCCAGTGACACACTTAACAGTACACAGCTAAGGCTCAGCGCTGACATTTGGACGTGTTAATGCCAGTGGCCGGTTTGACAGGCTGCCGCTGACAGAAAAGACCTTTGGCCCACAAAGTTGTGAGGCAGTGAGCCGCTGTGTATTCTTGCACTCTGCTGCTCCCAGTGAGCGAGGGACTGGAACTTCTGTAGGCTCCAGTATCTTAGCCAGTCAAGCCCAGACACAGCCCTGTACCAGCCCTGAGAGTAAACAGCAGAGTTCATATCCCCTGGTTAGACAAGCAACGGCCAGGGAAGAAGAAGAAGAGAAGGAGGAGGAGGAGGAAGAAAAAAACAGGGAGGAGGGAGGAGGGAGGAGGTGTCAGCATGCCCATCATGCATGTGCATGCATGCGCACATCCCAGACATTGGGAAACTTTGAGACTGTTTTCAGCCACCTGATTAGACCTATAAATGTCCTCTGTTGGTAAACATGGGGTCGGACTGTGTGTTTTGAGAGACCTGGAAATAGATATCTCAATAACATTCCTGACATGACTTCTGGTGGTGTAAGCCAATGTTTTCACCAAGATTATTCTCAGTTGTTTGCTCTATTCACAATCCAAAATCACACCAATATAGCACAAGAAGAAATGTTAAACGTACACATAATGAGGCAAATAATCTTTTCTGTAGATTAGATGCTTATGGAGCTGTACATATTAGTGCATTAAGTGTAACGTTAAGTGAAGAGAACATTTTTACAAAGAAGGTATTAATCCCTTTAATCACTTATTGACACGTTGGACACTTTGTCAGAAAGAAAAATGCCTCAGAAAAAAATAATTTCCCGAAAGCCAAAACATTTCACATTCTTTCAAAACACAAAAATAATATTTGCGTCTGTTGGGGTGACAAAGAGGCTAGTGTCCTACAAAGAGCCCTGTCACAAATAGTTGTAATCGTTAGGCATCAACAAGCAAATATTTAGATTATTCATTGATCTGTCTTTTGATTAGTCAATTTTTTTTAAAACTATTATCAGCACTGATGTGTTCAAATTGCTTCACTGACCAAAACCCCCTAACATAAAATTTAACATGTATTTGCCATTTCTTACTTTATAAATGACTTTAAAATGATCGACCCTTATGAGGACAAGCAGTTATGGACATTTTTTTGGAAACTACAGTATGTCAAGATTATTAATGCGAATGTTGACAAACACATTATGCTGGCCTGTACTTAGACCTAGCCATAAACAACATTAGCATCACATCCAGGGTAAAATTAGTTTATGTATTTGGTAGGTGTTAATAGCCACTTAGGGATTCTCTCTGGATAAGTTTTTGTTGTGTGGAGTATACACTAATTGGGCCACATTCACAAAATGTGCAGAAAACAGAAACAATACAATATAGTAATTGGCACCAGGGTTGGTGTGCATGGTGGCACCAGGGTTGGTGTCAAAATTTGCATGCAGATTTCCTGTATTGCCAGACTGCATTTTTGCATCACACTGGTGAGATAATGCTTTAGGACTGGCAGTGTTCTGCATTGTTCTTACGGGCACAAATCTTTGAAAAAAAAAACTAAATAAAAATGTGCTTTACTGTCTTTTAGTCATTTACAGCTTCATCAGATTTGCTGTTTCTTTAAAGCTGTTAACCTTTAAGGGCATCCGTCGGCTCAGTGGATAAAGCAGACACCCCATATATGAAGGCAGTGTCCTTGCCACAGCAGCCCTGGGTTTGATTCCAGCTCTCTCTCTCTCTCTCTCTATTTATATATATATATATATATACACATACACACAGTAAATAATTTCTTAGAACACCTGGGCATGCTGGCTTTTAGCAAACGTTACTCAAACATGAGGAAATAGTGCATATGTTGGGGCAATTTTTAGCTGCATACAGTATAAATATACATTTGGCACTCGTGAGTATTTACAGCAGAAGGACTGTCTGTGGGATTGTGGGATCTACTCAAAATGATCTATAGAGTGCATGTTCAGCATAATGAAGAAACAACTGTTATTATCTTATTTTAGAAGACATTTGTTTGAAACTGTGTTATAATTTGAATATGAATTCTTGTGGCCAAAAAAAATGTTTTGTGAGGGCACAGTGACCTTTGACCACAATAAAATTTAATTAGTTCATTCTTGAGTTTTGCCAAATTTGAGGAAACTCCCTCAAGGCCTTTTTGAGATATCGCTTTAACGAACATAAGACGGACGCAAAGTCGAAGTGACCTTGACCTTTGACCACCAAAATCGAATCAGTTAATCGCTGTGTCAGAGTGAACGCTTGTGCCAAATTTTGAAAAAATCCTTCATGGTGTTCCTGAGATATCGGGTTCATGAGAATGAAACAGATAAGGTCACAATGACCTTTGACCCCCAAAACTGATCAGTTCATCGTTAAATCCAAGTGAATATTTGTGCCGAATTTGGAAATTTGGAAAAAATCCTTCAAGCCTTTCCTGAGATATCACGTTCATGAAAATGGGATGGACGGACAACCCAAAAACATAATGCCTCCAGCCACGGCTATGATCAGCATGGAGGCATGAAAGTCTAGACCAACATCAGAGTTATCTCTTAACCATTATCAAGGAGCGTAACATATTGTATATATAAGTAAATACATTCAAATACTGCTACATACAAAATTCTGCATTTAATCCTAAAAAACTGATGCTTTTTTTTAACTGTACAAGACTAAATCAATAAATAAAGAGACACAACTTTGCCTCTAATATGAATACAGCTGCCAGAGTCAAATTTGGTGAGAAATACACTTTCACTTTAAGTAGAGCTTGTCTGAACTTGCAAAGACTTCTCATGAAATCTAATATGACACTTGACAGAGGAGAGAAACGGGTGATGAGACTCGTGGTGGTGCCAGCTTGACATAAACAACCACCTCCCTGTTCAGTCCCTCCTTCAGAGCCCCACTTCCTCAAACAGCGACCCCTTGCTCACATAAAAACCCTCCGCCATCGGTTTCAGTCGCAGGCTGTTTTCAGGAATTTGTTATTGTGAGCGATCACAGAATTCTCAGCAACTCAGGTTTTCTTCCAGGAACTACGATCCACTGAGTCTGTGCAAACACACACACACACATGCTCCTTCACACTCTCACAGTCACACTGTGTACGCATGCACATTACTTGGCAACGCACAAGTAAGTGACCCACGCATTAAGAATACAGCAGTGAGGCCTCATTGGTGGGGGGCGGACAGGCGGGATTCCTTCCTATGTGTTGTCCACCAATCACTGCAGGCAGAGTGATAAACACGGTTGTAACAGGATCCTTGCAGCACATTGTGTTCCTTCTCCAGTGAGGAAAAAAAAACAACTAGCCTCTCCTCACTTCCTGCAAACAGTTAATCTTCTTGTTTATTCTATTCTGAATTTACGGGAACTTAACATCTTCTTCAGGCATAAATATCATACTGGCCTCCACCCCTGTGTGTGTTAACATAGAGGCCAAACAACAAAAGGATCAAATAAGCATGCTGACCAGAGGGGTGAGTCATAGAGGCTGGGGACACAACATGAGAGGTACAAACTGTCCTTGTCTTTATACAGAATGGGGCAAGTGGGCTGCAAAGTAAATTACCCACTGTAGAGCAGGCATGCATCCTGGGAAAGTACAATAAGCAACACAATGTACCAAGAAAGTTGTTTTTCAAATCAAAACCTCAAATAAGTGTAACTCAAATGAGTTTAGCATCCTATTGTACTTTACAAAAAAACATGATGGTAAAGATGAAAATAGACTAAAAATATCACTTTCCAGAAAATCTGTCACAAAAAGTACGCTGTGTCACCCACATATTTTGACCTCAGGAACTCGTGATCACCTCCTAACCTCTATCCTATCACTACCACCCAAGCCTGTTGAATCTGGATGAGTTACAGAGAAACGGAGGGAAGGGCAGGAGTGTTTCCGGTCAGAGGGCGGCGTTTATTTACCAACCACAGAAGCAGCATGGCAGGAGCAAGTGTCATATTACAACGGACCCTCATTTAGTCAGTTAGCCTGTCAGCTGACCGGGGCTGTCCCCTCACCACAGAGCCCCTGGGGGCCTCTCCACTCAGAGGAACCAGCGCTTTTCTTTTATTACTCAGCAAAGAGCTAAAACAACAAGCCTGGGGAGGGCCAGGCAACTAGAGGTCATGCTCTTTGGATTTGCTTCAAATAGCACATTCACTGATTCATTAACTACAACAAGACCACTTAAGTAAACATCGAAGTCATTTCAATAACACAGGATGCTTTGAACAGCTCGCACAGCAAGTCTTCTGAAAGAGTTAACTATTGTTTTGTGTAATTAATATTTTGGTATGAAGAATGAAAAATATAACCGTGTGATGTTAAATTGGTCACATAAAGCGAAATACTGACAGAGGATCCACACTCGCCTCGACTGCAGCATTTTAGTGTCTTTCAGCTCACTGTTTCGGTTTTACAGCAGTCAACAGCTCACTGCTCTCATCATCATCATCATTTCCAGTCACAGCAGGCAGCCATTTCCAGCGAAAAAACTCCCATAAATCCACTCTACGCTACAGCCAAGCACCAGTTAGAGATGAGCTTGTGAACACAGTGAAGCATTTAGCTGTTAAAAAGACAGATATTTCCACCACAAGTTGGTGGACACCAAACAGAGCTTAAAGGAAGGTAAATATTGGACGTTCACCAGGTGACCAAAACATGACTCCAAATGAATACTAACGTTGTTTTGTCTTTTTCTTGATGAACTGATTATTTGTTTTGATGATAAAATCATCGCAGTTTCCCATCACCCACTGTGGTTTGTTCAAATGTCCTGTTGTGTCTGACCAACAGTTAAAAAAACCTAAAGATATTCAGCCTACTATCAGGTATGAAAAATAAAAACCTAAAATACTCACATCTGAGAGGCTTGAACCAGGAATTATTTTGCTTTTTTTTTTTTTTAAAGTGCTTAAAGGTCCAATGAGTAGGATACAGGGCAGTGATACTCAACTTGCAGCTGAATCTGGCCCAGTTTTAACATACATAAGGAGCCCGAGTGCATAAAAGAAAAGCATCAAAATAGAACTTGTTTATCAAAAAAGTGCCAGGGGGCGGAATCCCCCACACCCCTAAATCCTAGAAACAGCCTTGCATACATGTGCGGGGCTGCTACAGCTGGCCCCTAGTCTCTGGCCCCTGGGGAAAGCAAGTTGAGCATCCCTGATTTAGGGACATCTTTTGGCAGAAATGGAATATAATATTCATAGCTATGTTTTCTTTAGTGTATAACCACCTGAAAACAACACTTGTTGTGTTTTCGTAACCTTAGAATGAGATGTTTATTTCTACATGCGGAGCAGATGCTGTTTCATGGAGTCCGCTGTGTTGTTCTACTGAAACCCAGAACAGACAAACACAAACACTGACTCTAAGACAGGGCCATTCATGCTTTTGTGCTGACCACCGTAGTTCTCCTACATGCTTGGCACACGAGAGAAGTTTCAGTTGGTTGCAAAGTTGCAAACTCACCACTAGATGCCACAAAATTTGAAACACTGTACCTTTATACAGCATTCAGAGTCTGGGCCAGGGTTACCTGCACAAGGCTCTAATCTCTTAAATCAGAAGCAATCATAGGAGTGCCTGATCTGAAATGGTGGTGGCCACATTAACGGTGCCACCAGTGCTTATACTGCTAACAACAGTGTTGTGAGAGTGTTAATGTGGTTGGGGGGTGCTGAAGGGTGGGTGCTAATCTACAGCTACAACGCTGTCTCGCCACTACGGGTTTAAACAGCTTTGTCAGCATTAACCACCTACCAAGGAGTGTTGATCAGCTAGTCAGTGTGACATACACAGGGATTCACAGGCACTAACATGCAGGTGCGGCCTGACCTTTTACTCCAACAAAAAACAGAGAAGCTCAGTTTACAACACACAGAGGGAGCATGACTTCATTCTCTGCTCAGGATGACGTTATTCTGAAATATCTTTACATAGCAAAAAGTGGTTTACTGCCGTGCTGTGAATGTCATATATAGAGCCTTTAAATGGTTATTCGATTATTATCACAACAGGTCACAATTCTTTTTCTGATAATCAAGTGATTGCCTTATTTAACTGATCATTTCAAGCTCTATACCTTTTATATTTCAATGAATATTAATGCAATGTGTGGGCTCCACCATCAGATAAAGTCACCAAAGCTAAAACAAGTCTCACCCCGTTCCTCACAACTGTACATTTACTGCAACGCTGAGACTGAAAGGCATGACATCTTTACACCCATGTAAAATATACTTGTGGTTTTCTTTCGAGCATTAAGGTAATGAAAGCGGCTGCAAACCTGTTCCACCCAGCTGAGTACGAGTGGGCACCGATTCAACTCTGGCTTGCTGGTGCACGAGATTCTGAAAACATCATGCTGTCTTTCCCGAGAATTGGCCAGAATCTCTCACAGAGGAGCTGGATTCAATTAGAAATGTTTGTGTCCTTTGTCAAGCAATGCCATATGGCTGGAGACAGCGTGAGCACTTTGTGGGGCCCGCTGCGCTGTGAACAATAGCTCGACCACTTAGACACATTGTGCCACCAAGGAGAAGCATGCAAGGCCCGAGCCCAAGAAAACCAGCATGCATTTTTTCACAAAAACAGTCATTTATATTGTGGGAGAGAAGCATACACAGGAGATAAAATGTGATTCATTTTTTCCCCAGTCTCTTTTGGCATCGAGTGACAAACTAGAGGCCCCACTGGGCTGCTGTACCTGGTTCTGCCTTTTTCTGCAGGAGGAGGAGCGGAGGGAGGTCTGGGCTTGAGGATGGACACAGGAGAGCAGTCAGGCACAGGGATGGAGTAAACTCTCTGGATCACCACCTCCACGTCCTGTCCCACACAGCCAGCCTGGCCCAGCCCCTCAATCACTTCCAGGAGCGAGAGGCAGTGTCTCGTCAAAACTCCTGAACCTCCAAAACTGCACAGAGCTTCTGAGGCAGCAACCTGAAGAGAAGACAGAGAGGGAAATCAAACAGTATTTATTGTAGAGCTGCAATGGTTATCCAAATATTCAATTAATAGTGTACCAGTATTTTCAGTACGACTAATTTTTATGTAAAAATTCTAGTTTCAGTTTCTCTGGATTTGTCATTCAATTTTATATATAACTTTTTGGAGTTTAGCACTGTTTCTTCTTAACCACGTTTACGAAAAATTACAATAAATCTACCTTGTACCTTGTTGGTTGGAAAAGACAATACATTTCAAGATGTCAACTTGGATTTGGAAATTAGTGATAAACAATGATTGTTAAATAATGAAAAGAATTGTCTGTGGCAGCCATGCGTTCTGTGTTTGTGCATGTGACACGAACAAACAAGTTCACTAACGGTTTATTTATATTTCCATACAATTTGTTGTCAACAAACATCACGGCAGTGTGTAATGCTTAATACAGGGATCGCCTTGTCTTTACACTGCATTAGACAACTGCTAAAAGGACAGCATGGCCACTGGCGCCATGTTTTTCAAGTTACTGCTAAAATTTATTGTTTTTGCTTGAGGACAAAAACAGAGATTCAGATTTAAGAAAACAAATATGCATGTAAACCACCTGCAAACTCATGATATCCCTGCAGTAATGACCGAATGCACCAATATCTGACTGATGTGGGTTAAATGCTCTGGAGTGACTGTTAATTGTTCTTTGTGTGAGAATATTTATGAAGTGAAAGCAGTGAACCCTGTGGCAAAAACATGTTGTTCGCACAGTTGCACCTTTGATTTGATATGAATTTATGGAGAATAAATTCATTATATTTATGAAGAATATGAACACATGCTTCCTGGTATATGATCATTCCATAGGGGTATTTTTGCACAGAAAAATGAAACCTTATGCAGGGTTCAGCATTGTTTTTTTTTATATATACAAGTTGTTACTATTAAATTTATTAATGATAATCAAACAACAAGAAAGACCACAGTAAACTGTCATGAAAAACTAACCCATTTTATCTGCCTTGTTCTCAAACTGGTAGTAACCTGCACAACACAAAATTGGAGTTCATCCAACCTAATTCCTGTTTCCCAGATAACTGAAGTGCTTGCTTGTACTTCACCTCTTAATTTTTTTTTTCTTTACTGGCTGCCATTTTTCCAAAAGAGCCAGATCTGTACTTTGCAACTGAGAGACACGAAGGAAGCAAGATGGCTCACTCCTTACCTACTTTCATTGTCAGCTATGAAAAAAACTTGTTTATTTAATTTTACCACTTGTCACATCAGTAAAATGAGTTGCTAGATTTATTAGCCCGATGTTGCATTTTGCTTGCCCCAGGCAATCCTTAGTACTGAGCCCTGCCTTATGGCCAGTAGCTTCTTAGACTTAAGACATTTTTCTGTGCACTTCAGGTGAGTGACCCAGTTTAGGTGGCATTATGATGGTCAAAACAGATTAGTTTGATGTCTTACATTAACTAATAGTTAAAATGAGGTACATTTGAGTTGGTAATTAAAGCTAAGGCACGTGATTATATTGATATCGAAGCATACACACCTGTTTGGCAGTGATCTCCTCTGTAGTTCTGCATTCCTCCAGCAGTCCAAATATTTTGCAGAGAGAATACGGGTTGCACCTTTTTGCTGAGAGCAGGCCTATAGGTGCAGACGTGTCGGCTGGTTTGGTAGCAGAGCAGACTTTCTGGCTGAAGTGTGTGTTCAGAATAATATCACAGCTGAAACCCTCTATGGACAGACTTTGCCTGCAAAGAAATAAAGTTCATCAGTTCTGGATTCGGGATATAGCAGTTGTTTCAGGGCTGTTGTTTCATTCTACACCTCGACTTTGAGCGAGTTTGGGACATTTAATTTACCATGAATTTATACATATTTCAGGTGTTGGGCAATGCTAAACAGTGTTGTGATTCAGTTAATAACAGATGCAAAGACTCCAATGTTACACTACAGTGAATGGAGGAGGCTATTGCACAAATGTAAGGGGGCTGAGAGCTCGAGACTGTTTGAATGTCAAACTCAGATAAGGTACCAACCACCTCCGCAGGTCTCTTGACGAGGTACCACCCAGCGCAGAGTACAAGTTCAAAAACCTCCTCTAAAGCATGTGAAAATACACAACAGATGCATCTGTCCTCTTTTACTGAGGTATAGGATGAATTTTCCATGTAAGCGAGGTTCTTAAAAGGCTACACCTCACAGCGCTGCACAGCTTGATTAAAACACTTTCCAAATGTGACATCATGTGTGGAAAAACACTTCAACACCCGTCACAATCAAACAGGCCGAGGGTCTGCTGATGAAAAACACAGAATCAAATGCAAAGACGGCATGTGTGACCTGAAGTGCTCTTGTGTTAAATTTTACTCATTTTTTAACTGTTACCAGCTTGGATTTAACTGATCTGTGTGCGCTAAGAAGGAGAAGCTGAACTTTTCCATGAAATCTACAAAAGACATTTTTCGTCAAGTGTTTAAGCTCTTCAAAGGTAAATGACACATACCTGAGTGTTACCAAGCCTGAGAATGCAACAACTTGAATAACAGCCAGATAATTATATGGCAAGTTGTTTGGGGTAAGTTTGAGTTACGACTTAATATCTTCCATATGTGACACGGATAATAGTGTGATGATGGCTTATCGCTGACTCAGAGCCAAGAGCACTGTGTGACTGGAACTGCAGTACGTGCCACAGCTCGTCTAGTTGAACCAGAAAAATTAAACACACAGATAAATCGGAAAACAACAATTTGTTTGGCTGTGCATTAAAAGCAGGAAGAGAGTATTCACAAAACAAACTGCCGCACACACTCAATTGGCAATTTTAGGTGGAGAAAGCTAATGCCTACCATATTCTAGACGACTTTGAAAAGACTTTTAAAATGACTCAAGTCCGAAACCCTCCCACATCTAAAGACATTGTAAGGTTTCAATCACACACTGTAAGATTCTGCAACTACTGGGGATCTTGCAGCGTCACTGTTTGCAAAACTACTACTAGATTCATTTTGATATTATTTCCCATCCTGCTCCTGATGGACAATGTAATGCCAAAGTCCCTTTAAGAGATAAGACATACTAAGAATTTTTTGCATGTATGCAAAAAAAAAGACAAAACCCAAGAAACACAAGATAAAAGATGTCATATGTCCACAGTATTGCTTAAGTCAGCATCAATAAAATCTATAAAGATAAACTATAATAGTGTACAAACTTCACATTTTGGATTTTATCGCCTCAACTTGTCATCAGCTTCCATTGGTAAGCTTCCCTATGTTAGTGGGAGGAGACCATGGGAATAAGAGGCAAACTATTTCAAAAATCAAGATTCCCAAATAAAGTAAGCGCCACCCTGGAGTCCCCTTCATGTTTGATGTCTATCCGATTTGCTGCCTCTTCTTTGGTTCCAGAGACGCACACTTTTTCAGACCCTCCACCTCTAGGATTTCATAATGTTACAATTCCAACATTTCACGTAATTTCAGCCTATCCCTGTGAATTGTGCATGACCTTGCAATTTTGTGCAATCACCGCAAATTTAATCATTTAAAATGGGTACATTCTCATTTCATTGACCTGCATGCAGCGTATTGATTCACTCAGTCCCTCTCTCTCTCTGTTCATCATGAGACTTGTTTTAATGACAGTCAATTCGGTGTCTGTGTGAGATTAACAGCATGGTGTGGGATGTTAATTGTTGCTGCGTGGCTTCGACACGGGACAAAATATGATGATCATGCGCTCAGTAGAACAGCATCAACAGCTAATTGTTGAGGTGGCACCAACACAACTATTTTCGCAATTTTTACTCACCCCTGCAATTTCATTGACAAAAAAAAGAGGAAAAAAAGGCCTTTGAACATTGCAAAATGCATTGCATTTTTTTAGAAAGTGATTGTGGAATCAGCCAGCAAGATCCTGGAGGGACTGCCAACTAGCTGTTGACAATGTTTACATCACTGAACTTCACTATTTGCATGAGCCAAAACTAAAAACCAGAAGAAATGCAAATGTAACTCGACCCTTATGAAGGTTTATTTAATTCTATGGTAATTTTGGAGAGCGGTGTTTGTTGATTCACTGAATTATATCACATCACACTGATTGTTGTTTCTAATACTTGAGATTAGTGTAAATACTGTCTCCTTTTACAAATCAAAGCTGGGCATTATTAATCATATTTTAGTGCGTAATTTGTTATATATTCACAAAACAGGCATGTAGAACATAAAGAGCACATTTACGCAAACATTTGTACAAACTACAGACTCATGGTGAAGTTTGATCAAAATTTGATACTGTCTAAATAGAATTTGAAAATTTTAATCTAGTCTTCATAAAAGGTTGTATTTTTGCAGTTTTTTTTTCGCCCTGACTGCCTTTACCTGTATATACATGTTCATGTCACTGTGTCTATACCCTACAATTAATGCAGTCAAGCAAGATTTATGGACACAATGTTATGCATTTGCCACATACAGTACATACTGTACGCTTTACCATGACGGTGTAGACAATTGGATGACTCGTCCATTAGTCAACTGAAAATTAATCCGCTGGTATTCTGACAGTCAATACTTTCAGTCATTCATCAAGTGAACATACCTAAGGCTTGCTGGCTACACTTCTTCCTGTCTTCCTATATATCATTTTGTAAAATACGCACAGACTCTTACTCAGACTCAGCATGCAAAACAATTCTCAACATTTTAGACCTGGATTTCAGTAGTCATGTTGAATAAATAACAAAATCACCTTTCTACTACCTTAAAATACTGCCAAAATCAGGACCAACTGAAACTTGTATACGATTTTATCACTCCCAGACTGGACTACTGCAATTTACAGGTCCGTCTAAGACAGCAATCAGACCGTTCAGCTTATTCAGAATGCAGCTGTCAGCATTGTAACAAGGACCAGAGAGACTCAGCTTATAACCGCAGTTCTCAGATCACTAGATCGACCACCAGTTTCAGCTTGTCTGTTATACACTGAACGGTTTAGGTCCAAGATATTTGTCAAATCTCCTGACCCTAGAAGAACCTTGCCGACCTCTTAGGTCAGCAGGTTTTGGATAACTGGTAATTCGCAGGGTAACAGATAAACTAGCTGCCTATTACCTAGCAGGATATACCATTAATATATATTTATATATCTTTATAAATTAAAATATTGGGACATATAACTTCATATAATTGTTTCTCATATATATATTGAACCGTATGTGTGCAAACATTTAGCAAAAATATTTGAAGCTACTCATATAAGATGATATATGTGCATACTGAATGTGTATAAGTGTTATGAGAGAAAAGTGCATAATGGATTTTTGTTATTGTTTTAGAAATTATACATTGGCATGAGCATATAAACCAAATATGAATGAATGAATATTCTAGATTCCATTATACATTTTCCACATGTATGTCAAACTTAAAGGGTTAACATCTGGGGACACATTTGTTTTGCACATATAAAATGTGATGTATGTACACATACATGCATTTTAAATCCATTATTAAAAAAGCTTCACAATAAAGAGTCAATCATTTAATATAAAAATATGAATAATAATTCATTGGAACAATATAAACCATTTTCACTAGTTGTGTAGTCATTTTTAGAATTACCTTTAAAATTTTGGTGTAATCTCAGGTTATTTACATCCATTTTGTATATAACCTAGAACTTTAATCAGAAAGTGGTTGTGTTTTTGTTTTTAACAGTACTGTTTACCTGTTGATGCATCAATACTACTGATAATAATATTATCATTATTTAATAATATGACGTTCTCTCTTCTTTCATCATCTAATCTTGGATTAAAGCTTCGTTCTGCTGATCTTACTTTTTTATTTTCATTGCCATCTTATTTCTTTTTTTTCAGTTCTGACAGCTGGACCAAAAAAAGTTTCATGCACACACATGTATTTGTTGACTCTGCATGAGTTCTCATGCTTTTAATACAGCATTTATCAGTCCAACATCTGAGCAGAGATCAGTTAATCAGTGAGAGCTTTACAGTCACGTTAGCAGAGCGGAACGTACTGTTCATGAGAACAGGTAAGACACCCGCACAGGAAGTGTGTGACCCCATTGTGAACAGGTGAGTGGGCAGCTGTCATCATCAGACAGGTAGCCGGGTTAAGGAGTGGCCCCGGCTGCTGGCGTCACAGCTCGTAAGTGAATAATACCTGCAGGTATTTCCGCTCATGCCTTGGCCCACTCACAACAAGGCGTGGGAGGTGGGAGGAGCAAACCTACTCACTGCAGGAATTGTGGAGGAGTTTAACCCCTGGTGAGTGTCACACAGGAAACTGATAAGAGGAATTTTACCAGACGTGTTCATGCTCTAAATTCCGGGTTTTTCCACTCGTATCCAGCCTTTGCTGTCACTGTGGAAGTTGGATAAATGAAAATCTCTGCAGAGAACTTTAAGATTGTCATCAGCTGTTCTTGGTTATGATTTAGGGACTTTTTATTGAGTTAGAAAATTGATTGATTTAAAATGCAGACCAAATGTTGTGACTGCTTAAAGTATTTTACACAAACAAAAGAGGATTTAAAGATCCTTGCTGAGAAGAGAAATCATTCTTTGAAAGAGTAGAAGTGTTTGGTGGGGGCTCTACTCTATCTTGTGATTTCAGGAATAGAATACAACAGGGAAGGAGAGGTGCTAAAGCCAGAGATGCTCTCAAACCACCATGTGTTTTCAATCTCAGTCCTTTGGCTCCCTACACGCTTTGCTCCCAAATGCTCCAGAAAATAATCCTACTGTGTTTTTTCCCCGGTTTGCTGGAAATGACCTAACTACTGCCAGGAAGAGGAATGTGAAGCATTCCCTGGAGCTGTTCGTGACGTCAGAGCGCTGAGGAGGCCCCTGCGCTTCCGCCAGCCTGGATATTCCAGAGTACACTCAACCTAAACTCCCAACAGCTGGAGTCAACTGCTGCTTCGCTCCAACTCCAAAACAATCCCAAAAACACACACTCACCCCCCTCCTAGCCTCTCCACCCTGCCCTCACATCTGGGCCTTTGCTGCTTGCTATTGTGAGATGAGAACAGTACATTTTTATACGGGAAACTTTGCTATTTTTTAACCTGGACACTATTTTCCCAAGCTTTTTTGTCTAACTGACTGATGGAAACGACAAGTTTTGACACTGGGTTCAGTATTTAGAGAGAGCGCAGCAGCCATTAGCCACATCACAGGCTGCAATGCAGCCACTCAGGGCATTTACGCACAGTCAATTTACATCAAATACAAGTGCGTGTTTTTGTCACTAAGCGGGTTTCTATTACAGATTTGCACAAAACTTAAGCGTTATTTTCAAAACGTCCATAAAACACAATTGCAAGTTGACTGCGTTTCCATTAAGTGACATTATGCTACTTATTGTCTCATGATAACATTTCAAGAAGCATGGCGATGGATGTTCAAAACATGAGCAGTTTCATTTCTATTGTAGCCACCATACTAGCTCTCATTATTTCCAATCCAAGGCGACATAAGTGTGTTATATGAGCGATAATGTAAAGGCAAGCCCCTTATAAATGGGAGCGGCCACGTATGAGGGATTTCTGGGAAGTGATAGTCCACAGTTTCACAGAGGAATTGTGGATTCAAAACTTCCAGATGATCCAATCAACTTTTGAAGAGTTAAGTGATGCAATAAGTATATATTTAATGTATATCAGGGCATCCAGTGGCTCAGTGGATAGGGCAGGTGCCCCATGGATGAAGGCAATGTCCTTGCCGCAGCAGCTGTGGGTTCGACTTCAGCTCACAGCCCTTTGCTGCCTGTCATCCACCTATCAGTATGCCTTGTCAGCATTATTTTAGGGGATCATGTTAATCTTTTTCCTGCACAGAGTGAGTCAGTCTTGTATTGTGCAACTTTGGCCTTTCTGTGTAGTTTTTGATGGCTTGCCAAGTCACGATGACGTCAAAAATCAAAAACAGAGAAGTGCAAGAGAACAGTTCATTAATCGGCGTAATAATGCATCATCGCACCCATCATCGGTAGTATTAAGCCCATAAAGTTGAAACGTAAAACGTATCTATTCTTAATATGGCTCAAATAAGTAATCAATTTTTATAACTAATTAATCAGTTCCAGCATTTCAATTGTGATACTGAATATTTTTGATTATTAGTTTAACAAAAATGTCATTGTGGGCTTTACAGAATTGTAATGTGCTTTCCTACATTTTATATATCTCACAGTTAATCAGGAATATAAATCAGCAGATTAATTAAAACTTCTAATAATTAAGTGCCATACTAATTATTTAACAGCTTGCAATACATCTTATTGCAGAAGAACCCCTGAAGTGATAATTCATCTTTATTTATTAATCCACCAGTCAAAATTCTCTGCAGCTGGCGCTTAACGGCCGTCACTTTTAGAGCCTGTTAACTGCCCCGCAGCATCAAATATCCAAATCAAACTGCATGCAAACTACAGCAGAATGGGATTTTCATTTAAATACCCCCTCCAGACACATTTTAAAACATGCGAAAAACACTCAGATTTGACTAAAGATTTGTGTGATAAGGATTTTCCTCCAAAAAAGAGACAAACATCTACTCCTTTTCATTCACTGAAAACTCCATCTGTGCAGAAATGCAATAATGTTCATTTTGTGTGTGTCCACAGGAAGTTTCAAGTTTCCTCATCACTCTTGTGTAAGTTGCATAATGGACCCAGTATTGGCTCCAAACTCGCTGTGATGTCATAAAGTCCGGCTCATATGTTCATGTGTTAATCTCAGATTTAAAGTGAGCACATAGAAACGTTTCCACCTACAGCAGATTAACCCCGTGAACCTGAGCAAACTGGCTGTAATTTGTTCAAAAGCATGGCAAGAAGGCTATGAGAAACTTAAAAAAGGGCAAAAAATAGCAATAAATTAGTAAAAAGTTACAAGAAAATTACCAAGTAAGCACACAAAAAAGAAAAACAAAAAAAGTAAAAAAACAAAGACAACAAAAAAAAAAAATACCTTAAGGAAGTGCTTAAAAAAGGAGGGAAATCCTTCTGTCAGTTTACTTCTGTAACATAATTTTAAATATATGTGAATATATGTGATATATATAACTATAGTTTTCTGGACATTGTTTTTGATAATATCTCATAATTTCATTTTCTTTTCACCTTTTACAATTTGTGTGCGGGACTTTTCTTTCAAAGATGCTCAATGTATTTTTCCCCATGTATTTAAAAGAAATGAGATTTTCTCACGGTTTAAACACTTATGAAAGGCGTCTAAACGCAACATAAGAAAAACTATGTCTATCCAGGTGTTAAAGGGTTTAAGCAAAAACAAAAACTGATGTCTATCCAGGTGTTAAAGGGTTTAAGCAAAAACAATCTTCTCATGACAAACTCTGCACAGTGAAGTAACAAAAAGGAAAACACAGAGTGGCTTTAAAGGGCGACATGTACGGCATCATCTCACCATGGCGGGTATATGTGGATGATATCTTTGGGTGTAGGAACCAGCTGGGCTGCCGTCTCTCTGTTGAACAGCACCAGCACACGAGCATTTTCCTCACAGCGAGGGTGAGTGTGTTGGTGGCCCTCTCCGGGAGGCTGGTGGTGCTCACAGTGCGCCAGTTGCATGCTGCACTCCTCCTGAACCTCCAGCACCTCCAGCACCAGCACGCCAGGCCTGTCCACTGGAGAGCAGAGCAACAACAACACAGATGTTGAGTGTGTGTTTCAGTGTGTGTGTGTACTCGTGCTCTCACGGACCCCTGCTCTCTGTGGGACTCATTATGTGTTATGAGAGTAATTCACTTTTAGCATCAGAACAATTCGCACTGCATAACTGTAAAGCTGTTACTGACTCAGGCTGAGTTGGATATGAAACGCAGTGAATCCCACTGGGTGAGTGTGCAAATGTTTGGAATTTCACCACAGCGCTGACTGTGCTTTTGGCCTGAGCAATGAAGTCGACAGAGATAATTAAGAAGAGCAAATCGAGACAATGCCCCGAAGCTATAAATCAAACTGAGATAAGAGAGCAACTTGGCTGCATGCAAATGTTGTGTGTAAACTTGATTGCGTTGAGTTTTGAAAATTGCAGCATTAGAGCTCACAGTGAACGCAGATCTGTTCGTGTGTACGTTCACAATCCCTGAAAGTAGCCAGAGGGGAGAATTTATTACCATATGAGTACATCAAATCAAAGGGATCGCTAGAGAGTGATTAAGTTTTAACATGCATTTGTCCAAACATGAATCCCAAGTGCTTCATTTGTGCTCTGTGTGTCCCAGATTACAAAATTATCAGAATAACCACAGGCAGCGGGCCAAAACTGAGCCTGTCTTTGAGATCCTCCTCTTGGCCTACTATGATCTGATAAGTTGTCGTCAGGGCGTTATGTCAGGAAACAATTCAAGGCCTGTGTGCGAGTGCACTGACATCACACACCAAAATTACAGCAACAAAGATAAACAGGTGTCCTGTAACAGCATGATCCAGCCAGTGTTGTTATTGTGAAGCATGTAACAGGGAGTGGGACAAATTAAATAGAAACAAACTCTGCTGTAAAGGTTTAATTATGCACTTTGCACGGCATCTGACTTGTAACGGTTTGAAAACTCTAGATAAAAAGAATCAGGCGTCAATGCAGAAAAACACTAATGACTGGACTTAAAAATGAGTTAAAGTCGACTTTTCACCTAAGGACTAAAGCAAGGACACATGCACAACGCTGGAATGAACAGACAGGCTACAAGAGAAAAGAAGTGTTGTTCAGTAAGCTGGTCAGAGGTTAATGTACCAAAAGTTTTTAATTGAATACAGTGGCATCACCATTTATTCCTTGTGTATTTTTTAACCGAAAAACGAATAAATAAAAAGTAAAACAAAAAAAGAAATGAGGTCAAGTCAATATAAAACTCTGCGCTTTAACCCTCCATTTAACTCTTAAACATCATACTAATCAAACCATCTACTGACCACAAACTTGGATCAGGTGGGTGTTTACTCTTTCCACAATCAACTGTCACCTTTAAGCCTCTGCTGGTGTCCTATTACGAGGAGATACTTAACAACCAGAGAGCACAAGTGGTTTGGTACACCACGGAAAGGAAAAAAAGAACTAGGCAAGCAGTATGTAGGTGACAGGAAACTGAGTTCACAGTTCAGAGCCACAGTGATCAAACTACAGCCGGCACGTCCTCGGCATCGCTTCTCCATATGATCACGTAAAGAAAAGAATCCCGCCTGCCTGCAGACGGCCTTCATCCCACTCACAAATCAAAGTTCATCATTAAACATGAGCGGTGATTCAGAGATCAATGCGTGCAGCATCCTGTGGAGAATACAGTTTGTCTGTGAGGATCACCTGCTGTTGTTGAGGAGTCAGAGATGGACTGGTGCCTCCAGAAGCTCACAGCTGACCTCTGTCTGCACTGCAGTCGATTCAGCCTCTCAGCAAGACCTCCGCTATGCAAAAGACAAACACAGAGGTACAGCGGATGACTTGATAAACTAACGCAGCTTGAACAAAAGCAGGTGTAAAATTGTTTTTTTCAAAAACAGAGATTTCTGATGTAACACACAAGCTGTCGAAGACTGCAGATAGCCATCTGTCAGATTTGGTGGGCTTGGAGGTGGCAATGACATTTAGCACCCACATCATGACACCAGGTGTCCCTTTCATCATCAGTTCTGCTGTGGAAACATTGCCGCCAAAGTTTGACTCTGGCAGCAAGCGCAATGCCTCTGTACCTGTGTATGCTCTATTATGAGGCAATACACTATGACACATACATAATAATGTGCAGTAGAGATGCAGCAATCGAGATATAAAAAGATATACTATGCAGGATTTTTCTTAAAAAACAATATAAAATGATGTAAATGACCAACTGGAGGTGTGTGGCGATGTTTATTTCTGCAGGGACTCTGCCCTCGGCCTGTTTTTTCCTATTTTGCCATGTCCCAAATATTTATGGGCGTGCAGTTGTGGCACTCAGGTGAGGTTGGAGCCTAATAAAACATTAGCGACCAGGTGCCTGACTGTAACAGTTGGGCCATACTGCCTGCATGAGCTGCTCGGCGCATTGCGGAAGTTGTTGTGTTTTTTTTTCCAACACCCATGTTAACAGGTTAGAGCAGTCACACTACCCACGTGAGCAGCGCTACTCAGGCGAGGCTGCTGCTCAGCTGCGGCACATCTAGAGAATAGGAATCTTGCCTATTTTTACCATGCAACGCTCACAGTTTTCAGCAAAAATATACATTAAAAATGGTCATTTGAGTTCAACTAAAACATAAGAAACTTGCGTTCTTTGACTTGTAGAAATGCTCATGCAGGCAGTGTGGCCCGGCCACATGACGAATCCAAGAGGGGGCTGAAATAATTGTGAACACAGTGTCGAAAAAAAAACCCCCACAAGTATATCACAGCGAAACACCAAGCAGACAAAGCTCGTTCCAAAATGAGAATTAATGTGGGGTTGGCTTTCTTTTGCTGGTGAGCACTTAAGGACAGGAAGTTGCAGGCAGTTATTTGTAAGCTTGCACAAGTATCGGTTTTTCCATTAAAACAAATGTTATATTCCTACAATAGTACAGTAGCTTGCTGTGTCGATACCATCAGTGTAGGGGGGGACAGACAAAGTCTGAATGTTATTTTTACTAGAGATGTGTACAATTAGTTGAATAATTGATTAAACATTGCTAATCTCGCTCATAAGCACCAGAAATACAACTCAATAAAGTTAATTTAAAAATGATTGTGCCATTTTTATGTGATAGCGTTGATCAAATGGAAATTCTTATTTGTAAACTTTTATTTAATGAGGTGTTGTCATGATTTATAGGAAAATGTGCAATAATAATAATGCATGGTGCAAAGTGCCAAACATTTCAGCTGCATCAAAAACATGATTTGGTTATTGAAAAATGGGATTCACAATTTCAAATGGATTTTACAATATATGCAATATTTTTTCTGATGATTAAACTTAAAGATACATTTGTGCTCAATTTTGATTGTTTTTAAATGTTTTCTTAGTTTAGACTAGTTGACTAGTCTAAGTTTAAACGTATATTTGAATGTCAGTGAAGTTAGTCATTATAAACAACCTTAGTGTTTACAAACAGTTACCAACAATTCCTGCAGAGTATACCTTTATTCTCATTATAAAATTCTGTGTTTATGCGTTCAGTTACATTCATTCCCTCATTGTGGGCTGCTGACTCAGTTTTTGGCGCCACAACAATCCCTGGCCTCATGTTACCTCACATTAAAATGATCCACACACAGTTGTATGCAGATTTTAAGTTAAGTGGAAAAAGGGAACATTCATACTGGATCTGGAATCGGCATCAGCAGTTACTCTAAGTTGAGATATCAGAATCAGTATCTTGGGAAAAAAAGGCAAAATTCCCAAATGTGACTTTAAACAAACCACATGCAAACCTTTGAAATTTCCTTTTCTTTTTGGCGGAGTCTTCAGGGGTCTTGGACTCCCTCTTGTGCTGCGGTTTCTGAGGCGTCTGCAGCATCGCCTGAGCAGATCTGACCCAGTCACTGACTGACCTTTTGCTGCCCTCACCAGTTTGGAGAGGAGAGCTCTCAGAGTCTGGTCTGCTCGGAGTCATTGTGCTGTCAATATTCTCACCATCAGAAGCATAGCCTGAGATCTCCAGCTCCGGCATCTGGGGATAAAGTGATAACTATTAATTAACTTTAAAAAAAATATTTATTTGACCCAATTTTGAAACAAGTCAGTTGAATTAATTTTAAAGTTTTAAATCAGAGATAAAATAACAATATATATCAGGGAGATATTTGATATTAAAAAAGGCCTCAGCCTTCAGTAAATTAATTCTGAGTCATTAGGTTAAATAAAATGAATAAACTCAATCACACACTGGGTGGATATGGTACACTGATACACCGACTGATTAATTCACCAGATACGTTAAGAAAACAATCTTTTTTTGCTGCATCACTGCTCACTGCACCTGAGGGAATCAGCACTCATGGAAAAATCCACAAGAAACCCGAGTTCCTGTCATGTGCAGACAAGACCAGCATACCAGGCTCCGTCAGCCAACGTGCTCTCTTATTTGAATCAACTTGACCCTGCTAGGCGGAGTGCCAGCAGACGTCACACTCTAACCAGCTACAGAGAGAAAGGAACACTATGTTCCTGGCCCCGGCTCAAAAATGTTTTCACCCGGCACTGAAAGCATTGTAAGTACACAGCTCTGTGCAGCCTTGTCCACTTAAATGTTTCCCTCAACAAACAGTAGTAAAAAGATGTTTATAGTCCTGCTCTGGTGACACGGCTCTAATCTAGTGAGGAGCCCTGATGTGGTGGAGGTTGTTGACCCAGTGAGCGGCTGAAGTTTGCCGGACCGGGACACGCTTGATTGGGGAAGTGGCCTTCCTCGTTGGCCTTGAGATGCAAAGTCACCCTCACAGCTCCGCCTATCCACATTCATCGCTAGTGCAACAACACAGAAATCTGGCAGACATATACGTCAAGTGAGTCAGACGTACATTTATCTGGAATACTAAACTTTGACTTGGACTGGGATCCCTCTGTATCCTGTTAGATCCGGTTTGATTTAAAATTGGCAGCATTTGAGCAAGCTTTCAAGGCCACAAAGAAATTCAAACTAGGCTGTTCCATTTTCCTGCTCCAATTTAATCAAAATCTACCGTATTGTGGTGCTGTAACAAAATGCCACAAATCCAAATGCTATTCCGATTACTGAATCTGCACTTGACTTATGGGCAATCAAACTGTCAAAAACACAACATGCATACATTTCAGTACAAGCATATTTCAAAAAACTAGGACCCTTAAGAGTCTGTCTTTCTAGTAGGCCTCTGACCACAAACCTCCTGCTGGGTGATCTTAGATCTTGTTTGACCCCAGAGAGCTGATAGCAGCAACTAAAACTGTGACAAGAGGAAGTAGCTGGGTCTGTGGGGGTGATGTCAATCTGTCTACAGGCTTCCTCTTGACATACAGCCTGCAAAAACTCAGAGCTTAATCACAAGATATTGGTTACTTAAATGCAGAGCTGTAACTATCGATTAGTTGTCAGTTATTAAATTAATCGCCAGTTTATCTGATAATTGGTTTGAGTACATTTTTAATAATAACAATAATAATAAAATAATAATAAATAATAATAATAATAATATAAATAAGTCAAAACTCTCTGATTCCAGCCTCTTAAATGTGATCATGTTCTGGTTTCTTTACTTTTCTATGACAGTTAACTGAATATCTTTGGGTTGTGGACAAAACAAGGCATTTGAGTACGTCATTTTGACTAAACGACTACTTGATAATCGAAATATCTGGCAATTAAATGTCTTTCAATTGACTTATCGTTGCAGCTCTATTAGTGAGCAATGTATTTTAAGGCATTGTGCTGATTTCAGTGTTGTCATGATACTGGAATTTCAAACTTCCATACAATAACTAAAAAAAAAGTCAATATCTGATACCACAGGGACATTTTGACATTAAGGGGAAACACTTGATTATGGATATAATAAGGCCATAACAAGACAACAATGACTTTTCCTTTCTTAGTTAGTTTGCAGAGAACAGCACAATGACTTCAATAAAAAATAGTAATAATTCAAACTTTAAATTAAGGAAAAGAATAATCTTGTGGTGGTGCACACATTCAAAAACCCGAGACGGACACAAAATGCAATTAAGTGTAAGTACAAAACAAAACTGTGCCACAAAAGCCTGAATGCAACCAGAGTGAATGAGATGAGTGACAAGAAGACAGAGTGAGTGACTGAGAAGAGGAAGGTTTCTGGCGCCACTGCAGTGAGGTGTGTGTGTGTGTGTGTGTGTGTGTGTGTGTCTGTCTGTCTGTCTGTCTGTCAACTCACTGTCGGAGAGAGGAGAGAGCAAGAAAGTAGTCTCAATAGTGCTGATATTGAGGAAAATTTGGTATTAAAGCTGTTTCGAATAGTCAGGATCAGTATGTCAATAAATCAATATGTTATGGATGACTCAATAGAATAGTGTAAGAACATTAATAAACCGCTATCCCCACAACCGCACCACCCCAGTAATTTGACCACATCTAGCTGATCAGTTACATGTTGTCAATATGAGCTACTACGAAACGCCGTGTGCGGTCTTGAACCTGAGCACAACACCTTCAACCACTCCTTGTACATTCTGTCAGTGCCAGCCCGGCCTTTAACAAACACCACTGCTGAATGACTTTCGAGAAGGAACAGTCAATCTAAGTCTGCACAGCACACAGGAGGGCCGACAAAAGATCGACTACTATGATAACAAATATATTTGTCTAATGAAACAGCATGAGAAGTGTGTTCAGTAAACCGCAGTGTGAGCATCATATGACGTGGCTTTTCAGCGATTACTATTATCTATTAATCTGCTGATACATTTTTTGATTAATATTCAGAGAGCAGTGCAAAAAATGCCCATCACAGTTTCTGAGGGCAAGCTTACGTCAATGTACGACTTGTTTCGTCTTATAAACAACCCCCACTTTAGAGAGATTGAAACCATAAAATTTATGCATTTCTGCTTGAAAACTGACTTATTAGACAATAAAAGCCAAATAATTTTCTGTTAAAGCAACTTTTGTCTTCATTTAAGTTGTAAAGTTTCTTCTTCAGGCACTCCCAACAGTTTTAATATCTGCTTTGGATCAATGAAAAATTGGCAGCTTCCTACACACTCTGTCAGCACTTTAAAGCTAACTCAGCTTGTGAACTTTGACAGTTTGGATTATAACCTGAACCTACAGAGAGCATGGTGCTGGTTTGAGCCTGTCAGGGCCTTTCAGGACATGAGGGCATGACTGCAATGCTCCACCTAGTGGCCTAAACGTACAACCAAAACAAAATACATTAAAATAACTAAAACAACACTGATATGAAGTCTCAAAATAAAACACGATGACACAAGTATACTTTTACTTTAACCTGGAACATGTGCAATCACGCCATGTAAGACAACACTGATGGTAAAGCTCATCAAGTTTAATATACGCAGTGCACAGAATTTGATCTGTCTCACTGGACTCTAGGAAAAGTACTGACATTTATGGCACTACTTCTAGGATAACTGCATGCACTGGCAGTCATCTAAACACTTTTAATTAGAAACATACACCAGACTCCTTAAGTCATGTGGAGTTTCAGTGGCTGTGTGGCACCATCTAGTGTTCATTAAAACACATAACACAGTTGAGAAAATGAGTTTTAAGTTACATATACTATACTGTCAGAAACACAAAAACAACAAACAAAACAGTATATTTGACTCACATTTGTAGGTTTAAGAGTCAGATCTTCTGGTTTTTCTTCAGCAGACTCTGACTCACAGTCAGAGATCTGTTGCCCACTGTCCTTTTCAACTTCTTCCTCACATTCACCCACATCACTGTCTGTGTCAATAACAGGAAGGTCATCTAAAGACAGAAATTAAATAATGAATGAAAATAATAGGTTTAAGTTTGAAAAATTATCTTAAGTAAACATTAACTTACTAAATTCCTTTATGGCTTTCAACCACATCTCACAGCCTGCTATTAAGTGGAGATTGCTAAACTGATAGGTGTAGTTTGGTAGAGAGAAAATAGTTCCCAGATGAAAGCGCTCACAACGAGGTCTGCAGATTATCTTGAGTGACCAAGTCATAATTTCTGTAAAGAAACATTGCCGTTGAGTTTATCAAATGTATTTTTGGTGCTCTGAGAACCACAAGTCGAAAGCAATGTAGTTCAATAATATTGGCGAGAAAACAGATATATTTTTGGCCAATATCTCCAACACTCAACAACTCTCACCAAAACAATCTAGTTTGATAAATAGCACAACAGACAAGAGGAGAAATATGTACATTTGATTTTGGGGAAAACTGTTCCCTTTAATGCATACAAAAATGAAGTGTACAAACAACAGGTTGTGGGGATTATGTGCAGCACTATTTCTTGCTCAGGTGCAGTTGCCTGAATCTCTACTTTTTGCCTGTGGCAACTACACTACCTAAAGTTACTGCTCCCAGCCAAGTCTTATATACGAAGTGTAATATGAGACCTAAAACAAAAATCAGCTCTTGAAAACCTGAACTGCACCGTTAGAACAACCTGTCATGTCTCAGCAATGACTTAGCAAGTCTCAACTGACTTTCTTTACCTCTATCAGTGCTGAGCATGCGCAGCGCTCTGGCGTACGACTGAACGGGAGCTGTGGGTCTCCCTGGTCTCTGGGGACGTTGTTGCTGCTGAGCCGCGACTCTGGCGAGATGCTGCTCCTGTATCTCATCATCAGACTGTTCACTGTCGCTGGAGCTCCACGCAATGTGCACTGGGTCCTCATTACAGTGAACAGCGCTGCTCTGCACTAGGCAAACAAAAGAGAACGAAAAGGTGAGCTGTCGGCTATGTTTCAAAACTTTTAACCAGTTGCTGCACTCCCCTTATGGGCACCCAAATCAAGCACTCAAACAATGTATATTACGTGTCCCCTACTCTGCCCTTTTCACAATCTAAATTAATGACAGAATATTTCAGGGCTGGGTGATCTGTATTTTCATGATACTGGAAATTCTAATTTCCAAACAATACCTTGACATACCCAGATATTTGACATCATTTTCAATATTGTTGGGGAAATGTGGCATACTATGTAATTATTTTATTAAAAGATAAATATGACAAGGCTATAACATAACAACCATGACTTTTATTTTCTTTGTTAATAGCAGAGAACAGCAGACTGACTGTAGTAAACATTAACTATAAGAGAGAGCAAGAAGAAGCAGCTGGTACTGGTTTATCAATACTGTGGAAAATGAGTATTAAAACACTTTTAAAGTATTTATCGATATGTACTGCTTAATCAGTATCTTTGAAAGAACTAGTGGGTATTGTTTGAAATTAAATGCATTCCCTTCCTTCTGTGCTTTTTCTTGCAAAAACATTTTTCTTTTCACGAAAGAAAAAAAGCAGATATTAATAGTACAACCCCAATTCCAAAAAAGTTCAGACGCTGTGTTAAACATGAATAAAAATGCAATATTTTGCGGATCTTTATGGGCCTAAGTTTAACTGAATACAGTACATAGACAAAATATTTAATGTTCGAACAGATTTTATTGATCTTTGAAAATATAAACTCATTCTGAATTTGATGCCTGCAACACAAAACAAAATTTAGGTCTGATGCTTAGCACTAGTTGAAATTGACTGTTCAGTCCAAACAAACATTTAAATAAATGCAGTTTTATGAAGAGTGTCATCATTTTAATTCAATACTTAGTTAATTAAAATGACAACATTGTGGATCATGAGTGACTCTCCTGAGAAAGACCACAATATGTTACCAGTGATGGAGAAATACCAATAAACTGCATGCAAATAAATCTAATAAGACAAAACAATGAATTACCAAAAGCAGGAGACTGAGCCAACTTTCTGATGTCAGACAGTTTCCTCCCTGATGACTTGAGCTTCTGCAACAAAAATAAGCAGCATCAAAAATGTTAGAGCTGCAGGAGTATTTGCGTGAGCTGTTATCTGGTTATTAATCATTTCATTATGTATCTGATCGTTATCAACCTTCATCACAGGAGTGTCCAGAAAACTGTCCCCACATGTCTCCCAGCTCTTTGCGACGGACACAGAAGAAAGTGATGATGGCTCTCTCCTCACCTTTTGTAAACCATTTTCAACATCATCGGGAAAGAAAACACATTTTATATCTTTGTAGGAGCTTTTACGCTACGAGAATTGGAAAAAAAAGAGAAGAAAAAAAGTCAGGTCAAAAATGTTTCTCATCACTGAATAAAGCAACCGGTTTGATAGCTGTTCATTAACGTTAACCCCGATTCTCATCGTGGTGGCATCAATAACGTATATCAATAAATTACAAACAGTTGTGTATATTGTGATAATAAAGTAAATATCACATCAAAGCAGTTAACACGTGAGTGACAGGTAAACTCCACTCAGCTGTGGGCGGGCAGAGGCTAATAACTTGCTGAAGCTAACTAGCATGTAGCTTAAAGTTAGCGTAAACTTGCTAGCTTTTTAGCTCGCGAGCAGGTTTCTTACCTTTCCGGAGGACATGGCGACAAAATAGAATAAGTTTCAGCTACAGCTGCAGTTTATGTATGTGCACACACAACACTGTCGACTCTAATCCTTTTTATTAACCCATCGTTGTGCATTAGCGGTTTGCCGGTGGGTGCTAACTCAGTAGTTTGTACAGTAACTAGCACCGTAGCTGCAGCTGTTGCTCAACTTTCTTCTTCTCCTTCTGTTGAGTTTATCGGCTGTTAGTGTCCATAAAGTCGCATTACCGCCACCTGCTGAATTCAACCTAACTCACCACAAACTAAAGATAAGCAACAATACTAATAATAATAATAACAATAATCACAATACCCTTTCCTATCCGGCTCCCTCTCTACCGTAACTGAACTACTTTTTGGACAAATGTACTCCTCGTGTCCTGACTGACCCGTCCATCGTAGCCGCACACCAGAGCTCGTCCCACCAACACTCTCACGTGAATCTATCTGTCTTTAGGCCCTGACAGTGTCCGTCTCCCTCACTCTCTGTGGACAGGTAGCCTCCCATGCCACATGGTGGCCCTAACACGGACACACTCTGTGTCAGTCCTCGGATGTTTTATAGTGAAGTCGGTTCAGTCACACAGTCTCCGCCACTGTTACTCAACCTGAAGCAGAGGGGTGTGTTTGATTTCCCAACAACGTGGACCGGAGGCAGCCTGCGTGTGTGTGTGTGTATGTGCGTGTCTCTTTCAACGTGAATAATAAACTACTTTTACGCAAGCACAAGTTTGAAGTGTTTGTACTTTATTTGAACATTTTTCATTTTGTGGTATTTTGTACTTTACATTCAGAGGCAAATATTGTACTTTTATTCTTGCCACATTTATTTAAAATCAGGGGACTGTACTCTATTATCAGAGGTGTAGGGTGGCTCGGCTGTGACTTCACTTTGTGTGTGTGTGTAATTATTATTTTTCTGTATTAAGTATTTGTAGATTCAAATTATTCTTCCAAAATCTAAATCAGCTAACATATGATGAGTTTTAACTATGGATTAGGGTACCCAGCAGTATTAGAAGTAGTTTAAATGAGTCCAAGCTTTATTGGTGGGAACATTAAAGTGATGAGGATGTGACTGCATCATTCATTTATAATGCGTTAATACACAGGGCCATTACGCATTATGAGTACTTTTACTTTGATCACTTTGAATATGTTTTAATCTCAATACTGCCCTCTCTCTGTATTTCCATGTTTGATTTTGTCATATGGATTACTGTAATTCTAAAATGTTTATTTATATCTATTACACATCTTTACATCCAGGAGGGGGGGATCCATCCTGAGTTGCTCTTCCTGAAATTTCTGCAGTCCATTTCCTGATAATACTTTCATACTTAACTTGATCAAAAACAGTATTTTCATTTTGTGGTATTAGTGTTTTTAACAAGGTAAACACTGGAGTACCTCTTTCAACACTACTACCACTAATTTCTGCATTTGAGAAAAGGCTATTAAATTATAAAGTAATTACATAATTATACAAACATATATGTAAATTGCTAAATCATTTCTCTTGCATGCTGTCTTGCCATTTGAGACACACTTAAAGTAGTTAACTTAATTTAGCGCTTACAGAACTATGACCAAGGCTTCCTGCTGCTGCTGGAGTCACATGACAACACTCCCATGGACTCAAAACGTGATTTTATTACAGCAAATCCATCCGAATCTCAACAACTTTCAAATAGCAGGTTAAACATACAAAAAGCTCACTTAACATACTTGTTTTTTTATTAAATATGTAAAAAGCAGGTCAAGTTATTCACAAATAAAATGCAAACATGCAACACGTTTTTTG
The DNA here is from genome assembly GCF_008729295.1 of Plectropomus leopardus. Classification (NCBI taxonomy): domain Eukaryota; kingdom Metazoa; phylum Chordata; class Actinopteri; order Perciformes; family Serranidae; genus Plectropomus; species Plectropomus leopardus. Next base: position 10,887,035 of record NC_056474.1, read on the forward strand.
GGGAATGCATAATGAGTGGGACATGAAAAAAAACATTTACCATTCATTAATTATTGACAGTACATGTTTACATTCCTTTTCATTTACACAATAATATATAACTAAAGCATTATGGTGCACTGCCCAGTCCAATATTAGTAAATGCAATATTAAGAAAGGGTATACAATGTACTTACTGGAATATAGCATGGCGAATTACTCAGTGAACCGACTCTCCCTAAGACCTGCGGCTTCTAAGAAAACATCTGAAATCTGAACAGACCACAAGTTCCAGCTGAGGTTTAAAACTTAAAATGCTGCATCATAATAAGACTACTCCACAATAATGTCTCCTCCTTCCTTATGTTTATGGCATACCAAGATAACTCTATTACCAAACAACCTCGTATGGTGTGAATAACACGTTGCTGAGCACGCGGATTATCTGTCGTTTGTGAGGATAGTTGTCAAACAGTCATAAGATGACATTACACTACATTTTATTCACAATGCATTGACTGTATTGTCCTCCTTCATGAGGATGCAATGCAGAAACTCGCACTATTCCTAAGGCGTAATAATAATAAATATGGTGAGGGTCTATGGACAGATTGTCCAATACAGAGTCAAAATGTCAGTGCAACTTATGGAAGGGGGTTAAATAAGAGCTACTACGAGCCCTTTCAGGGCTTTGCTTATTGCATTCTTGTGATTAATATTGTTGATATGCAAAATAAAATAAAATAAAATAAAGGAGGGAAGCTGGGAAGGTAACACTTGCACTGACAGGTAACAGTGACCTGTCTAAACTTCAGCATTTCATCACGTCTACTGTAGGATTTGAACTGACTTTCCACCCACACAGTCCTCGGAAACTTCTGTGATGGTCTGAGCTTGTTCTGCTGGTGGAGGTCGTCACCACAAACCTGCCACAGCAGTTCACCAAAAGTCACAAAAAACATCAAACAGTGAGCAGAGGGATACAAAAAATAAAATTCAAAAAACCGTGATGGTGCTTCTACGCAGGAGGTTGCTTCATGTGCTCAGTCTTGGAGAGAACAAAAAGAATAAACCATGAGGAAAAAATTAAAATCCTTTAACAGTTCTCACATATTAAAAAGTGGGGTGTGACTGCGGTGAGGGATGATGGCAGTCAGTATTCATCCTGCTCTTCCTGCTGATCATCTGGCGCCTCATCATGGGCTTGCTGGTCCACTTCGTGTCCGTCCCCCTCAGCCAGCTCTGCTCCTTCCTAAAAACAAGGGGCCAAAGACAACTTAACACTAGTGTGACTGAAGAATGCTCCGAGGCAAACGCATGTGATTACACACACAAAGACTGACTTCTTATCTCCTTCTACGGCACAATAACGTCCACATGATTTTACCACCAAGAAAAACAGCACCATCAGGTTTCACTGCTGCAAAAAAAAAACTTATCTAACTCTGTGAAAAACAGCCTCCTGACTCCTGTTCAGATCAATAGAGGGTCGCAGACTGACCTGTTCATCTGAGGCGTAAAGGACCTCCATTAGCCGATCAACAAACGGGGCATTTTCTTCACTCTGCTCCTGGCACAGCAGCTCCACCTCTCGCAGCTTGCTGAAGTAGTAGTCCCTCTCCTTCTCCACTCCTTCCAGTGCCAACTTTAATGTGTTCAACTGCAAAAATAAAAAGGTCATTTAAAAAAAAAAACAACAACAAAACTATGGACTTTGGTTACAGACAAAAGGCGACCGATAAGCAGACATAAATTAATCTTAATTACAGAGGAGTAACACAAACTGTTTTGCACTTAAGTGATATGAAAGCATAATTCTGAGAAACTGTTGCATGTAAAAGGACGTAGATAAGGAAGGATTAGATAAATCATTCGCTTATGGCGTTTGGGTTTTTAAAAACATACAAGTTGTAACACTGTACATAAAATAAAGTCATTCACTTTGTTTGGGCCAGTATACATCCTTCTTCCCTGCAAAAAATTATGTTAGTCCAAAAGAAATTTGTCCGATTGGCAACTGCATCAAAACGCAAGAAATTAAATCTGCTGTCCATTTTTAATATCAATATTTATCAAACAAATGTTTTTATGTATGTTTTTTTTTTCAATATAACAAACAAACAAGCAGTTTGTTATATTGTCATGTTAAGGAGAGAAATACTGTTACAATTTGATTTTTTTTTTTTTTTAACTATCAGCCCCTTCAGGTTTCTTAACCTCTCATGCACAATTCTTGTTATGTTTGTCATTATCTATTTGCCTTTGTCAAATCTTGTGTGCTATTAAATTAAAATTAGATTAAATTAAAAAAATATATATATACCTTTTTGGGAATCCATATTACAAAAGGCTATGCACTTTGTGGACACTTAAAGGGGCCATTCATGTCTCTGCAGTGATGCATTTTATTAACTTCTTTATGACTTATATCTACTCATTTATGATTTTTATTTAATTATTTTTTTCTGATATTTATTATTAACTTGCACTGTTTTTATACTTTTAGAGGGAATGTAATTTCATTTTTATCTATGTATACAAATGCATATCTGAAGATGACCAATATTATTATTATTATTACAATTTTATTTAAAAAATGTGTTATTTACTTTCCACAACAGGTTACTCTATAATATTCAGGAGATTTGAACACAATGTGTATCATGTGTGGAGAAAAACAGTCAGTTAATTTAAGGTATACACCAAAATGACAAACCCACTGTCTCACAAAGAAAATCTACAGCGTAGAATATTATGTGAAGTATAATTTAAACAAAAGACAGAGATCCTTATGTGTACAGTTACGCTCAAGAACATTACCACCAGCCTGTTTAATGCCACTCCAGAGGACGACAGACTTTGTTTGTTCTGTAACAGGAGAAAGCTACAACGAGATTGTTTTTTTGTGTTATTGTCCTGCCTATGAAGACATAAGGGGTGTACTTTCTTTTGGTGGGATGACTGTCAGAAAATCTGAATTGTGTTAAAGAAAGCAAACCTTGTTTGCGGGGCCTTAGATAGAAGGAAAAGTATTTTGTTTGGAGTCTGACCAGTAAGATAACGTGCAGTTTGGATTGATCACTCCAAAGATACCGTAATGGTGCTTTGTAAACTAGGGGTTGACCAATACTGGTTTTTCAGGGCCGATACCAATCATTCGTAATTAATGAGACCAAAAAACAATATTTGCAGCCAATATGCATTCACAATAAAAATGAAAATCTGCCTGTCAATATCTAGAATTTGGAATACAACAAACTGCATCACAAAACTTTGGCCAAACATTTGCTAACGACATTTAAACAAAGTTTCCAGCAACTTATTTTGTAAAGTCAAGTAAAAATTTAAATAAAAAAAATTGGTTTTATTAAGTAAAAGTTCCTTCCATGCTGACACTGTCTTTGCGCTTTTTAATAAATTAATTTTATCAGTCATAAAAATAAAGTACTGATAAAGATAATCTGCAAAATGCCAAATGTCGTTTCCAATAATCGGCCAGGCTGATAATCTGTCGACCCCTATTTTAAACCTGTGAGGTTTGTGTGCATGATAAATAAATAAATAAATAAAAATCAATCAATCATGAAATAAAAGTTAAGCATAAATAAGATGTAAAAAGTGCTTAAACCTGCAATAATTTATTGTTTTCTCTGCAGGTTTATCATTACAAGTAAACCCTTTCACATGGTCATCTGATACATTGTTTTTTTTAAAAAACATCGACTACAGCTGCTTTACCTGATAAAAGCTGTCTAAAGTGCACTAGTGACGTGTAACCAGAGTCGTCAAGACTATGTTGCTTAATTGATTATTCTATTGATTGGACCTCAATCTTTAATTTATCAGTGCTTAGATTATCTACTGATCTGTTCAGTCATTTTTCAAGTAAAACTACCATATATTATTTGAATTTGGTACAGTTTCAAATTCAAAACTTTTTGGGGTTTTTTGCTGGCTCCTATAAGTTACAGCTCACATTCAGAATGAATGGTTTCATTTGCTGAAATATGTTGGATCAGACAATGGAGCATCGACACGACATGTCTTTTATTTTACTGAACTATGAATGTGCAGCTCTACATTTTTACACCTGCTCAGCTGCATAAAGTGTCAATAAAATATATTTTGATTATTGATGTATTTTTCTTTATATACTAAATCACAATGGTTGCACATACGGTTTTAACACGGTTTAAAACAAAAGGTAAAAAATCACAGTACAAGTAAATATAGAAAAAAACAAACTTTGGCAGCAATTACAGCCTTTATTTATGTAGATTGGTCTGAATCAGCTTTAATCCCATAAACAAAGCCAAATTGGAATAGATTTTTAAGAGCAGCTGCTGTTGTATGCCAGTCAAACTAGTCATTATGATGAAGAGGTTGTTTGAATGCGAGAGTAGTGTTCGGTGTAAGAGATTTATAAACTGGCAAAAGAAAAAATAATCATGTTTTTACAAGTCACTGCAAAACCAGCAGTAGAGGTGTTAAAAATGTTATTTAGTAATGTTTAGTTTCAGTTCTCTGGTCTCTCCTCTTAAAGCACAGTCTCTGTCACTGAAATCTAGATCTGAAACCAGTCAATGGAGAGAAAACTGATCAATAATCAACTAAAGTACTGTTTTCAGCTTCTCAAAGATTTTCCTTGTCCTTGCTGTTTTGGAAAAAAAAAACAACAAGCAAAATTTAACGCCAGCTTTGGCCCATTTTTTTTTACAGTGAAAAGATAAAACGATTAATTGAAAATAAAAATAATCATTAGTTGCAACTTTACTACCATCAGTGGCGGTTTCAAGTAAACATAGTCATTGCTGAAAGCAGGAATGTGAGCGACATGAAGAAAACAAAGAGTTTGATGGTCTTATTGTTGGTTTTCAGTTTCAGAACGACTGTAAACTTTGACATTTGGTTTGCCACAAATAAAAGTGAGCTTTTATTTGCAGCAAACGCGGGTGTGGCAAACACTAACCTGCTCGGTCAGTTGTGTGACCTGTGCTTCCAGTTCTTTCTCTCCTTTGGCAGGAGTTGGAACTGCAGTTGCAGGGATCTTTTTGGCTGACGAGGGTCTGGATGTTGGTGTTGAAGACTTGGGGGTTGTGGCACTCGACCTCGATGCTCCTACGGCAGATAAAAGGTTCAGTATTCAAGGATGGGTGACTGGCAACTAGTGGTAATTTAAGCCTTGCTCAGACTGACAGCCCAGACATTTTTTCAGGATATTCATATTGATTTTAGGAAGTTTGGACAGCTAGAAAATGTACGAAATGTCATTTTTGCAAGTCTGAATCAAAGCACATTGTTGTAGGTTTAAATTGCTATTCCAATCAGATACAGATGTGTCTCAGTCCAGATGCTCTGGCCCCTCTAATTGGATTTCAAAGTGTCTTTGAACACATCACACAATGACAACACCGAAAGCTATGAAGTGCTGAGCAGATCCAAGCTGCTATCAGCAACATGTAACATGAGAAACAGCTGAAAAAACGCCAAAATAAATTGTTTGGAGGGTGAAATGATGGACCTCCAATTCTCATGCTTTCGCATTGGAAAGAAGCGTCACCAACGTTTCTACGTAGTTATTGACACCATGCAGATAGGTCGGTAATGTCTGGACCTTTGACTGTGTGGCTGGCAGCAGAACAGGCCATAAACCCCGTCCCCGTCATGTTAATAAATGGAACATGGGTCAAACTAAAAAATACACATCAAATCAATTTTTCCCCAAAGATGGTTTCTGTCATTTTAGGTAGTTGTTATCACACAGATGTATATTCAAGTGGTTGTTTTTCTGATAAGTTTGGTTTTGATCCGTCATTTTATGCTATAAAAAGGGGATTGTCATGATTGACAGCTGTGTTTGCCAATACATGTGTCATTTTTGTACAGTGGGGGTAAGTGGAAAAGCGCTGTTCGTCTTTATATACAGTCCCGAGACACAAATCTGATCTGTTTACTTGCAAATAAAAGTGACGGCAGTCTGTCTTCAAGATCTGATTTGAAACAAATCTGATTTGTCTGCAGTCTGAATGTAGCCTTTGTGATTCTCTCACATGAAATGACACAATTTGTCTGTGTTCTGAGTTTAAAGGAAATTGACTTGACATGAAAAAAATACCATCACAGGCAAATACATAAATAATAACTCATGCCTTTGTGTCTGCAAACATTTCACATATACTTGAACAGCAAAGAAACAAAAAAAAAAACTTTTGCAGCATAACCTTCACTTTTCTTTCTGCAGCAGATGAAGCGTACCTGCAGTCGGGGAGCTGGCTGCATGGTGGGACTTCTTTGGCAGGTTGAAGATCTGCTCACCGGGGTCAGGTGGGGGAATGGCATCCTGACCCTGTCTGGCTGCAACTGGGTCATACTCTTTACCATCATAATTGGCATCAAAGAACTTCTTAAACCACTGGATGAAATCAAGATTGTCCTGAAATCTGCCTTTAACCAGTTTCTCCACAGGAATTATCTGAATTGGAGGGGAAACAGAATCAAAATATAAATCCATAGTTTACTCAAAGCACAAATGACCCTGAACAAGATTATACTCACCTTGTCCACATTCATCCGCTTGAAGGATGCCTGCAACAGCTTGAAATTGTGAATGTACTCGTGCTCCAACTTAGCTTGAAACTTGACCTTCTTAAGACTGATGCAGCCAGGAAAGAGCAGATCCATGAACTGGCAATAGGCAGCTCCTAAAGACGTAACAAAAAGTCAGTACAAAATCCCTTGCTTGAAAAGTAGAGTCCAGATATAGGCTAGGATTTATCATGCCTGCCTTTGCACGGCAAGAATCCTCTGAAATAAATGAAAAAAAAAAAGAAAAACCTGGGAGTCTTTTCATGTCCAGATCAATGACCGTGTTTCTTTAAAAACAAAACTATTAAAGAAGTATTTCACTGCTTAAAAGATAAAGCTGGCTGTCTAAACAGCAGAAAGCCGCAAACACTTTTGAAATTGGTGCTGCATGACAGGAGACTACAGAGAAAAAGAAAAACTACAACTACAAAAATGCACGCGCCACATCAGACCAATAATGCTCCCTCAGGTGGTTGATTTTATGTGTCCCTGTCCTTGTCTCTGTTCTGTTAAAGCAATAGCAACTGGCTGGCAAAAAACAATTCTGTATCACAGTTAAACTGTAAGCTAGAAAATGTTTCTGAAAACATTTGAGGCCAGAAATATGCAACAAAGAAACAGAAGCTTGGTTTTTAATGGATTAATTCTGCCCAGGTATTTAAAAGTAGCCTCTTTTGACAATTTGTGGTGATTGTTTTAAATTATAGTATTCTATGTGTATATTATTGCATTTTTTTGTGACGTAACATATATGATGATGGGAGTTGGCTTATAATGGGTTAAATACACACAGACTGTGGTGCTGATTGTGAGCTCATCTCATATCTGATTGGCCTTGCCTGAGTCGACATTATCTTTACATATTTTCAAATTTTCTTTGTTTTTTTATTCATCCTGATAAAGGTCTGATGACTAAAACTTAAGTAAATGATAAGTAACAAGTAATAGGACGGTGTTAGGGAATACTCTTTCTTTCTCAGCTAAAACAGCATTAAAATATGTTCCTGAAAACATTTTAGGTGAGAAATAGGCAGTGCACTAACATAATCTTGATTTATATTCAATCAGCACTGCTTAGTTTTACAGTTTAATTGGATTTCGGACTGAGTTTAAGAGACAGACTGAGGAGTGGGTTTGCGTCTTAATCTGCTTGTATGCTCTGTTTCCGAAGCGGTGGCATGGGTGGCAGGCAGAGTGCAAAAATGCAGAAGAATGGTCTATAGGTCGAGAAACAGCCCTGAGAGCAAGCGAAACTCTGCAGGATGACGCAAAAAGACGTCACCTGGCAGAGTTTTGCTGTGGGAGAATATCTATGCACTGGTTAGACTGAGGGAAGTTTATAAAAGGTCAACTATACATTACTTTGATACAAAGATGGTTAAAAATCGACGAAGTATCCCTTTAATGCAGGTTCTTGGTGACACAGATTTGAAAAAGAGGGCACTAGCTCAACCTGGTAGTGCCCAAGCCATCAGATAAAACTCACATAAACCCAACTAGAGAGCACGTAAAGGGTAATCTGCATCAAACAAGTAGCTTATACCTTAAGAGAAGAGGCGTGTGTTTGTTTCTGAGGGTGATTGAAATTGGATTACTCTGTCACAGCAGGAAAACACGACAGACTACAAGTTTATTTATAGACAACTCTCTGCCAGGGAGAGGTGAGCATGTTTCTACAGGTTGCTTTAGCAGGCAAAGACGTAATCTGTAAAACAGGCTCTCTCATCTCAAACAGCTTCTTTGACACAAGCAGAGGGTAGAGGATTCAGAGAAATATCTCAAGTTCTCACCTGAGGAGAGCTGCTCCACTTTCGTGTAGTTTAGGCAGAGAATATCGTTAACCCAGGCAGTGATGTCATGCCTGCTCATAGTCTCCTGGGTTATTGAGGTAGAATATACGTTGACCGCCATCCCCCAACTGCAACAGAAAAACAACACTTGATAACAAAAGCAATGCATCTCGAATGAATGCGCAGTTTCCTCGTTTCTCAGATCGGCTATTAAAATTCTTGCAGATTCATTTTCTGCCAATTGCAGTTGCAGTTTTATAAAATTGTACACAGTGTACACACAACACATATTTTAATGATATAATAATGACCAAAACAACCAGCCCTTTGGTGCATGTTGAAAAATGTGTCAGTGAGTTTGTCGTGTTGCCAGTCTCTGAACACATCAGCTGACGACAATAAGCCTCTGAGGACCAGGGCCAATATTTCAGGAGATCTGCTGTAACAGGCAGATATCCAGGCCAAGACTTATGTGCATTTCAGCTAAACTCCATACACAAATAAATGCATATTTGGGGTGGAAATCAAAAGTTTTATCACAATACAATATTATTCTGATTCTTTGGACAACAACATGACATTTTGCTCAAATCGCAATTTTTGCTACGATACAATAACAATTTGATTAAATTCAGGGGCCTGTGATCGATATCAGAAAATATCCTCACTGCTGTCTTGGCTGTTTATCATCGTCTGCCTGGTGCCTGGACACCAGCACCGATTGAATGTCTAGGAAGGAGATGAGCTTTGATGGAAATGGTGACACACACACACACACACACACACACACACACACACACACACACTATAGGAATTTCAAAACAACGGCGTATCTTAAAGATGACGATATGCATCAGTGTTTTCACTTTGCACCAGTGACAGCGGTGAGAATCACCAGAGGTCCCACGTTATGATATTATCACAATACTTTCAGCACAATATAATATTGTTGCAATTCTAAATAATTTGCAATGACATATAATGTGATGCATTGTGATTTGATCCTTTGTCAAATAAAAATTATGTCTCCCAATGAAGGTTTTGTCAGCATTTGCTTTATCTAATAAAATAAAGTTTTAAAAATAAAGTTTCTTACTTTCTTATTTTCATTAATAATTTGTATGATAAAAAAAATGTTAATCGGCGTCTGTGTATTTCAGTTCAATTCAAAATTGCCACACAAAATGTTGTGATACTATGCTGTATCAACCCCCCACCACCTCTAATCAATGATAACGGATTATTGATCGTTGAATCCATAAATTAATCCAGACTGATGTACCGTTACACTCCTCCTGCATATGAATGCAGATACATTTTTTTTAAGCTCAAGTAAAATTTATTGTTATCAGACTACAACCGACGGGTTTTGAGATTACATTTCGGCCAGTGTGTTCCACCTCTTCACGCACACTATTCACCTGCCGCTTCGACGTGATTGGTCAATACCTTCAGACTACAACGGAAATCAGGACGCTTCCAAAATCTTGTCCCGTTGTCTACAGATTCATTCAGATTGCAAACTTTGGCTATCGCTCTTTTAAAACATCGTCAGTACATTCAACATTCAATACCTTTCTACATCTTGACAAAAATCCCCCCTCAAAACTCAAAACCTAATTCTGCAGGAAGGTTTTTTAAGAGTAAATGTGTTGCCTAGTTTCTATCCCTCTTTTCTAAATGTTATTGCTTTTATTACACACACTGTTTTATCTGGTCTTAGGCTATGGTAAATGTATTTATTCATGTTTTTGCTGGTTTTATCTTGACGGTGAGTATTATTTTATATTGTTCCGTAGAGCACTTTGTAACTGTTTTGAAAAGTGCCATACAAATCAAGTTTATTATTATCAATTAAAATATATCTTCACGAACTGTGAATAGTGGTAACATACCTTTCCAGTCATAAACCTGTCTTAAATTAACACCCAGGCTCAAGCAGACCTTGTAGGCCCTCTCTGAATTTGTACCCGGGATCCCTTAATCTGATTTTGCCTGCATGATAAATAGAAACTGTCACGAAGTTGGATTAGAAAGATGCTGTAATTTTACCTGCTTGCTTTCAGGGCACCTGCCCGATTTATCTATTTACACAAGGGATATTTAAGCATATTTACAACAGAAGAAATTGATCCTAAAGCATGTGAATGAATAAATGCATACAATTCCATTTGCTAATCTTTAGCAACAGAAACACTGGAAGGCGCCTTGGTTTTTCCACATGTATCAGGTACATCTGACAGCAAAGTATATTAAAGACCATCCAAGTACCGGGATATTTTGACCCATTTTTAACAAACATTAGCAATTTTGTTGGCTGTGAAGAGAAAATTTAACTTTTAATCACTTTAACAAATACCTTGTTTGCCTGTCAACATGCATGTGTCTTTATTTAGGTCCCATTTTATAAAAATCTGATTCCCATGTCTTTTTTTATTATAATGCAACATAAACCTAGAAGTGTTGACCAATCCATGGATGTACCAGAGACCTGGATATAACATTTGAGGTGGGTCCAGTTTATTCCTATGATTGTTGCTCAGTGGCGCATGAAGCCAAGAAACGCTCTGTTGCTGCAGTATGACATGAGCTGGATCATTATGGGGCCCATAGAGCATGCACACCAGAGACTTATGACAGCGGCCGTGGCCAAACAGCTAACTTCAGCTGATGAACAGCTAACTTCTAGTTGAGCTCTCCACTTACTTGAATGGGGTTAAAATAATTGTATCTTGTGGCTCTTCTAGACAAATGAAATGTTGACGGACCGAATGGATCAAATCCTCAACGTAAAACAACTCATTTTACGGGGATTTTGATGCTCAATAAAATGAATTTACTAATTAACAGACATCTTTTTCACAACATATGACTATGGGGAAAAGTTTTGGGGCCGCATGGCATCACGTGACAGTATAATTACACATTTAGCTACTACAAAAATTGGCTTCAAAGCCCGGAGCTGTTCCTGGAGGTTTGGACCAATCACAGCAGACTGGGCTTTTTCGGAAGAGTCTTAAAGAGACAGAGGGTTGAATACAGGCGTATTCAGCACACCTTATGAGAAAAATTATGTTAACGCTTGTAAACATGTTAGTAGAAAGTCAAAATACAGTTATGAATATGAACATTTGTATAGTATGGGACTTTAAAGCCAACATGGTAACTCTTTCAAAAATATATGCTATAAAGCAGTGATACTCAACTTATGGCCCTAACCTATATCTGGCCCCTGATAGGGTGCCGGGTGTCCCACCAACCTTTTTCTAATTCAGAGTAACAAAGTAATTCATACTGGGAATTGTTATAGTGCTTTTAGTATACATAATGTACCAGACTGCATAAAAATGCATCAAAATAGAGCTTATTCTTCTTTTTTTTTTTTTTTTTAAAGAAAGGGGGCTAGTGGAGGATCCCCTGCACACCCCAACAGAGGTCCCAGTTAAGCCCCTAATGTCCTAAAATCCTAGAAATGTCCTAAAGTCTTAGAAATGCCCTAAAATCATGAAGATGTGCCAAAATCCAAGACATGTCCTAAAATCCTAGAAACATCCTAAAACCCTTGAATCATCCTTAAATCCAACAAATGTCCTGAAATCCTAGAGACATGTATGGGGCTTCATGGGACTCCTGTCATTTCGCAAAAGTGAACTCCAAACAAGGCAAGTTGAGTATCCCTGCTATATGGTGTGTATATTATCATATATAACAAAGTAGTACTCAGTAATAGCCATCATATTTAGCATTAATCAAGTGTTCAGTCCTCTTTAATTCCCTAAACAGAAATGAAGACTGCAGCATAACAATTTGATCTTGACTCAATGACAGGGAACAGCAGGACAGCTGCATTTAAACACCCCCTTTTTACTGGTTTATGGCGGCGACAGATATGGTGTTAAATCATGCTAAATCATCATCATCATTGCTATCCACTAGCCGACACCAGGGTACGCAGGGTATAATAATAACCCTTCAGCAATAAAGTTGGGCTATCATAGCACTGCAGGAGCAGATCCTCGGTTGACTGATTCTCGGGGAAGGAAGGAAGGAAACTGGGCCAGCCGATCTCATGTCAACAAAGCGGATGTATGTGCAGCTAGCATGCTTTGTTAGCCGGGCAGGGATAGCCAGCCGACACCGGGGCAGGGCTGATATTTAAAGAGGGGGAGGAATCGGGCTTGTGCAGCACTTCGCGAGGGGGTTCACACATCAAAACATCCCCTTAAAGACACACATAAAGTGAGAAAGTGGATTATTAAATAGCTGCATGTCATGATGGTAATATCGGCACAGGGGCGACGGCGCTGAAGTTAGCTTTCCATTCGTAGCTTCCAATTCAGCAATTAAGGGGAGAGTTAAGGTGAAACGTAATTTTTTATGCTCATCGACCGATTCTCAGCTTTTTGCACCCAAGACTGTGGTGAAAGCACGTTAGATGCTTTAAGTAAACCCTAAGCGTTGTCTAAAGCCCACCTTCAATTTTCTTAAAAACCTTTATTCTATGTTAAATTCTTAAAAAAAGAGAGATTTTACTAAAATTTTCACATGTAGACCACATTGGGCCAGGTCCAAACCAAAAACCACTATACTAAAACTAGTCAAATCTAAACTAGATTATCCCAGGGAGGCCAAGGATTATTTAAAGCACAATTTCAGATTTGTGAAAGTTTTACTATTTTACAATTACATAAAGATTTTACTGTTTTTTTTTTTTTTTTCAATTTTGCTATTTTTTTATTTTTATTTTTGCACTTCCACACATAGCATAAAAGTTTCACAGATCTGAAATTATGTTTTACATAAACTTTTTCCTGTCTGGAATAATCAGACTTCACTTGTCTCACTACAGAGGTTTTCAAGAGAGACCTGGTTCAACGGAGATGTAATTTTTGAATTTACACGAATATAATAAAGGTTTCACAAATCTACAAGTGTGGCTTAAATAATTCTTAAGCCTCTCTCGGATAATACAGTCCAGATTTGACTCTCGACATAAAATACATAAAATCTTACTTACTGTATTTACACATATAGAATATACATTTCAGAAATCTGAAAATTGTGTTTTAAATAATCTTTAGCCTGTCTGGAATGAGTGAGTCCAGAATTCACCTAAGTATATAATAATCTAAATGCAAATAAACAAAGTGAAACTTTGCTTTTTGGAATTTTCAAAAAATATAATAAAGGTTTCGCAGAACTGAAATTGTGTTTTAAATTATCTTTAGCCTGTCTGGAATAATTGAGTCCAGATCTGATCCATATAAGTTAGTGGTTTTTGAGCAAGACCTGGTTCAATTTGATTTACATGTGAAAAATGCAGTAGATCTCGCTATTTATGGGCATATTCACACATAGAATAAATGTTTCCCAAAGCTAAGATTTTGTATTAAATACTCTTTTGCCTGTCTGGGATAATCTAGTTCAGATTCAGATTCAAAGTAGTCTGTTAAAAAAAACAGAAAAAAGGGCTTCTTTTACATTTTCACATCTAAAGTAAACGTTTCACAAATCTAAACTTGTGTTTCAGACAACGCTAAGGCTTTAATCAAAGCGTCCAACATGCTGTCACCACAACAGGAGGTGCAAAACACGAGAATCCGTCAGTAAATGTTGCAAATTACATTCCCCTTAACTCTCCCCTTAACTGTTGAATAGGAGGGCTACGAATCGAAAGCGAACTTCGGCGTCGTGCAGGGGCGGCTGCCTGTGTATTCCTGTCATTTAACAAGCGATCCACTCCTCCAGTGCCATTGCGCACTAAAACAGTTCACAACTACGTAGTGGTGCCAGCTAATTTGGGGTGCTATATACCAGTGAAAGAAGCTAACTTGAGAGCGATTTACGCCACATACAGAGCTAACATGACAGCAGACTGAGAGACAACAGGGGAAAATAGCGAATGGGTGCAAAGCAAAACCAAACACACAACGAGGAGGAGGCCGAAATGCAGGTTTCTATCTGCAGCAATGTTTCTTTTTATGATTTTTTTTTCTTACATGACATTAAATGCGGATCATTACACTGATTTACCTGTAGGCGCGCTCTCCCCGCACTGTATTTTTCCTGTAAGGAATGATGTTGGTTCCGTTGTCCGGGACGATGTCGTTGTTATTCTCTCCATTTGGGGAAAGGGCTTGGGTGGGACCGGGCATTTGGGTCTCTAAAATGTTGAACAGATACTCTGTTCTCTCTCTGGCCGGGAAAAAGAAACCAACAGGAACGATGCAAATGCTAAGAAAATGCCGCACCTCCGAGGATCTTTCCCTGCTGTCTGCTTATTCTTCACAAATCTCTGCCCTAATGACGTTGCTGCACCCTGCACCACGTGACTGATGGGGCTGGCTGCCTGTTCCCTATGGTGGGCTATTTTCAGTACACCAAAATACATTGATCACTCGCGTGTTTTAAAAAGCATCAAATCAGATCAATGCTGGTCGCTTTTGATATGCAGATCATCTTAGTGACAATTCAACAAATGCTCAGAGACAATCATCTGACTTGATTAAAAATGAAGATTCAGCCCACCCATTTTCACCTTCAGATCTTTAGGTGATAACATGATTACAACACTCCAAAAAATGAGTAAAAAAAAAAAAAAAAAAAAAAGAGGTACTATATCGATAGAAGTAGTGCTGATGAAAATGATTGCAACAAATGTTATGGGAAAGTAGAGTAAAATAATTTGATTACTAACCACATCAATCAATTAAAATATCACCACAAAAGCATATCAGTTTGTCTACTTAAATGTTTACAGGCTGCAACTACTGGTCGAATAATTTATTTATTGCTTAACCCCCTGAAACATAAAAAAGGTTTGATTTCTCTCAAAAACATGGAGAAAATGCAATGTGCAACTTAACAAGACATAGCTCAAAAATTAGTAAAAAGTAACAAGAAAATTAGCTGAAAATAAGCACAAAAAAAAAAGAAAATAGAAAAATAAAAAAACAAGAAGATGACCGTCAAGAAATAAAAAAAAAACTATATGTAAAAGTTTTTGTATTGTAACATAATTTTAATATATAATAATAATATATCTAATATATAATAGAATATATAATAATTATAAAATAATTATTATTTATAATAATAATTTTTAATTTATTTTATTTTATTCTATTTTTCTTCTATAATTTGTTCAAGTAATCTTGAACAAATTTTCAGGTCAGTTTTTACTATTTTCTCAAAATTTTTTTTTTTTTTTAATTAAACCAATTCGCTCAGGTTTCAAAGTGTTAACTGACAGAAAGCAGCAATAATTCTGATAATCTACTTTAGAATCTTAGAAATCTCAATTGATTTTCACTCTGATGTAAAACATAGTGAATTGTAAAATAATAATAATAATTATAATAATAATCAATATGACTTATGTAGCACTTTTCTATGTACTCAAAAATGCTTTAAAGTAGAAATGAGTGTGAAAATGAGAAATAAGTAAAAATACAAAACAAAAATTGTGTATGGTGCTTCAATTCTACACTAGTATGAGAAAAAGTAATGATGTAAAATATGTATAACATGCTGAGTATGTAAAATGTGTAAAAATTGCATTAAGACATTTTTAAGAATAAATAAATTGGTCTGAGCTTTTGAAATGTGAATATTTTCTGTAATTAAATGACAGATAAGTGTGTGGATTTGTCTTGTTTTGTGTGCTCAACAGCCCCAAAAATATTTATATGTAGCCTACTAAAAATATTCAATTTACTATCATAGAAGCTAAATCATGAATCAATTATCAAATGGTCTGATTTATTTTCTGTCAACCAACAAATAAAAATCGACTAATTTTTTTTTGCTTTAAAATGTGTAGGAATTCACAAATAATAAGTAAGTAAGTAATAAGTAATGTCTGTAGATTTTTCTGTATGGTCTGATCAAGTCTTAA
Organism: Plectropomus leopardus; assembly: GCF_008729295.1. Lineage (NCBI taxonomy): Eukaryota > Metazoa > Chordata > Actinopteri > Perciformes > Serranidae > Plectropomus > Plectropomus leopardus. Next base: position 10,903,286 of record NC_056474.1, read on the forward strand.
TACATGTACCAAAAAAAATCAATTTGCTATCATAAAAGATACAGAAAAATAGTAAATATTCACATTTAAGAAACTGAAACCAGTACATTTTTGAATGATAAATTACTTCAATAATGAATTTACTATCAAAACGGCAGCCGTCAAGCAATAAATTGGTTTATTGATTAATCATTTTGCTCTAAAATGAGTAGGAATTTATAACTATCCAATAGGGATGTAACAATATGGTTTATATTTCATACAAATATCTATATTTACTTCACATGATGTTATCGCCTATTTGTGTTGCACCATCTGTTATTTTTAATTTCAAAAATACTCCTTTTGCTTTGTATCAAATTTATGGCTGAGCAATAACTCCAAGTGATTCAGAGGAAATACTACTGTTTCAGCCAAGTACTGTGCTATATTTAAAGTGAGTTCTCTACTACATCTTACTTTGCTGTATTACAATGAAAATATAAATTGAAAAACTGTGAGAGTGACAACGCCTTAAAACTTGCCATGAATCATTACACCCCAAAAGTCAAAATATCTCTGTGTCAGCAAGAACGGTCGACTCAGCCTGACTTTATATGAACATGGTTAGTAATCAGTGATTTGGAGCTATGACATGTGGACCAGCAGGTCGTGTATAATAGAAAACCGATTTGATGACACAGCTCCATAACAGCACTGAGCCGCTGCAACACAGCTGTGGTTTTTAATACAGCATGATGAAGTTTGTCCAGCCAATCATATGGCCTCTAACGATGATGTGGCTTTACCGTGACAGCAGAGGCATCTGGGAAAAGGTACGGCGTATTCTGTTTTACTGCCTTGATTTTTTGTCATTTTGTCATTTTCGCTGATTTTTGCTTTATCCAAAAGGCTACCTTCTATGACAGCCCTTTACGTTTTTATGTAAAATTTAAAAACAGAGTTAAGTTGGAAATTGGCACCAGCCACCAAATAAATGCTATTAAAATATGCAAGTGGCTGCTAGATTTGTTTTATTTGCCAACCAAAAAAAAATAATGGTGGTTTATTAAGTGGCTGGTAGATTTCGGAATCCACCAGCCATAGTGGCAGGTGGACAAAAAAAATAATTTCAAACCCCGATGGCTATGCTGAACCCCTGTGACATCTGGTGGCACCTTTAAGTGGTTGACAGAAATAGACCAGTAGCAAGTAATGTTGCTACTGGTCAAAAAAAAAAAACCCTGTTACCTCAGTATTTTGTATTTGATTCTTTCTTGCTTTCTTTTATATGTCCTTGTGTGTGAAGCACATTGTAACGGTTGTTTTGAAAGGTGCTATGTAAATAAGGTAATTAAGTAAGTTATGCTGAGTGCTGCTGTGTATTTGACAGAGTTGGCAGTTCAGCATGCCAAAAAAAAAAAAAATTACAGCTATACTGAACGCTTGTGGTATCTGGTAGCATTTTGCACATCTGAATACTTCCATTCAAATATATACTGTATATATATTTTTGGTTTTAATATTACTTAAAGGGTGCTGGTGCTGGTATCATAATAATTTTAAAAGATACCCAGCCCTTGCCAGGTCACTTGGCAAAATTATTTTGTTACACCTTTTATGGTTCTTATGATGCAAACTGATCAAAGCCCTGCCTCTGTAGAAATAAATCTTCTTCTTAAAGCCTATTACAGGTCTTATCAACAAAGATTTAACACTCCAGAATGCACATCCACGTCCAGCTGCAGTGGCAGCAGTTTAAAACAATCCATCTATGCTTTTAAAATTGGTAAAAGGATGTCTAATAGTCACAACATTTGGTCACCATCTGTGTGCTCAGTTTCAGCAGCTCCTCTGGTGCCACCATCAGGCCAAAGCTGAGGCCTCCGTTTACCTACTACTTTCTTATGAACTTTTACACAGAGCCTATAGACAGACTGATCTCTGACCCCTAACAAATCTGACGCAGAGACAGCTATGATAAATGAATTCTGATTAATTTTACCCAATAATATTGACCTACATTATAAGTTTTGTCTTGCAGTACCAGTTAATCTTATTTCAATGCACCTCTCAGCCTATTATGGTTACTCAAAAGGATTTTCATTCTCCAAACTGTAAGTAGAGTCAGGGCTTGATGAAGTCGCCTTCTGTTAAATCTTTGCTTTAAAGATATTTCAACATGTATTCCAAATCCAACAGGAATTCACTGTGAAATTATGGCCATAATTTACACCATCGCGCTCATTTTTCAGCTTAAACTAATCACTCTGGAGCTTTAAAAAGTCACATGTCAGCAAAGTGGATATATGTGCGGCAGACCACATATTTGGCTGCAGTAGTAGTACTAAAATGTGCTTTTAACCTACTCTTTTAACCCTTTGAAACCAGGATCGTCAGTTTTCTTGTGCTGGGTTCGGACGCCTCTCACAAGCTGTTTAATCCTTTGTTAACCTTGTTTGAAAGTTGACTGATTCATTTAAAAACATGATCAAATTGGCAACTTTCTTTTTAAAGGGAAGAGGTTTTTTGTTTAGAGAATTATCTTTTTTTTTTTTTTAAATGTAATTTTATCTTATTTTATCAAATAGGGAAAAATGCCCTGAAAACAATCTCTAAATATTTTCAATTTTCATCACTTTTTTGGGATAATTTTCTTTTCTTTCTTTTTTTAACTTTTTTTTTTTTTTTTTTTTGCTTAATTTCAGGTAATTTTCCTGCAACTTTTTACAGATTTTTTGCTCAGTTTTAGCCATGTCCTCTTAAATTTCTAATTGCCATCTTGAAACCTATTTGTTCAGGTTTCAAAGGGTTAAGTGTATTTGAAATTTTGAAAATGCCAGAAATAATCAAGGCAGTGGCATAAATGCAGTAAATCCATTTTGTGTGGTTAGTATGGAAGAACATATATTCAGGATCCCCTGCCTCTAATGGGTCAAAAGTACACTTACAGAAAAAAAAAATCTGCAGAGCCAAACACTGGGCACAAATGCAGGCTAATCACATTAAATGACCAAACTTTTGACACTAAAAATGTCTGCATTAAGAGCCAAAAGCATGCTGTGCTACATTTCTGCTACAGTTATGCTAAAGGCCCTTTTAGACTGGAAAGTGACAATGGTCTCATCACAATCATGCAACAGCGAGCACAGAGGTCCGCTTTGTATCTGGTGACATTCCTGACAAACTTCAGGGGCAGCAGGAAATCAGGAAATTCTGTGCTTATTTACATGGGCAGTAAACAGCTGCATCCCACACTGTGCCACTGTTTGGTTGAGTGGCAGGCTGCTATGAAAACAAACTTGCCACTTCACAGTTTGACAGGCCTGTAAGTGTCACCAGGGGTGAAGCATGCATGTCCTGTTTAAAATAAATGTTCAGACTATGAAGCTTAGGAATTAAATATTTAAGTATGAGGCCATAAAACGAGACACACGTGGCCTCTTGGTCTGTTTTTAATTTTGCCCTCACCTGCAGAAGGGTTGTCCTCCTTGGCGCTCTTGACAAAAGGTTAGCACTTATATCAAACAGATGGAAGGATTTTTACAAAAATCGAAACATAAGTTACTATGTGCTTAAAGTGACAGACCCCCCCCACAAATTTTTTTTTTTTACCTGTGGTGTCATTTATCAGTCTAGACTGAAATGTTTGCATTCTCTACAATATGATGGAACTAAATAGCACTTGGCTTGTGGTGCTCAAAACACCAAAAAAAACACATTTGAAAAACTCAACAGTAATGTCTCTTTGCAGAAATCATGACCCCGTTACTCAAGACAATCCACAGATGTTGTTGTGAGCAGTTTCATGTAGGAACTATTTTCTTTCTATGGAACTTCTCCCGCCAACTGTATCACTGTGCAGAAGGAAGCGTTCATCTTCTCATGGACAACAGGCTCAACAAGGTGTACAAGGTCTGTTTATTATCTTTAGGTAACCGGGTCATGATTTCTGCTTGCCATATTTGAAAAGTTTTTTGGGTTTTTTTTTGCGTTTTGAGCAGTGCATGCCAAGTGCCATCAAATTCCATTAAAACCCAGAGAAGGCAGACATCTCTCCGGTTGATATCTTCAATACAGGTTGAAAAATAGCACTACAGACAATTAAGAGGGGGTCCCTTTAAATATATTTAACTGGCCAACATGGTGCTTTGCCAGATGACATTGCACTGTGTTGCAGTAAAAAGTGAGTCAGGTTCCACGTCTGAAATGAATTAGGGTGCTGCATTTAATGTACACAGTGCTACGGTCTGTCTGAGCATGGCTTTAAATGATTCAAGACTGTTAAGGTGAAACTTTGGCAATAGAAAATACATACTAAATATGCAGCAGGCCTTCCTGCAGAGGTAAATTTAAAAAAAGACATGTCAACCAAATCATTTGTTAAGTCCAGTGCTGGATTTTCAGGAAACAGTGACCTCAATGCGTGTACACACCACTAATGTTGTGCTTTTGTGTGATATAAGTGACTGGGGTTAAATAAGCTATGGTAGAAACAACTGTCCAGAAACACATAACGCAAGCAAGCTTTTGATAACAGCTGTGTTTTGCATCCTTGCTCATGTTGCTTCTTTACATTCTCTGTTCATGCTGGTCAGCTACAATAAATCATTTGGGCATAAGCTCATCCATTAGAGGAACACAGAGCTGTGCTTGCTCTCCATTCACATTTCACCAGGCTTTCTCTGCACTGTTATGTCCAAAGTCTGGCCCAAGGGCCAATTGTGGCCCACAGACCAATGTTAAACGGCCCTTGGCTTGTCTTTCAAAATATACTATGTGATCAAGAGAATATTGGTTAATCAAGTAAGTTTACTTGGCATTTGTTTTCATTACGCCCACAATGACATGACAAGCATACAGTTTGTAGACATGCACCAAGTAGGAATTATGTGGAAAAAACTGATGTATTTTTTAACAAACAGATGGTAAACAAGGTAACGAACGGTTACCTAACACTGGATATTTCCTGTGACGTAACAGATATGGTCATGGCAGAAAAGCATTAAGTCATCAGCGAGGGCCGCCGCTCTCAGGAGTGATGGGAAGTTGGACACGTTTTCACTTAAAGATGCAGCAGCTGCATTGTGCTGTTTTTCTGATTTTTAAAAAATGTATTTATTATTATTATTTTTAGTAACCCATATGATGCCAGAAGCCACTGGCCCCCATTTCAAAAAGTTTGGACACCCCTGCACTAGTGATGATAGCATCTCCATCCAACAGACACAGCACTCAAAAGCAAGGAGGTCAGTGTTTCTCTGAATCACAATTTGAGCAGGTTAAAGTGTTTGTTGCTATTCAGGCTGCTTAATAATTTGTAAATTATATATTTAAAAGGGGACAATGTACATTAATCGACAAACGTAAATGCACCCAAGTTAGCTGGGCGGATAATTTTCATTGGTAGCCCGTTGCCTGATGTTATGAGGCATCCTAAAATAATAATAATAAAAGAAATGCAATAATAACAGTAATATTCTTCACAAAGATCTTTTTTTCAGAGTCAGGGCATGCACAATCACTTTCACCTCAAACCTGAACAAAATGAAGGCAGGGAGGGCCAGGACCAGAGAGAGGGATGCAATAATCTCTCATATCTTACACGATATCTTTAAGATTTTCCTTCTATTACACGTGTGTTGAGAAAAGTTTTCATCGCCATGAGAAACAGAGGAACTGAAGAGATTAATGGTCACCCCCCTCTTCTTTTCGCCTGTCCCCAGTGTACGCCACTGCTCAGAAACAGCCTTAACTGTTGAAAACACCCAACAGTTTCGCTAATTTCTTAATTTTATAAAGCAGCTCTGCAACGAAGCAGCTAGCAGCATTTGGTGTCGTGAATTAAGCTAACTCAGCGTCGTGTTGGAAATGACAGTTGAATGAGAAACAATGATTGGAAAGCAAGCTAATACACAGTTAAACAATGGGAAATCAAAAGAGAGTGTGGTTTAACCAAGTTAGACGTTACTTACAGTGACGGTGGTACATCTTGTTCAGCTAACCGCCAAGTTGCAGTAAGCTAATTTTGTTCCTACCAACACTTTGAACGGTGACAGCCGACATATGCCCTGACCCCGGGTACCATCACCGTACGAACCACCGACACACACGTAAAAACGCGCCGGTTTTGGCATTTACACACCACATTGCACGTCTAAAAATAGAATAACAGACTGGAAAGGTTCGGCAAAACAAATGAGACTTACCAGTGAACTCCGATCCGCAGGTTACAAGGTGTTAAAAAAGCTGTTTTCCGGCTGAGTCACCCCACCCTCAAACGCCCATTCTTACTACACGCTGAGCGGAGAGCGCCAGTTGATTGGGCAATGCGTCATCGGTGAGGCAGATGATTGGCTCGTTTGTGACATCTGTTGTACGTTTGACCAATCACGGCCTGATGCGTTGATCATTCGGAACATCCGACAGCTTTCCGTCTTGTCGCTCCGTGTCACATCACTTTCACCACAAAGAGACTGTTATTATTACACTCTGTGACAGAGACGCACAATATTTTCACAAATTGATATGTATTGATGTGTATTAAAATGATTTTTCTTCCCATATGTATATATACGCGTATACATCTAAAAAATGAAATACAATTATGAAATATTTTATTTGCCCAAACTAATAGAAATGTAAAATGGACTCAAGGCACAACAGTTTATTTATTTTTTCTTCCCAAATACTAAAATAATGACGTAATAGACGTATCTCAGAAAAAATAATTATGAAATATTTTAATTTCTTATATATAGTCTCATACAGTTGAGAAACCTATCATTGCAAATTAAATTATAACATTATATATATATATATATATATATATATATATAAAAAAGTAAGTATAAAAGTAATATCTGAGAAGTGACTGTTCCAGCTTCTCAGAAATGATTATTTGCTGGTTTATTTGGGTTTGGGACTGCTGGTAACACAAAACAAGGCATATAAAGAGGTCACCTTGAGTTCTTGTCAATTTGTGATTGCCACTTTTTAATATTAATGTTTTAATTTTGTTTATTTGTGTATTTATGGATATTTTTCAAACCAAATCACCAATTGAAATATATATATATAAAAAAAAAAACTATATTTTAAAGAATGAGAATATTATTTTTGTGAACAATACAGGTTTAGATTAACTGTAAATTAAATTTGAAAAATTGTAAGAAACATTTTCCTGCAGGGGTATGAATTTCAAGGGTCTTGATGAGACAGTAACTTAAAGGTTATTGTGAAAGAATGGTTCCTATTTCCAAATACATTTCTACTGTTCGAAACAGGGGAACATAAAGTGCACAAATTTTGCATCTTTGATTTTGCAAAAAACGGATTTTCTGCTTCTGGCAGAGCTGCATTCCTCATGTTTTAACACCAGGGAGCAGTCACGCACCAACAAGACAAAAGATATCTGTTCGAGGCTCAGTATGAAATTCATCTCCCTTATAGTTGCTTTGCAAACTATGCTGATGGAGTGGAGGAAACATGGACCAGATAAATAAAGGACATATTGTGAGCAGATTGTGATAATCATACAAAGACCTGATGATTGATGCTGTAGATCCATCTTATAAATACTCTTTGAATCTAAAAAAAATGGGCTTGTGGGAGCGTCCTCAAAACACTGATAATAATGGTAATAAAGACTAATATAGTTAATTCATATGCTGTTAATATTACCTGAGTCTGAGAGCCAACTTCTCCCTCCTAATATTCACATGACGGTGAGATTCAGTGCTGGATGGCTGCTTTTATGTTACCTCAGATGGTGGGTTTATATGATGAATTATAGACAATAGGTTGAGGGCAGCCAACGGTGCATTTATGACAGATAATAAATGTGCGCTGCCAAACCAGGCCAATTGAAGTGTGCCGGTCTGGAATGGAAAAAGGAAAGAAAAAAAAGGAGTTCATAGGCAAAAAAATGTGATATTGTGTCAACACTTTATTATGCATCACCACCATGCAAAATCACTGCTATGAACTTGCTCAAAAATCAAACTACATATATTTCACACATTTATGATTTTAGATTGGCTTGCCACTTTTCCCCAAAAGTGACTGAGTAAAGTTTCGCCCACACTCGGAAAATACATCAAGAGTGTGTTTGTGTTTGGTGTGCAAGTCACACAGAGATTTATGTGTGAGAGCATTGATGCTAACAAATGAAACAATGGCAAATGATCGAACCTTAATTCATAAACCATTGAGAGTAAACACAATTTGTTCAATGCCCTTACCAGTGTAAACCTTTGACTTTGAGAGATTTGGAAGTCTCTGAGTTACATCTTTTTCACTGTACCAATCCATCTGATATTTAACCGACAGTTTATATGTAGACAGTATACATATTTATTATTCCCCAGCATCAGATTTTTCCAGTGAAGCTATTTCTGTTGAACAGGTGTGTTTTCTTGTTAGCTACATGCTGCATTGACAGTTTGAATGAGCTCCTCTGAGAGGTCATCCAATCAGCTAAGGCATGTGTGCACTAATGTATCAAATAAAATCTGATCGGCCTGCTCCAAAAACAAAAAAACTATGACAAAAGCCACTCAACAGCAACAGTAAGAAATCAGTGGACTAGTGGTTAAATCTGGAGTTATACACTTATAAAATATTGCATTTTTTTCATCTACAACTTCAACTCCAAAGCAGGTTTATATCTTAAATCAGAAGACAAACAAACACTTAAACCTGGGTCACCGTTTGCAGAAACATGAGAATTTGAAAGAGTCAGGTTTACCACCCTGAACTAACAATGTACATTTGCTTGACAACTCATATAAAAAAAGCTAAAAACTAAGAAATAATTCCCCAAAGTCATGTGGTTTTTATGGCACCTGTGGTGTAATAGACAGCTCACTAGTTAATCTCTTTACATCAGCTCACAGTATTACCTTAAATATGTGGTTGGTTAAAAAATATATCTTTACATAAATGTATTCTATGGTTGGATTCAGCCATTTATTCAACTCAAAATCTTCATATCTTCAGTGCTCTTTACCGTCGGCCCAGTGTTGTCTCTACCAGTGTCGTCTCGTCCAGTGTTGTCTCGTCTTTTACTATTGTTGCTTTTCATATTGCTCACCTGTTCAGGATACAGAACATGTTAACCCAGAAAACCGAGGCAAATTGGCTGGATTTCTTTCAAAAAACACGGGAAGAAGGCAATGAGCAATTTAAGAAAAAAATTACCCAAAAATAATCTCAAATTTAGTAAAAATTACAAGAAAATTACCTGAAAATTAGCAACAAAAAAAAAACAGCAATACAAAAACAAACAAACCAAACAATTGGAAAGTAGAATTATGATCATTTGAAATATAATTCTCCAGAAAATCTTCCCTTATTTTTTTTAAATACTTTTTCTTAATCTTCAAATTTCTTGCAATTTCCAAGATGTTTTTTTGTTTTGCCAATTTGCTGGTTGTCTTTTTACCCCATGTTTTTGAAATAAATATTTTTTTGTGGGGAGTTTACAGGTTTTAATACTTGTTAAAACCTTCTAAAAAAGATGAGAAACATTGTATTAATGACCAACATGCATGCGTGGATTATGAGAAAATTGGCCCCTGAGCACAGATATTCAAAATTGAATTTGAATTAATTAAGCATCTTTTTTTGGTTGATTTGAGTCTTTGTGGTTGTTCTGTGTCTCTTTGTGGCTGTGTGTCGCTTTTTGTGGTTATTTTTGTGTCTCATTGTAGTTTCTTCTCATCTCTTTGTGGTCATTTTGAGTATCATCCTGGTCAGTACCTGTTCGCTTGAGTGACATTTTGCAGGTGAAGGCCAAGGGGGTCCCTGACATGTATGGCCCCTGGGCCTGTGCCCACTATTCCCATTCTGTAATCCATCAGTGCTTACATGCTAGAATAAAAAGTCTAACACCAATTATGAACAGGATACATTTCATTGTTTCAGATACTTACCAGTCACCAGGACTAACACAGTCACTGCTGCAGCGTCACCTGCACCAAACAACCAAAACGCATGCAGCAGATCAGAAAAAGCATAGACAAAGTGTAATCTAATAATTCAGACTACATCATCTTCTATTTACAGTCCTGGAAAAGTAGAACTCACTATGCACGCTTTGTCTGGTTCCTGCCTGTGCTTCATTAGCTCCTCCAACTTGAGCTCGTTCTCCAACTGCTGCTCCAGATCGTTCTCGAAGCTCTCCTCCTCTGCAGCGCCGGCACTCCTGTGAAAACAACAGGCACTTTTAAAACACGACACAAGACCCACTGACGTGTAATCTTTTATAACAATTTGACTCACATCAGTGGTTTAAAGAAATGTAGGGTATGATCTGATGTGTAAAGTATTTGGCACAAATGTATATAGAAAACACAGTTAACACTACTGGGAAAGCTGGCAACAGAGCAAATAAACTGCCAAGAGAAAGCAGCTACAATGGACGAGCCTAGAAAATGTAGCACAAGAAACAAATTACAGTAAGAATTTTGATTGTACAGAGGAATTTTTTGCCACTTGAAGATGTTTCAGGTCATATTTGGTCAGTTGTCCAAATGGTAGATGTTCACAATTTTTTTTTTCACAGGTTCTTCTTTCCATATCTATGTGCATGCTCTCCTACTAAAGCATCTTACATTAGATCCTGTGCGCAACTGGTGATGACACATCCTGCAGTATATCTGATAAGTACCTTGGTTTATATGTGAAGAAAGGATCCGAAGAGGTTGCAGCCAATAGGTCACCACGCCCAAAGTCTGAATCAGCAGTGCTCTCAGTCTCACTTCCACCCTCTGAAAAAAAAAACATTTTAAAACTGTGGTATAAAAGAACAGAAAGCAAAATACAACATTTTTCTATCGATTTCTACCTGAATTGAGTTCTTTGACCAGCGATGACATTGTGTTGGTGATTGAGTCAGCAGCAATGAGCAGGTCGTTTCTCAAATTTCTCCTTGGACCTTTGAAAACACACAGACAAAAAAAAGTTTAGCTTCCAACCAAACTTTCCATATCCATAACTGAAATGCACGCTTTTCTGTGTGTGACCGTGTTACCCTGAGCGAAGGCCTCCTGAACGTCCCCTCCCACGCCCATGAGTGAGTCCTGAGGTGTGTGAGTTGGGGTCGTGCCAGCAGAGTCCGAGAGGATTGGTGTGGGGATCGGCCGGCTGATGGTGTGACTGGGGGAAGAGCGTGGAGAGCCGGGACCCTGAGTCTGCAATACAGACGCACCGTTTTAGATATACAGATAGACAGATGCACTTCTCTGATCCCAAAGTAGGACATTCTGGTGTTACAGCAGCAGGTTATCAAGGCATTGCATGGAAACAGTAAATACACAGTAAATTTACATAAGATATCAGATTTTCACTGCTCGATTATCATGGCCAAAAGGGTTCAGGATAAGAATGTCACTGCGATATCTGCAGAAAATTGAAAAATAATAATATAATAATGATCAGACAAATAATTGGCAAATGAATAAATTACACTCAAACCATGTGTATGTGAAAAATCAACCAGATGGCGTTGGGGGAGGAAGATAAAGCTAGAACGGAAAGAAACAGATATGACTTTTTTAAAGGATATTTTGGGGTATTTTTCATAATTTATTGAGAAACAGATAGTAAAGGGGAGACAGATGGGGGGACCTGTAGCAGAGGGCCGGACTCACACCCTGGCCACTGCAGTCAGGACTCAGTCAGGTAGTGCTCTATGTGGTGAGATACCAGGTTACCCTGAATTCTGAACACAATATTATGGTATGTGTATTATTAACATATTAATATTTCATATTTAAGGCAAAAAGGTGTAAAATAATTAAGTTTGTGACCCAGCCGCCATGTTGGATACAGTCAACCGAAGTAACAAACACGGCTTGGCAGTCTGATCAACTTTTGTATTTTACAGTCAAACAGTACACTACAGTATGTGCCTGAAAATGTGAGATAAGACATGCAGAAACAAAATCTCGATTATTTGTTCAGTATTGACTAATTTGACAGACTCAGCAGTTCAGTTTTTCTTTTTTTTCATTTAGTGCTGTGTAAGCAGTACAGTTTTTTTTTTTTAAGTTACCAATTACAGCTTTTACTTGTGCCACTGTGTTGGTTACCAGAAAACCCACGCTGTAAGAAAAACATACCATTATCTCGATAAAAGGGCTTCTTTTCAAAGCAAGCTTTCAACGGGCAATGCAACAAGTGTTGTTTTTTGGGGGTTTTTTTCCCAGTGCTCAAATCACAGCAAAGAATCTCACATCAAACTCCAAAAACAGCAACAAATCATTCACTACAATAATTTTTAAGGCAACAGAGGAGTTCATCTGTCCTTAAAACACACCACAATAGCTTTACAAACATTGCACACATGCTAGAAATATGCAATTTGAGTCATAAACGGCATTTTCAGTATTTTTCAAATACTCAACACGCAGTTAAAACAGATTTTCTCTCTCAGGGCTACTCCAATTATTCCCACAGACCAAACCCCAAGTTGGTGCCGTCTGGTGAACACAATGTATCTCTAACTTTGAGACACAAAGTTTTCACCCAGTAACAAAGTATTTACTCCAAACATGCAATAATTTTGAACCCAAGCACAGTTTCAGCCTCTTTTTGCTTCACAGTTTTCACACTTACAGCCTGTTTCCGTTCTTCTTCCAGCTGAAAAACAACATTTTATGGCTCATGAAACAACAACCATAATACTTTGGGTATTTCTAAAAGAAAATCCAATCAGTAATTCCTCCAGGACGTGACAAGCATGTGGCTTCCTCATGCAAGTTTAATGGATTAACATTGATCCTTTTAGCCTAATTAGATTGATATCCTCCCCACTTAAGCCAGTATAGTGAGCAGTTCATGTCGGCTTTGAGGAACTCCCATGTTGTCGACTGCAGAAGATATTCTTGCAGCAAAGGTTATCCTCCTTAGAGGGGGGGAGACATGTTGTCACATCAGGTGATGGAGCATAATCCCAAACTCAATATCCTGTTCTTAAATCGCCTGTACGGACTATCAGCTGACATAGCTAATCAAGGCAATGTATAACATACTTATACATATGAGAGATGATATGAGAGATGATCCACATGGAAACAGATGGCATTTGGAAGAAAGATCAAAACAGCATTGGAGTCGGCTGTCACTCATAAATCAACTGAGTTGTCTTTGAACAGGACTGACACTAAACAACAACTAGATAAGACATTTCTTCTGATGCTGTTAAAGGTTTGTTTAAAAGGTTGTTTTTTTTAATTTGGATCAGAGACCTCATTACAAAAAAATATCCGAACTGCTCATCCTGTCTTGACAGTAACAGGATCCCTCATCCATACTTCATAATTATTGGAAATCAATATTTGATATATTTTCTGTGTTTTTTGGAGTCAAATTATTATTAGAACACTTTTACTTTTGCATCCTGAATTGCTAGACACATTGTCCTTATGAAGTGTAGCAGGAGGCTTCTCCCCCAGTGGGCTGGAGAACTTGTAAAATGTTTAAAACTTCGAGAAAATAAAGTGTAGGGGTCGACAGATTAGCGGCCTGGCCAATTATTGGAGCCTATATTTGGCTTTTTGCTGATTATCTGCATTGGCGTTTTATATTAATGATCGCCGATTAAATTAATTAATTAAAAAGTGCAAATAAAGTGTCAGCATAGGAGGAACCTTTAATTTGTAAAACATCAGGGAGCTGTCTTTATTAAATTTATTTTTTTTATTTCGTTTTTCACTTGACTTTACAAAAATAGTTGCTGGGAAATTGCTGTATTTGATGTTGAACGTTTCAGTTTTGATTAAACATTTGTTAAAGGCATTTAAACAAAGTTTTGTTATGGGGTTTGTTCTATTCCAAACTATAAATACTGACAGAAAGATTTTCTTTTTATTGTAAATACATATCGGTTCCAAATGTCAGTTATCAATTTCATTAACCACTAATAATCTGTATCAGTATCAGCCCTGAAAAACCAATATTGGTCAACTCCTAATAAAATGTACACTGGGTGGCTCTGCAGGTAAACTTTATAGAGCATGGCAACCATTTTGGACAAATATGAAAATGCTTAAACTGTGTTCTCTTCCATAACTGATTCTCATTCAAAGCAAATTACAGTAGCTATAGACAACTGTGAGTAATGTATACATCTGTTTCTTTGCATGAATATGTGAGCATTTATATTTACATTTTGATTTAATTTTGATTTATTTCAACAGAGCTCGACTATTAGAGACGTCTGCCCTCTAATGGACATGTTGGGTAATTGCTTAATGTTTCCTCTGCAAAGTGCAGCGTTTGCTTTACATTAGCTGGAGTGATCACCCACAGCTGGGAGAAAATTGTTATACAAGGGAGATTCATCATCTGGCCATATTGGTCACCACCTGCCTCAAAATAACATAAAAAAACATGAGCTACAATACACATGCCAATGTAAATAAACATGGAAAATTCAACTGCAAAAAGATACTGAAACAAAATTACCACCACAACCATATAATTCCCCAGAGGACACAGAATGTGCGTTCAGTAATCATGAAGGCGTCTTATCTGCATGTGTATTTGAGTGCTGTGAAGTCAAAGAGATGAAAGGAGTGACTGCAGTACCTTGAGAAGCATCATTAGCTGCTCCAGCTGCACCATGAGTTCCCTGCGACTCTCCTGCAGAGTAGACATTCTTTGTTCAAGCTCATCTTTGCGTTGCCTAACAGAAGAAGAGGACACAAGTTGTACTGTGTGATGATACCATAATGTCACGTCAACAGCAAAATGAGGGAAAAAAATGTGTACAATAACCATCTGTAGACTCTAACATATGCTAAAAAAATGCAAGCAATTACAATATGTACTTTGTAGTGCAGCCTAAGCAAACATGTCTGTTATGAACACACTGCGCAAAGCAGGATTACAGTACACTGAGTTACCTGAGAAGTCGTAGCTCAGCCAGGAGAGTGGGGTTCTGCTGACCTCTGTCAGGTGGCGGCTGGGGGGCCTCCTCATGCTGAAGGCGCAGCCGCTGGATTTCAAGCAGGATTTCTCTGTGACGTGCAAATATATAGAAGAAAAGTTAAATTTCACACATGGTTTGTCTGTAGATGACCCTGAGTCAACACAAAAACCAGGGAAGCTGCATGTTGCTGCTGTTTTTTCATGTTCATTGCATGGATGGTTGGATGGGCCCCTGGACAGACATGCAAAAGGCTCCACTACCTCTCCCACAAAGCAGAAAGACACAAAGACTCTGTGGTAGTTTTTTGTTTCTTTTTAGTGGATTTGCATCTTTTTTTTCTTAGGGTTTTGCATCCTTTTGAAGCAATTTTGTGTCTTGTTAATAATTTTGTCTCTTTTGGGGTATTTTGTGGTGTTTTTTGTGTGTCTTTGAGGTAATTGAGTGTCTTTTTGATCATTTTGTATCTCTTTGTGGTCATTTTGTGGGGTTTTTTTTGTGATATTTTTGTCATTTGATGTCTCTTTTAGGTAGGATAGTAACCTTGGTATGTATACCAGCAATAAAGACTTAAGTGATTGGAAAAAAAACCCAAACATCATTTCAGCCACTTGGGGGCAGTGGAAACAAGTTGGTAACATTTTCACTCTCATGTTTCCTCTGACTCCTGAGGGAAATATTTGGCTCTTTAGCTTCTTTATACTCCATTATGTTTACCAACTAGTAGCTAACTTTGTCTGCAGTTTATTGCTGGACAAGTTAGTGTACAGAAGAATTTTAGAATTTTTTTAAGAGGAAAACAAAACTTCCAGAGCGGTGAGAATGGAGCAGAACAGTAAAGATGCTGGCCAGAAAACCAAAACGCTGATGCAAAAGACACTTTAGCCCTTTTTTTATAACATATATTTTCCTTATAGGACATGCACAGGTGTCACTAATCTCATTAAACACGTCTTTTTTCTACTGAAGCCATGACAGTGTGACAGTGAGCCTAATAAAGCTCTGCAGAGCAGAGGGGAACTGCACAGTCGGGTGATAACTCCCTGTGGGTTTCTCACCACACGAGACTGCCATCCTATACATGTAGTCATGAGATCCTCTGTTGATATAAAAATATTAAATTACAGCTGCACTAAAACCTACGTACTTGTTCACTGTTGCCTGTAATTGAACTTTTGTCTCCACTTTGGTTTCATTATTCAGTATTATTTATTACTGTAATTTTAATGTTAAATTTGCTGTTACTTCTTGACTGTTTTTTTTCTTATCCTATTTTACTTTTTTTAAGCCATTTAAAATTTGCCACTGTGTGCGATGTATGCTGTATAATATAAATAAATCACCTTGACTTGCCTTGTATGATCCCATATTCACTGGCCTGCACTTTACAGTATACGTCAGTGATGTATTGAATACCAAGTCATGAACAAGACCAGAGTGTTTTAAGACCGATTTAAGTGCAACTGCAGACCAGTGTGAGTCCCACGCTGTGTGACAATTAAATGTGGAAAATCCATAGGCCCTCCTCAAATTGATCTGAGAGATCGGTGTTCCCATAAAAACACCCGCAGAAAACAAAAAAGATTCCTCTTCATTCACCTCTTTAATTGCAATATACTATATATGTATGTGTTTGTATGTATAGGCTAAGTGTACCATGATAAGTATGTGGATATAGTAATCAAAAGGCTCAGCAGATGTTAATTTTCCTTTGCTTTCTATGGGCAAACAAATATGAACAAATATTATGGACATGAGATCAACCTAAGGTTTCCTTCCACTCATATGTGTTTTTTTCTGTTTATTTACCCTACATTTTTTTTAATCTAAAATTATTTTTTGACAGATCATATTTTGCCTTTATTGACAGGTCAGCTGAAGATTAACAGGAAAGGTGGGAGAGAGGTTACACACAACAACTGCCTGCAAACATAAGTCAGGGTCTGACCGAGGCTCACACATGTATGGCTGAACTGATGTTTCATCAAACACTAACGCTAGCTACCTTGATGCACACTCCTGTGTCTCCATACCTTTTTAAATATTATGTGGAAAAAAGATGTTAAACAAAATATTAGTCTCAGTTTAAGTAAGCCTATTTAAAATGTTTCTGGAAAGGGATGTTAACCATCTTTATTTAACACTTATCTTTTGTTCAGGCAATTTAGCGATATCTTTGCAGGGATGGTCTAGAATGGCCTTAATATAAAATAACAATTCCTTTTTGTCTGAGAACGAGACAATATCAAGGGAAAATGAGTCTGAGATGAGACTCAAACCTCCAAAAAGTGCACTTGAGACGAAGACCGGTCTTAAGTACTACAATACTGGTATATCAACCGTTCCTTACCTCCTTAAAATGTTAACATTGACAAACAAATGTCATACCTTGGCTAATAATGAAAGTCTATAATAATAATAATAATGATAATAATAATAATAATAATAATAATAATAATTGTTATTATTATTATTATTATTATAGTTTTCAGTAAATGTGCTTTGAGGTTTGTTCATTTTGTCAGACCAAGAATCTGTTTCTCAAGGTGAATTTCTTGTTGTTGAGTTGACAAAAAAAAAGAGACGAGACAAACAGAAGAAAACTGAACAGCGTCACCAAAGCAGTCATCCCTAACCTGTTTTTGCTCTCGAGCTCGGCGATGAGCTGCCTCTGCTGTTTGTTGGCATCCAGAGAGCAGGGGAGGTCTGTGGGGATCCTCTGCTGTTGAGCCTGTCGGTGAAACCAAGCAAGAGACATCACGTGAGCTGGCTTTACCTCTGGATGACGTCATCCATAACCTTATCTTATATCTCACAGGAGGGAGGAATAAAACAGTCAAGTCACCAAACATCCATCAAGAACATAAACAGGCATACAAGTCCGGTTAGGAACAATCACCGTCTGTAAATCCCTTCATCATTTCAGCAATAAAAAGACTGAAACCCTCAAAGGTAGAGTAGTAGCCTACGTTTAACCTTCTTTTCATCACCGACAGTTCTGGCAGAGGACACCGATGAAAAATGCCACAATATGTGAGCAATAAATGTCTTAAACAAATATATCTCACCGCAGCATCAGCAGCCAGTCTAGCAGCATAGCGGGCGATGAGACTGTGCTCCTCATCTTGATGGTTACTGCTCTCCAGCAAACTGAGGAGGAGGAATATGGAGTCATAACATGATATGATTACCACATAGTCACACTTATACAAAGAGTCCAGTGTGTAGGATTTAGGGAATATAAATATATATATATATATATATGTGTGTGTGTGTGTGTGTGTAGAAATTGAATATATTACAATAAGTATGTTTTCTTTGGTGTATAATCACCAGAAAATAAGAACAGTTGTTTTTCTGATGTTAGAACGAGCTGTTTATATCTACACAGGAAGCTGGTCCTCATCTACGGAGACCACCATGTTGCACTGCCATCTTTCTACAGTAGCCCAGAATGGACAAACCAAACACTGGCTTAAGATAGGGCCATTTCCCACTGTTGTAAGAAGCCTCCTCCCCAATGAGGCAAACATGTATTGAAGCGTCGAAATTTTTGTATTTGTGTAACTTATTCTGCCTGGTCCTCGTGTGAGTCAGTATGCATGTGACCACAGTGTGTATCTTGCCCATGATACACACATCAATAACCCAGAATCCTAACCAGGAGTTTACGTTTGAAACACGGAAGAAATTTTGGCTGGCCTATAGAAGCCACTAAATCCTACTCACTGGACTTCTAACGATGCAGGAAAGAAAGCAAAAATCCAAGAAAGTCTGTTCAACAGTCACATTAGTTCTCTGGCAGAAAAGCTCCATAAGTTTTACAGCAGAGCCTGTGTAATCATGATAAGCTACTTATGTAAAACCACAAAAGCAGGAATGAAGTTGGGTTAGAACATAAAAGTGAAGTAATCATTTGCTTTGTATTGAAAGCACAGAGGGGATAGTGATTATACAGTCTGATCACTGATAAAGTCAAATTATGGTTATGAATTTCCAATCACACGTACAGTAAAAGCACCCAAATGCACTCACACAGAGGTAAATGGAGGAGTTACTAATATAATACAAATAGCCACATGATAGATGACATTAACCAGCATTAAAACACACGCAGGTATATTAGTGTGCACACACACACACATATAAAAAACACAGGCATCCCTGTTTTCATGTTGCTTGTGAGGAAAAAAGCATCAATGCTTGAAAAAGGAGAGAATATGTCATATTCCCAGCATTGAAATAAAAACCAGTCAGCTCACTCACCAGTCTGTCTTTGTTTACAACAATTGCCACAAGATTTACTGAACCTAACTCTATTTAGAGATTACCATCTCAGTAGGCAGTCAAATCCGACAAAAACAGCAGCTAAAAGTGTTTAAAGTATTTGGTACCAATTAACTAACTAATCTGCAGTAAACAATGGAGTCATACAACTTTACCGTGACAATATGAGAACATTTTGGCCTTTTTTCTTTTCGAAATTTCAGTCAGAGACAACAATACTTAGATTTTATGATTTATAAGTGATCAATTTAAGGGGACAGTTCATCCCAAAATCTAAAATACATAGTTTTCCTCTAACCTGTAGTGCTTTTTATCAATCTGATTGTTTTAGTGTGAGTTACTGAGTGTTGGCTATATCGGCCATTGAGATGTCTGATGGCACTGATGGCACTCGGCTTGTGGTGCTCAAAGCGCCCAAAAAATATACATATTTGAAAAACTCAACAGCAATGTCTCTTTACAGAATTCATTACCTTGTTGTGAGCTACTGCTAGCTCACCTAACACTTCAGAGAAAGCTAATGTTACAGCTCAGCTGCGGACGCCATTAATGTTTAGATCTGAGTAGATGCACACCTCCCTCTGCATGGTGATACAGTTGGTGGGTGTAGTTCGGATGACAGAAAATAGTTCCTACTTGAAACTGCCCATAACAAGGTCTGTGGATTATCTTGAGTGCCATCTAGGTCCTTTATATTCAAGAGAAGGCAGACATCTCTGCGTCAATATCTCCAACATGCAGCAACTCACACCAAAATATTCTAGACAGATAAATAGCATTACAGGTAAGAGGAAAATATATATCTTTGATATTAAGGTGAACTGTCCCTTTAATATTATGTAGTTGTGTAAAAGTCTTTAAAGTCTTTAGGACTAAAATGTTTCACCCTGAAATTAAATCAAATATATATGGATCATTTGGTCGAAATGAATTGGAAACAAATAAGTCAAACACTTAATAGTTCTGAACAATAATGAGTGGACACAAGTGTCAGAGGTTGAGGTGACTAGTCTGTAAAGCTGATAGCATGCAGTGTTAGGGCTGTGACACACTCAGAATAAGGTAACGGTAGGGGAAGGATTGCGAAGGGGAAGTTCAGCAGAGCACATGGTTCCCACTGGTGTTTGGCAAACACAGCGGCACACCAAACTAACCATGTTTTGGGGTTGTTTTGGAGGAGATTCACATAGAGGGCAATCAGAGCATGTTCGTCTGCAAGTCTATCAGCAACATCGAGGTTGTAGTTTAACCTGGAACAGTGCAGGGTTTCACAAAACATAAAACATGACATTACACAGGTGACAATAGAGGGCCAAGGGACGAGAGGGGAGAGGCAGCAGAGAGAGAGAAAAGGAGAAAACCCAACAAAAGAGAGGAGGAGGAGAGTGGCTGAAAAGCAGCCTTTCATGGGTGACTAGAGAGAAACAAGGCCATATTATGTTTGGGAGAGACTCCAGAGATGAAGGCTAGGAGCACGATTAAGGACATGCCCAACAAAAAAAAAGAACTCTACAAGCTACATGTTTACATTCTACAAGCATCAATCACTCAGTGCTCTGTTATTAAAACTACTGAAAGTCATTATTTTTAAGTCAAACACTCTGCCAGCCAAGATATGTCAAGCATGCAGTCTTTTTGATGCAGCTCCTATATTTATAGAGGCTTTCCACCTGCATCACAAACTCCTATAGAAGCCATTACTAAAGTCATTATGGAGGGTCAAGGCAGAAAAAGCTTTGACTATAAAATGTCTCAAAGCAATAAATAAACACATCTATCCATCCAGCGGAAAATTTAAAATACTGAAAAATAGTCCATATTATCTTGTTTAACTTGTTTTATTTATTTGCTTCTTAAATCTAAGCTATGAAGTATTTCAAATTGTAACCACCTACCCTAAAATATTCGCAATCCAACAAACCATTAAAAGTGTACTTCACCCACAAAACTATAATTTTCATTTCACCTCTGTCACATTGCATTTGTGGAGAATTTTTTGTTTTTCTTGCATGCCTCCACGGGAAACAGCGAATACAAAAATAAATAAAATTCGTCATGAATTTAAAGGGTATGTTCAGAATTATTAAAGTTAGAAAATAACACAATCAAACTACCAATTGATGTAGTAGTAGACCTGCAGCTCAAGTGTTCAGCGAGTTTAAATTAGTGTTTTTGTCAATGGGGTATGGCTTTGGAGAGAGAGTATAGATAATTTTCAGTATTAGTTCAGTACTTCCCAATCAAAAAGGGCTGTCTGTTTGGAAAGTACTAAGCATACAACTGGATAAATGTGACTTGGATGAAACTGCATAAGTCTGTGTGATTAAATTGATGTTTTGACATAGTTTTGTTGTACACCTTTTACTCCAAATCATCATGATTTTTCTCACTTCCTGGAATCTTTGTTTACCATGGAGGCATGCAAGAAAATGTCTTCACAAATTCAATTTAACGTGGGGTGAATAAATGATATACAAATGAAAAGCTACTTCAGCAAAGCCGCAAATTAAACTGAAAGATATTCTAGCAGCTGCTGCATAGCTAAATCATAACGGTGACTACAAACCACTATGAGTGACTCTTTTGACATAACGCATCATTTAATCCATTGTCGATATACAAAAATTTTACAGTCCAGCTTTAGTAGAAAGCTTGCATTAGAAACTGCTGGAATGAACCTTTTATAAGTTGGTAAGCCTATTGTGTTGCATTATGGGAAGTGTAGGGTCCAAGGTTTGAGAGCGTGACCAAGAGTACTATTCAGGATATCTTGGCATCAGTCTACTTAGATTTTGACCACTGCTTTTTCAAATTCTCACAGTCTTCCAGCTATGTAAAGTCAGAACTCTTGTCATAAAGTTAGGGTATTCAATCAGATATTGCCAGTCAAAAGCTGGACAGTAAACCACCAAAGGGCACATGAGCTGAAAAAGTCCTGTATCATATGGTGCTTATGCAAACAGTAACTGCAATGTCAGATGCTCTGACATGCACATCAAGCATGACCTAAAGTAAGCCCGAGTTATGAAAGGGTGCAGTGTTCCATAAAGAAACACTTTCTTCATCAAGTGCAGGTGCAGAGGAGCTTGAAGGCATTTTGCTAGAAAAAATCTTCCAAAATATAACATGAATAGCAACTGAAGACAACAAGTTAATCCCATTTTATATAAACAGGTATACTTGTTCACACGCATCATAAACAATTTGCCTGGGAATTTAAACTGTTTAACTGCTGCAGCTTCAGCACAGAGGAGATTGAGGATAACATTCAGAGCAGTTTACATTCAAAACTGGCAGTTAGCATTTTCCATTTCTGTGTGAATGGAAAAATTGTAAGAAACGCACCAAACTAATTGCCGGTGATCTTTATGATGCATGCTTCATCTAGCGTTTACAAAGCCCCTCGAGTACAACAATGTAAACTCTGCTGTAAGAAAACTGGTTCCTGAGGATGATAAGCACTCTAGTTTATGCCCTATGATTATTATCTGTATTAGTTCACACATGCATTTCAGCTACAAAGGGCATTCTCATGTGCACACCTGTGTCACTTACCCTCTGCCTTTCAACAGATGTGGAGCAGCCTCAGTCAAGGGCTTTCTTTGCTCAAAATCATTACTCTTGCTGTAAGGCAAGCCATTGACATTCAGCACAAGGAACCACAAGGAAGGAAAAGAAGACACACACATACACACACACACACACACACACACACACACGCATACACACACACACACTCACACACACTCACTCACACACTTTGGAAAATAAAGGCAGGAAAATAAAGACAGTGTGGGTCACAGAGTCTACAGGGGATGGGGCCTTAAGGGAGCTTGGCAAACCAAAAGGATTTGCTGTAAAATCCAGGACATCCATTGTAACGGCGGTACTCACTTTTTGGTGGAGTAAGGGTTCCCTGATGTCGGCATGGAGTGGGAGAGGGAGTAGTCATTGGTGATGTTCACTGGTCTCGGTGGCCTGAACAGGAAACAAATGTTTTTTAATCCCGAACTGACAATGCTGTTTGTTATGTTAAAGAGACAGAGCCTTTTTCTTTTGTCTATGTGGATTTCCTGCAAATTTACAATCTCAGAGTTTTTTAATTTTGGTAGATGGCCTGAAAACATGCAAAGACTTCAGAAATGAATCTGTGAACTAACAAACACAGCAGGTGTTTGGGAATTAACAGAGGTGAGACCATTAGCCCCTTTTAAACTGCCTGTTCAAGGCAGAAATATCAAACCCTTAGGCCGCCTCACCGTTCTGTATACGAAATGGGGGGGACAGATTTGTCTCACCTTTAAGATGTAACAGAAGGTAGTAAAAACACCAAAACAGTGGCAAATAAGACAGCTACAAGGTTGGGATCATGGACATGACAGATGTGACGATATGATGACATGTTATGTGTGTGACCCACCACGGGAGATTAAAAAAATCAACTACGGGCAGTTAGCAGTTAACTCAAAGAAGAAAAACAGTGACCATCTGCAAATTGGGAAAAGAATGAGATTGAAGAGTAGAGGATGAGATCAACCATATAACAGAGACATTAAATGACTGTTATTGCCATGTTAGGCCATTGCTAATGTTAAGAAAGAGCTGCCAATTCATTATATATGCTAAACGTTGCGCCCAACGTGCCTCTTTTGGTTCCACAATGCAGACATGCTGTCTAAAATCACACACTGAAGTGGGATGATGTCACCTTTGTTTGGAGGAGGCATAAAGAAAGGACTGAGAGGCTTTCCTATAATGTGATCTCTGAGTAAAAAGGGCTAATGTTTTGCAGGATACAAGATAGTTTCAAGTCTTTGCACTTGAGTCCAAAGTCCAGTCCAAAGTCCTAAACTTTGTGTTTTGAGTCAAGTTATAATGTGCTCTTCACAAAATATAATTCCATTTATATTATATATATATTTAATTCCATCCTACAACTTGACTCGATGCTGTTGGATTGTTGAAACCAAGTGCATCATCTGGGGGAATAAGTGTCAACTTGCTGTGAATGAACAGCGTTAATGTTAGTTGATTCAGGAAATGAACTAATTTGTAGCAAATTTTTTACATAATATACTTTTTAAAGATTATTTTCTGGGGACTTCCCCTTTATTGATAGGACAGCTGTAGAATAAGAAATGTGGGAGAGAGAGGGGGAATGACATGCAGCAAAGGGCCACAGGCTGGATTTTGCACCCGGGCCTCTGCAAAGGCCGATGCATAAGGGGCGCACACTCTAGCAGGTGAGCTGAAGGCAACCCCAAAAATATACTTTTTAATCTTTGGGGGAGGCTATCAAGCATTTCCAAGTCAAAAGGCTTAAGTCCAAGTGAAGTCACAAGTCGTTGGTGTAATGTCCAAGTCCAAGTCGAATTTCAAGTCTTTTATGAAAGTTATAAAGTTTGACACAAGTCCAAGTCGTGTGACTCAAGTTCGCACCTCTGGGAATTAACAATAATGACTGTCAGGATGCTAGGGTGGATGGGACTTGACAATACTGTGTGATTAACACGAAACAAAGAATTAAAATCTACAGAAACAAAAATGTACAAAGACACACTTAAGGATGTGTTAAAGAATCAAAGCAAACTCACCACGTATCTCTGAGGAAAGTACAGAACAAGAAAAAGAATGAAAATAATTCATTACAATCAGCCCAGCAGCACACAGAATACACTAAATGTAGAAATATTTTTCAATAAATTCACCAAAAAAGAATATTACTAACTATGTAGGACAATAATATTGCCCTATTATTGGCATAAATTTCAGCCAATAGGTAACAAGAAATTGCAGAACCAAAAATCTTATCTTGAAAATCTAAATCTTGGACAATTTTTTTAAAAAAAAGTTAGTTATTTGTTTATGTAAAAAAAAATCAACTGTTTTGTATCATAATCAGATTTTTTAATTATCAAATACTGATATTGGTATTGGCTTCAAAAATCCGACATTGATCGGGGTCTAAAACACACATTTAGTACTAGCTCCAATAATCGAAATAGTTTTGGCTGTTTAAAAGCGGCAGCTCACCCCCCAAGTCAAAAATCCATATATTTTCTCTCACCTACGCTGTGCTATTAATCACCCGGATTGTTTTTGTGTGAGTTGCAGAGTGTCGGAGATATCGGCTGTAAAAATGTCCGCCATCTTTGGAACAAATTGAACTAGACTGCATTCAGCTTGTGATGGTCAAAGCACCAAAAACACTCAGCAGCCATGTCTCTTTCCAGAGATCATGTCCCGACTACTCAAGATAATCTACAGACTTTGTTGTGAGCAGTTTCATGTGGAAACTATTTTCTCTCTACCAAACTACACCCACCAATCATATCACCACGTAGAGGGAAGAGTGCATCTACTCATGAACGTGAAGCTGTTGCTCATGATAGCCCAAGATGTAAATTAATGCCATTGTCTGTCGCTAAACTGTAACATTAGCGAGCTCAGTGGTGCTAGGTGAGCTAGCAGTAGATGCACTCTTCCTTTTGCACAGTGATACGATTGGGGCGTATAGCTCGCTAGAAAGAAGACAGTTTCTAAATGAAACTGCTGACAACAAGGCCTGTGAATTATCTTATCTTACTTTTCTGGAAAGAGACATTGCTGTTGAGTTTTTCAATTTTTTGGGGGGGCGCTTTGAGACCCAAAAGCCAAGTGCCATCTAGTTCCATCACAATAGAGAGAAAGCAGACAACTCTATGGCCGATATCTACAACATTTGGCAACTCCCACCAAAACTATAGATGGATAAACAGCACTACAGGTAAGAGGAAAAAATATGTATTTTTGATTTTGGGGTGAACTGTCACTTTAAAGGTTATAAAATCCTGCAATTATAAAGGAAAGAAGTTCAATTTTTACCTTGAATTTAAAGGTAAATGAATAAACACAGATAAAGGTTGCAGCACACGTAGCCTTTAGTATGTATGCGTTTAATAAACAGCATTAGAGTCTGTGCTTGTGTAAGCTGTTCATTATTTACAACACAGCACAAAACATCAGTCAAGGCAAAGGTAGCAGCAGCGTTGCAGATCGCAGTCATTCCCAAGGCGATAATTAAGCCTCATTGATCAGTTGACCCAAGAGATTGACTGGAATCACTTTAGACTTCCAGGCAGCTACAAGATAATTATCAACTGAGGGATGAAACCAAACGTTTCAAAATCTGAGAAAGAAATCAGAAAGAAAGAAAGAAGATAAACTCACACAATATGAGCTAGGTTGAGGGGTTTGTCTGTCATTTCGGGAAACATGTGGTGAAGAGGCTCTCTGCTTGATGCACAGCTCAATGACTTACTGAGGGCATGGGATAACTTCTTAGCAGGAGATTTCTGGGAGAAACACAGAGGTGAGGTGCAAATTCACATAGAGATCATTACAGCGATGCTGTCACCTGCATCGAACATTCTGCATCCTTACATTGTGGTGAAGCAGAGCGAAAACAGCCACAATGACTGGTCCAGTGCAGACACACCTCCCTGAGCCCGCCCCTCTCCTCCTCCCCTTCTCCTTTTCTTACCCATGACGTATACTCCTTCATTTGGTGCTGGTTGCTATGGGAACCACTGGCATGCCCCCTCCAGAAGCAGTCCTGACAGAGCTGGTAATTATGACATTGCTGGCAGCGGTAGCGGAAGCCCATCATACTCTCAGTATGGCAGTAGGAGCACTCGACCGGGTGAAAGACTGCAGGGAGGAGAGGCGGGGTCAGATGCACAGATGGACAAACACATACGCACAAACAGATGTGATTGTAAAACCTGATATTTGGCACAATGCGAAGAGCAGGGGATTCATTTTTCATTAATTTAAGCACAGATGTGCTTTTCAGTCTGTTTTGATCATTTCATTTTAAATGTTGACTTTTTGGACTGTTCTTTTGAAATTCTACACTACTTCTTCCAAATGCTATACTATAAGACTTATTGGAATGATTCTTCCACATTTTATATTATAATGATCTTCAAAATGCTATACAATGACCTTTGTATTTTTTTTTTTACATCTGGAACATCTGGAATCTGGAATTTTTCGACCATTTTTTCCGCATACTATAGTATGGCATTTTATAACACACTATAGTATGACTTCTTTCAACATTTTAAATATTGGTTTTTCGGACTGTCCTTTTAAACATTCTACACCAAAAACTTCTTCAAAATGCTGTACTATGACTTCTACATTTAGAACGATGAATTCCTAACCCTAACCCTGACTCCAAACCCTACCATATAGTCTATCTATCTACCAAAATAGCTCAAAAATTCATTAAAAGAGTCATAATTGACCTTGCTTGGAATTCAAGATGTCCTGTCAACAGCTTTACAGACATGTCTTTTAGAATGGTGGTCTGTGGGGAAAATACTTTTTGGACCACAGAAGATTTTTTCACTGCAATACTGCAGCATCTAGGAAAACTTTGCTGCAAGGCTGAGTGGCTTCTCTGCCACCGTGGACAGAAGGAGTATAGAGGTGCATCTAGAGATTGACCTTCTTCTTTCTTGCTCTCTCTCTCAAACTGAAATCCAATCAAACTGTAAAACTAGGCAGTGTTATTTAAATATAAACAAAGATTACAAGACAAATGTTACCACACTGCCCATATCTTGCTTATAATGGTTTAGGAAACATATTTTACGGCCCTCTTTAGGCTGTAATAGCGAGAGTTTGTGAAAAGAAAGTGGGCGCCATACTGCTTCCTGTACAATGAAAACAAAGCTGTGATCAAACAATAAAACCTAAGCAACACTGAATCAAATATAAACCAAGATTGTGTAAACGCACTGTATATTTCTTACCTCAAATGTTTTCAGAAACATGTTTTAGCTTACCGTTTAAATGTAATACGAGATTGTTTCTTGCTGGCCGGCTGCCATTGTTTCACATGTACAAGTTCAAATTATGTCACCCATCAGCGGGAGCATTTATTGGTCTGGTGCTCTGTAGAGCATTCTGATAGTTGTAGGTTTTCTGCCTCTTGAGCAAAAGCATCCTTTTCCTTTTTTACAGTCATATAGCACCAATTTGCATCTTACTACTGCACAGACAGCCTAGTTTTTATGAAAAGCCAAGTTTTCCAACAATGAAATACTTCAACAGCAAAAATCAGTACAACACCAGTGTGCTGTATATGTGCAAGCATGTGACTGTGTTTCTCTTGCTGACATGGAGGCGGCTTGTGACAATGACTTCATCTCACACACACACACACACACACACACACACACACACACACACACACACTCATGCACAGAGTGTAAGGTCCCTATGGGTCATCATCACTAGAGGTGTATGTCTACTCAACTGTGTGTGCAGTGACTCAAGATTATGATGCAAAGCTGAACTTTAAATCCTCCCAGCCCTGCTAGCTTCCCCACGTTTATAAATATTCTTACCATTCTCCACGTTGGCGAGCCGATGCATGAGCGGTAACCACACCAGACACTGAGGGGGCGGGTCTGACATCAACGTATCCAGGAATGTATTGAGGGAGACCTTTTTCTGTTGACGTGGGGTGCAGAGGAAAAGTGAGATGATTCAACAGGAACATCAATGCCAGAACAATCACACTCTGTGGTTAATGAAGCCTCACCTGCTGTGTGAAGCAACTTCTCGCAGCTTGTTCAGTGTAACCAAAAGAAGGTCCCTCAAAAACAGCCATGGGTAATTTAAGAACCTCCCTCAGAAACTGGTCAAACTGCGAATGCACCATTATTCCAGCAGAATCTGATAACTGTGAAAAAATATCTGGGAACAACGCAGGGAGACATTACACAAATGAATCAAACTAATTGTCAGCTGCCACCACAGTCGGCTAATTACAGCATTACACAATACAATTATCCCACTTATTTGTACAAAGTAAAGCAGTTACTCAAATCAATTGTCATAATACAACAGCAACATAGCCCTCCTTTTTTTTCCCTTCATGAGCGATTGTGACTGCTCCCACGGATTTTGAAGATTACGTAATAAAGCCTATCTTTCAGATAATGAATAATGACTTCTTCCAGCCATGAAGAGCTCGGCCAGTACTGCTTCTTCCTTTAGGAACAATAGGCTAAGCAGACAGAGATAAAAAAAATACACTAATAAATTTGTATTAGAAATTCCAAAGCAGTACATTACTCAGACTAGAGGCTGTATGAGGAAAATTAGCTGATTTATTACAGGTAAAATAAGTTATTTTAATTTCATTTTTCACAATTAAAAAGTAAAAAAAAATATTTGTTGTGTTTCTCACATCTTAATTTATCCAGGATTTTCCCTCCACAGATGGTTGCAAGGGCCATCTTCACAACAAAGACAGATATCTTGCCATGGCCCTCCCTAAAAAGGAACAATTACAAAATTCATGGTAATAAGTTATTCTACAAGAAATTGTCACTGCCTTGAATCCTATGAACTCAACAGTTTTTCTAAAATGCATAATGTCTAAAGCTATGGTTGGTAAATTTTATAAAAATAACTTTTTGTCATATTTGCTGAATCTGTCACTGTGTTCTGAAAGAAGTACATAAAATGGATAATTTAGTAAAAAAAAAACAATGTGCTTCCTTCTCTTTCTACTGCCTCTAATGGCGTTTGCGAGAATCTGAAAGAAAAGGACCAATCAGAGCTGAGGAGTCTCTAACACAGCAGACAATTATGTTAATCACATTCGTGGCAGCCCACCACTATTAAAACATCTACAGCTAAGTTTGATTTGATATTTTTGGAGCTCGACTGGGCACAGACGGAGCAGCAGCCGCAGTGAAAGTGAAACTTAACTGTTCATTCCTCTAAATCTAAATGTTTGCATCCGTTTGCCTCTTCAGCAGCTGCTCTTCTCATTTATCAATCTGATCAGCTTTGCCTTTGACAGATTAATTATCTTTCCCTGTGACTCAAACTCCTCAAAAAGAACCCATGACGTGTTGCGCCTGCGCTGTGTTCACAGACATGCAAAAATGTCCAAATTTAGAAAATAGGACAAAGTTTTTTATTATTCTGTGGGAAACACAAGGATATCAGGGTAGGCCAATCAGAAGCAGAGTAGGTCGGGTCATGCCTTTGCCATTTTAGGAAGGTCTTATGAATGATTAGCCGTGTGCCTGTGTTTATTAGAGTGTAGCATATTTTCAGAGAAATGACCCTTCTGAGCGAAGCACATTTGTTTTTTCTGAATAACTGGGTGTCATTCAAATAAACTTTCAGTCCTATGGGACATTTCTCGAACTATCAAACTATTTACTACTACCATCAAACTCCTACTTCGGAATTATGGGCTGTTGTTTCGGCTCACCTGTTTCCAACATGGCAACCGGTCACATACTGTACGTTCTCATTTTACAGCCAAAGAGTACACTTAAATATGTTTCTTAAAACATTTGTGGAGAAAATTAGGCAATGCAGTACCAGAATCTTGATTCATCTTTGATCAGTACTGCCTAGTTTGACAGTTTGACAGCAGTTCACGAGCTGTGACTGACAGATACTTTAGAGACTCCTCCTGGTTGTTTATATGCAGTGAGGCCACAAGAAATTCTACACAGCAGTGGAGTAGGCAAAGGAGTATGATTTTTATTACAGATTATCTGTCTCATTTAGTCCTGTGTGAATATAGAGACACTTTCAGCAAATATGTAAAAAGAACTACAGATTTACAACAGATTCAAAGACAAACTTGAATCACAGTGAGCATCTTCTTAAAGAGAAGCCTAGCTTGACTTTTACAATCTCTTTAAATATACACTCTACTGTAAACAAGTGTGTTGTGACATTATGAGACCAAACAGTCTTGTGTATTTCCACTCCACTCTGGCAGACACGTAAGAGTCAAATTTCACACTACATTAGACCACGTCAAAACCTCAGACAAGAATACACAGCCAGCCGCCAACATGTCACGTGATGTGTTACTCACGGGTCATAGGACGCCAGCAGGAAGTTGAGCAGTAGGCTGATGGACTGTTCCACGTTTATCTGGTGTGTGGTGGGCATGCGCTTGTTCAGCTGGTAAAAAATGGTGGACAGTACCACTTCTAGACGAGCTACAGAAAGCTCAGCGTTGAGGTCCATGGTGTTGATGCCGTTCTCTCGGAAAGCCTCGATGACGTTCCAAATGTCGACCAAATGCACTGGAAACAGAAAAACTGAAAATAAGGACCATGAACATGGGGATGTGGTTAAATGTCCACTGCATCATACTCACAATTGCATTTCTTCTGGACAAATCTGAGTTTGCAGGCTGTTCTGTATGTCGATAATCGTATGGAGTCCAGATCTTGAGCCCCTAAGGAAGAATTACTCATCATTAAATGACATCGGAAATGTCAGTGCCTGTTATTGTATAGCTTTGAGGGAGAGTGTATGGAGGCCAAAATTGTTCAATACCAAGTCCCCAAAACCACACAACCATTGTTATATAACTACAATACGACCCACACAAGTGTTTTTTTGCCTATTAGCTGCCTATAGTGGCAGGAGAGCCACACAAAAGTGACATATATGACCATTAACAGTTTTAGTTTTCAGACATGTGGTTGGCACACAATGAAATGGTTGCAAACAGGGTTTAGGCATCAAGATAACTTGCCTGGGTTTAGGAAAAGATCATGGTTTGGTTTTTAGAGTACATTTATTATATACATGACGTTAGTTAGGTATGTGACGTACGTAAATAACTCAATGTCAACTTTTTGTTTCACATGGGACACAAACAGCAGTCTCCTGGGGGATAGTCCTGTGTTTGTTTGTCCCATCCATCAAACCAGACGTCCACCTTATGCGGACTTAACCACATTTTATTCTGTGTCACCTGACTTCCTCTTTTGCTCTTATTATAATTGCTACAGCCACTAGAAGATGCCGCCTGACAATAAACGTAAATATGGATCAACATCA
Organism: Plectropomus leopardus; assembly: GCF_008729295.1. Taxonomy (NCBI): domain Eukaryota; kingdom Metazoa; phylum Chordata; class Actinopteri; order Perciformes; family Serranidae; genus Plectropomus; species Plectropomus leopardus. The sequence goes on from NC_056474.1 coordinate 10,935,354, forward strand.
GCTGCTTGCTGCGTCAGTTTTAGGGAGAGGACAGTCTCATTTTGTTTGCATTTATTACAATCGTTTTTATCATCATTCTTATTTATTGTATCATATTGAACACTTTGGATCTCCAGAGGAGGGTGCCTCCACACTGTGTAAATAGTGAGAGAGCATGAGGTCATACTGGATGTGTGTCCGTCAGTGTTAAAAATCAATCAGGATGACACCAGTGGAGATACTTGATCTTCATGATATTTGCTTTACAAGAAAGTAACAGAGAAGAATTTTTATGGTCAGTCAGTAAAACAGTCCAGCATAGATCACGCAGAGCTGTGGCCCTGAACACTTACTCATCTCGACAAACAGTTGCCTTCTATCTGCCATGTTGTCACCGCTCCGCCTGAAGTCTTCAATCATTCTGATCAAGAGGAGAGAAAGTAAAGTCAGAGCCTGTCTACACAGAACCTGCTCAAATGAAGGCATTTATCCATGACCAGATATGCTTTTCCTATTATTTTTATCTTAATACTTTAAGCATTGTCTACTTTATTGAACTGTATTTTCAGAAACATTGCAAAGCATTCGTTAAACTACTCTAATAAACCTTTAAAACATTCAGCCCTTAGTTAACATAGTCGACAAACTGTATTAACATTATGCACATTTGACAACTCACAGGTGTGTTGTGTCATTTCACTTTAAATATAAATAATTACTGTTTATATACTTAAACAATCCTATAGGAATACTTATAAACAGATATATACATCCCCACCCCTTTAATTAGATAGACCAGCAGGCATGGCAACATCAAGGGAAAACTGCAGAGGCTGCGCCCCTTTTAGGAAAAACAGTTGTGTGTGTAGATAAAGATATATATATATATAATGGTATAAGTTCATTTATACACATACATATACATATATATATATACATATATATATATACATATATATATATATATATATATATATATATATATATATATATATATATATATATATATATATATATATACATATATATATATATATATATATATATATATATATATATATATATATATATATATAAGGAAAAACAGTTGTGTGTGTATATATATATATATATATATAATGTTATAAGTTCATTTGCATTTCTCAACTGTCACAGAATTCTCTCATACATATCTTTTTGTCTCAGGTGCTATTTTTTTTCAACAGGATGGGCTTAATTTCAAATGCTGCCAATCAACATATGATTGGACAATCACTGTTTGGGAAAGGGGTTTTGACAAACTGGCAAACTGGTTTGTGCTTATTTGATAAATTGCACATTTGTTTTGGTACTTCTAAAGCTAATTATGAACTGAAATGACAAGGGCCTTCAGGCAACACATGCATAATGACCTTATCTCACAGATGCATCCCTGTTCAAATCTAGCTTTAAATATTAAAGCCCCACTTCAGTATAAATACACTTTCAGTGTATTTTGGCATCTTTTCTTTTCATCTTTTTTCTTCTGTCCTTAGTTTGCTCTCATTTTGTCTGTATTTGTGCAGGTTTCCTGAAAGTTTATAGATACTGATGAAATGGAGCAGGGCCACTAGAGGTCATGGGGGCAGTATAGCATAACTGAAGTGATATACGACCATAAAAACACTGCTGTCTACAACACTGCCTCCATTTTAAAGGTACATTTTTACAACCCCTGCCACCTTGTTTGTTGTTGTCTGAACCTTTTGATTCTGCCCTAGCACCATCTATTCGCTGTATCTGTGCCATCACAAAAGACGCATGGAAATATGAGGGCAGTGAAATTTACCAGGTTCGAAAGAGATGTATGTACTTTCATATGTAAAGGCAGAATAAATGAGCCTGAATTGTGCATTATAATGCTTAATTAAATGACCAAAAACAGATATTTAAATATTAAAGGGGGGCAGACGACAGGGGCCCACAATTCATTTGGCCCCTGGAGCCCCATAGCAGCTTAATCCGGCCCTGGTAAATACACACTGACCTCACTTTTTTTTAGTTAAAGTTAAAGTACAGTTGCAAATTGAATGTAGCACACTACAGTGCTTACCAGACATGTGTGTGTGTGTGTGTGTGTGTGTGTGTGTGTGTGTGTGTGTATGTGGGTGGGGGGGCACAGAAAAACTTAAGTAAGACAAGTACAAGACTTTCAAAGGGGCAGAGCAGCAGAGAGAATGCTCACACCATGCCTCGCTGCACACTGTCCGAGGCAATCTAATACACCTAGTCATGTGGTTTGTTGCCATGGCAGCAAAGATCCCAGCCGCTCCATTCGTAAAAACATAGTACTAATCACCCCCCCCCAACTCCAACACACACACACACAGGCACACACACATACACAATACACCTCCCACTGCAGACAAGCAAAGTTTGCGGACAAAAAAAGTTTTTTCACAAGTAAATATCTTTCATGAGATAACGCTCAGTGGGATGATAGCCGAGAGCACACTGGCACTTCTTGGGCTAGTGGCTCGAAAACACTTTTTTTTCAAGACAAATCATTCAGGCATGGCATTTCAAATTACTCTGACATTAATTGGCAAACCCAAATATTATGCTACACAGACCCATGGTGTGGAAATGAGAATTCACCTAAAGCAAGAGTACTTTTTCCCTCTGACTCCAGTCAGTACGGGAGCTCTTGGAATCTTTGAGATCGTTTAAAATAATAAATAGACCTGGGATTACAGAATCAATTGCAGTATTTCAGGAAATCACCTCACAGCATAACAATGCAAAAAACAAATGGTAATGACTTATTATAAACTGCATATTTATATCAATGAGACAGAGCAAAACATGCACATTAGAATTAAAATCATCTGCCTTTTATAAAGAGATGCTGCAAATGACAACTCTAATAATACAAATAATAAATGAGTGTTTCATCAGTTTAACGGCAACAGTAAACAGATGTTAAACACAGCAATGTCAGGCCACTGCCAGCAGCATGTAGTCCAATGTCATCTTGAAAGTAACAGATATGCAAGCCCATTCATCACTTACTCAGTAAAAACATACACTACTTATAGATTAATATTGACATCCTTTCTGCATTGCAAGCAAACAAATCTTGAGTGACAGATATGTGACCTTCTGTGGTCTGTTTTCTGAAATAACTGAGATTGATACAATCTATTGCAAGAGCAGATATTAAACCAGCACAGCCAATACCAAGTGTAGGGGAGCAAGATGATCAACATACCTTTCATAAAATACCATGGTCGTATTCCATTCCCTTTGCCCTCAGCTGAGTTATTACAAAAGCCAAGTCCTCCTTCTAGAGACAGTTGTACACAACCTTTCTAACAAGGAAACGTTACGACAAAAGCAGCCCAAATGGACGAGCTGACTGACGATATCTGAAATTAGAAACTGTCAGCGAGGATACAGCCTGTGCTGCCTCTATCTTTAACTACAAATGCGAAGGCTCCACATTCTTGAACAGCTTTACTGGCTCTCTAGTTGCAGACCCCAAACCTCATTCCTGGCATGCGCCCAGCAAACATTACTCTTTCTCTGTGGCACTGTCACACTGGCAGCATTAGAGAATAACTTCCCTTAAAAGAACAAATCATCGTATACCATTAACATTGCAAGGGAGCTGCCAAAACCGCACCAAGGGTCTCACAGCAATGACTCATTTTGTCTTTTAAAGGGATAGTTAAGTTTTTTTTTGTATGGAGTATGGGGTACTTATCCATAGACAGTATAATACATACAGTAGATGTCAGTCACTGCGCCCTCAGTTTGAAGAAGCAGGCTGGAGTCTGACACAAAACTTAAGCGATTACTGCTGTGGACGCGTCAGCACGAAACATGTTTCAGCCACCTAAAAAAAGTTCCACGTAAAAAAATCAGTTTGACCTTTTGAAAATGAAATCAACATCACTATTCTTGTGTTGCGTTCAGACATTTCTGACAAGTTCTTTAACCCTTTGAAACCTGAGCAAATTGGTTTGATTTTCTATGAAAACATGGGAAAAAAGGCGATGAGCAACTTGGAAAGAAATGTCCAGCAAATTGCAAGAAAAAAGTAAAAGGTGACACAAAAAATACATGAAAATTAATTTTTAGAAAATAATAATCAGTTTTACAGAAGACATGGATACATTTTTTTATTTCAAAACTTTTTGTGGTCTTTTTAATTTGTTTTTGTTTTTTTATGTTGCTTTTTTCAGATTATTTTTAAGGCAGTTTCTTGTTATTTTCTCTATTTTCTTGCTAATTTTTGGGCCATTTACTTGTTGCCTTCTCCTCATGTTTTTGAAAGATATCAAGCCAATTAGCTCAGATTTCAAATGATGAAGTGTGCACTATATTGAGAGTATTTTCACTGTTTTATCTTGTTATGTTAGTGACTTCCAACTGGAAAATGAAGTCCTTGTATCACTTTCTTCAATGCCAGACTCCATTGACAAAAACAGTGATTTAACATTGCCGAACACAGGAGCTGCTGGTCTACTGCTGCCTCAAACAGTTATTTTGTTTGTGTTACTGTGTGACTTTGGTGTTTAAAATGGTTAGTTCATATTCAATAAAGACAAGCAATAACGCAAACTAACTAACTGATCAAAGCTGTGGTAGACCAGCAGCTCCTGGGTTCAGCGAGTTAAAACTACTGCTTTCGCCAATTGAGTCTGGTGGCTTTGATGAGAGCATAGATGGGAAACTGTGAAAACACTGAAAATACTCTGAATATAATATGAACTTAAACTGATATTAATTCTTTTAGGTGTGACTTTTTTGGGTGGCAAAAACATGTTTTGTTGCTGATCCCCCTCCACAGCAGTACACTGCTTAGCTTCCATGTCGCACTCCAAACTGGGGGCATGCTGAGTAAAATCTAATATACATAAAACACTGACTGGGTTTAAGTACCCCATACAACCCCGCTTCAAAGAATCTGAACTATGCCTTTAAAACTGCAAAGACATCTGTTGGATGAAACTGCAAAAATGCCTTATTAGTAGGTTGTTTACATTATGAGTCTATTTCTGTAGCAGCTCAATAAAACATAGCAGACAGCGCTGTTAATTTATATCCTCCTCGATGCTGGAACAGATTGTCATGCAACATTTCCAAGCACTTACTTGAGTTACAGAGCAATCTGTGTTTGGCCGGTTCGGTACAGTACATTGCAGCTGTTACCACTGATTTGCCAGAGTTATTTTTACATCACTACACTATAAACTACACTGGCATCCGGATCTCATCCCCAGACAGGAATAAAAAAGCTGTGCCATTGACTTAAGGTTAATCAGTTGGAACTCAGCACAGCACAGTGCTAGTGTTGTAGTAAATGCTGTGTGTAGGTAGTGAAGCAGTTCTCTCTCTTCCTGTCTGGTACCAGCTAGGGATGTCTGCTGGAGGGCCCTGTGCGCTCTGTCGCCTGCTGATGATCACCATGGTTTCAGCAGCAAAAAGGCCAAAACTTTGGGAGAGTGCAGCTACAATTTACGGAGTCCTGGTGCTTTAATTGTTCTTTGTTTTTGTTTTTTGTACAAACTAAAAAGGGAGAATTCTGTGAAGTATTAAAATTAGAAGGAATAAACGGAAATACAGTATGTTTGCCTGTGTGAATGTGATGTGACAGACAACACAGGGGTACATTAGCATTTCAACAACAGCCTTAAAAAGGGATGCACTCTTTGGCATAGAAATGGTACCATCTAGACATTAAGAAAAACATCTAAATGCCACCACTGACCAAAAGGTAAAAAGGGCAGAAAGGCAACAGGCACCTGATGTTACATACTGAGCTCACACATCACCTGTCACGCCAGAGACACCTGTGTGTACGCGACACAAAGATCTTATTGTTTCATAAATATCCTCCTGCATACACCAGTCCCTCTCTAATATTTTTATCCACGCACATCCCCGTTTTTATCGCTGAAACTTCGAATCGGAGAAACTCATTTCACCCAAAGTGACAAAGTAGGTTAAGGTCGCTCCTCTGCTGCTTTGCCAGCCTCCAGCAGCTGCAGCAGCGCACTTTGCACAACACTTACCACAATTTGTTTCGAGGCATGTCATGCAACATCACTGTTTTTCCACCCAGGAATCCGACAGCCGGTCGTGTCCCGCGGTGCGATCAGGGTTTCTTTGGTGTAGTAGGGTGCTGCATCACTGCACGAAGCGGCCGATCTTGTGCCGCTCTCCTGCAAAAGCTTGTGTTGTGGAAATTTTCGGGTAGCGTAGCCTGCTGGCTGAGGAGAACAGAGGCAGCCTCCAGTGTGTGGCCTTCGCGATGACGTAATGCGGAATCTCTTCACTTGCGTCAGTGCTCTGGCTGCAAAATGTTAAAGTTTGATACAAAAAGAGGGGGAGAAGAGAAAATAGAAAGGTTTACCTGATCTATATATTTTCATAGAGATTATCATGCAAAGATATTAATTCCGTGGTTGAAGCTTTCTTGTGTTTTAGCTTTGGTACGATGACGTCATCGATATAGTGTATTTTTTAGTAAACCTTTTAATTTTTTAAGATGATAATGGTATCCACTGGGAAAAAAGTGTATTTTTAACCTCTTAATTTAAATTTCTATATTTACACGTGCAAAAAATGGAAACATTACATGGACTGAGGAATGGAGAAGTAATAAAAACGATAGATATAAGCAACTATTTTGGTTCAAAGACAATTATATGGATGAACACGATACAATAATAATACATTTAAAAAATCTTTACATGAAGACATTATTCATCCAAATAATTACAATTACAGAAAATCTATCTTTCCTGATGATAGATATAGACTTGCTCATTTTTTGCCATTTCCTCCTGTTGTTACGCAATTTGGATAGTAAATCACAAATCTCAATAGGCCTGGCTATTCTTTATGTTGTGAACACTTTAGGCTACTAGCAGTAATAAAATAAAAATAATTTTGCAACCAATTTAAATTTTTAAGGATGATATAGTTTTTATTTGATTTTGCATATGATCTGTAGTCTTTCATCTGTCCAAACCTTTATCAAGAAACATTCAAATGGCATTAAGTTGTAGTAGTAGTGCAGTTGTATCACAATGTCTATGACTGCCTTAATCTAGGTCTCACTTGAAAGACAAAATTGTCCAAGCAAATACAAATAATACATCACATAGTTTTTAACTTTGGGTTTTAGCCAATCGGGATAATCATACTTACATAGGTAAAGACACTGTGGCATGTTGGCACTCTCAAACCTCACTTTACAAACATTCATAAGCAACCATTCTTATGTATATATACACTAGTGACCTGTTTGTGTCATTGTAAAAATCGTATACATTGGTTTGTAACTGTTTGTTTTTTTTGTTATAATGTTGCACCTTACTGTTGGCTGGTTTTTGTATTTTGAACCCTACTATGAGCTAGTTTTAGTATATTTTCTACAAACTGTTAGCTATTTTTTAATTTTATATTTTGATCCTTCCTGTTGGTCCGTTCTTAGGCTATATTTGCACCTTACTATTATCTAGTTTATATTTACTTTAATTTTTGCTATATATAGTATTTTATATTTGCTATACATTACTCTTCTACTTTGTGATGTTAGTCCTTATTGTATACTGTGTATCTGCACACCTCTAACTTTGTATTACAAGTGCTGCAAAGCAATTCCCTGAGGATAAATAAAGTTTTATTTTATTTTGTCATTTTAATTTTGGCCTGGTATATGTTTACAGTTCTATATTATTGACAGGAGCCCATACTATCATTGCCTTCATAATCTAAATAGAATTGAAATACTTTCTCATTCATTTACTCTACCATCTCTATGATTATATCCCACTCAAATGTGCCTAACTTCACACGAAACGAGTAGGAAACACTCCTCAGTGCTGCTAAACAAAAGCACAAACCTTTATTGCCGCTCTTGAACGCAGCTCACCCTCTCCAAGCGCTGCCCCTTGTTGCTACGCAACCTCCACAGAAGATTGACGGCAACTTCAGAGGATTCATTTGAAAAAAGAAAAAACTTCACGGCAGCTGTTTTTACAGGTCGGCCGCGGCGAAAAAAAACAACTTCAAGACTGCTAACGGATGGCTAGCAGTCAAAAATATATTAATTCAAGTAAGTTGATAGCCTGCCATTTTTCGCTTTCACTTTCTGCCATGACAACAACCCCCCCCGTGCTCATTAATTTGTCATTAGCTTAGTTAATTAACCGTCAACTTAACGTTAGCTAAGAGCGCGAGACGAGTGAAGGTGACGGTTGCAACTTTAAGCTAACGTTAGCTAACTTTGTCCGAAAGATTAACGGAAAAATATTAAAGTTATATCGTGTAGTGTGTAAAAGAAGAAGCTAATTAACGGCTTAATTTAACTCACCTCCCAACTTTTCAGGTAAACGTTGAACGTCAGAGGTCCCTGCGTTTCCACACGACGGTGGAGATAAAACTGGCAGCATTTTCTACTCTTGTCGGACAAGTTGCAGTAATGTCGGACGTTGAACCGCTGAGATTCCCATCAACGGAAGGACGAACTAGTAAGCAAGGTGAGGCGCTGAACACGTCGATTTAGGGACTGTTGGTTATTTATGAGAGGAGAGGGGTTGGTGTAAAACGAGGGGGCACTTCAGATATTATTTTAAGAAATGGGGAGTGACGATTTGACTTACGGGAGGGACATGCAACTATTAAAAAAAAAAAAAAAATATATATATATATAATATATATATAAATATATAATGGGTTTTTTTTATTTTTTAACTTCCCCTTCAAACCTGCAAATGGGTTTGAAAAAATATATCTTTAAAAAATTCATACAATTTACATATTTTCTTTAAGGAAATTAGTCCTAAAGAAAAATATAATTTAAAGCCATTTGAATGTTTTTTGATAAAGGTGTGGACAGCTGAAAGACTAGGAATATATATACATACATACATACACACATACATACATACATACATATGTATGTATGTATGTATATATATGTATATATACATATATATACATACATACATACATATGTATGTATGTATGTATGTGTGTATGTATGTATGTATATATATTCCTAGTCTTTCAGCTGTCCACACCTTTATCAAAAAACATTCAAATGGCTTTAAATTGTAGTAGCAGTAGTGCAACTACATCACTATGTGTATGGCTTCTTTTGTCTAGGTCTGACTCGTAAAACAAACTTGTCCAAAAGAATAGCTACAAATATTTTACCTTGAGTTACCTTACCCTGAGGGATTTGGGGGATAATTTGTGTCTCTCCCACCACCATCAATTAGTTGTTAGGTTTTAAAAAGTTTGATGTTTGATAGTAAAAAGTTGAAGATGGGTTGAAAAAAAGCCACAGTTTTGAATAAGACATGTAGAATAAACTGATTTTGATGAACTATCACTATTGTAAGCTCAGATTTGGTTACTGAAGGAAGAGTTCATCGGATATAATGGCCTATGTTCTGTATTATTGACTAACTTCAATTGTTTTATAAACTCTGGAGTTTACTGCCTTGGCTTTGCTTTGATCATCAAAGCACTTTGTAAACTGTGTTTTTAAAGGGGCTATATAACTACTATTTATCTAATTTTTTTCATAATTATAGTTATTATTGTGTGTTAAAGGACTGTCAAAAATGTGAAAGTCCAACTATATATATTTTTTTCCTTTTATTTTTCCTTAATTGAACAAAATTAGAATATGAACAAAATAGCTTTGTCATCTTGGATTAGATTGATAGGATCAAGTGCATACAACAAAGACAAAGAAAAAAAAAAAGGAAAATATAAATACAAACAGACAAGGAGTTAGAGTATCAGCTGTATGAAAATATATCTGTATAAAGAATAATTTAAAAAGATTAGGGGCTAGGGCTTTTGTTGTAAATCATATTAATCTATTTTGCTTAACAGTTTCATTGTTTTTTGTGTCTCATGCATTTAGGGCCTTTGGATAGGAAAGAAGATCATTATGAAACACACTTATCCTAGGTTTCAACTTCATAGACTTGGATTTACGTAAATAAAGTTTTCCAAGTATTAAAATGTTATTAACCAGAAAGTCATCTTTGCTTTTGTCCATGACAAGCCCAAAAACAATGTACTTTTAAGAAGAGTTTTCAAGTTTAAAAACCTTTCGGGAAAGCCAGTCATGCATATCAATCCAAAAAGCATCAGACTACATTCACAGGAAAAATAAATGTCCAACTACATTTTCTGTTTTTACAGTTTTTGGCTGTGATAAATGGTGTAATTTTGGTGATTTTGGCAGAAAAATTAATGAAAAATACCGTCTTTTTAAAGTTGCACCCCCCCTTCCCTAAGCCAAAATAAAAAACATGTGCTGAAAAAATGATTCGAAATGCCTTGCCCTTAATACACTGCCCCCTCCCCTCTCATGAATGCTAAATAACGTACAGTCCCATAGGACTGTTTCATGATTAATTTAACTAATTTATGAAATAATTTAGCTTTAACTTTATGCACTGACCTTTTCTGTGACTAAAAGTTCGCTTGACTAACTTTTTATAAGGTCCGAACAGAAGTAAAATCTGATGGAGATACAACATTATGGACAAAATAACTGCAAAAAAAAAAAAGTATGCTAGAAAGTAACAAGTGTGGTCAGTGGTCACAGTCCATTAGTTATTAAGGTCAGTCAATTAGGTTAACACGCACAACCAAATCTAGTTAGTAGTTCTTGGATTGTCTACAAATAGGGAGACCACACTGTCTTCAAGTACGGTAATAAGAAAGGTGCCCACAAACACTAAGTCCAGCCTGTAGACTCGACTAACTGGACTGCACTTCAGAAATTATATTAAGGTGAATACATTTTTATGATAATTGCATTTAAATATCTAATATCATTAGTCAAATGACAGGTGTAACAAGGTGATTGGCCTTCAGACTCACATGAGCCTGCTCTGTGGCTATAATACACTCTGCCAGTATGATTTAGAGCTTATTCAGCCCGCTGGTGACATATTGCCTCACCACCTTCCTACCCCACTTGGTTCTTTCACTGTGTATTATTCATCTGAGCTGCTCAGCAACAGATGGCCTTCATTTCGGGTCTCCCCACAGTTTTTCCTCCACTGTTCCTGTATTGGTCTGAGTCAGCTCACTCACTCACTCAACTCATTGTCCTCATTCTCAGACCATGATGGCAGGATTACTGCTATTTTCAAGTTTGTGCTCTATTTCTTACTGAATAGAGTACTAGTTTGTCTACAGGTCCTTAACAGTTTTTGTTGTATCTCCGCTAGATGGTCATTTACTTGTCTAACTTTAATGAAGGGGCCTTTCAACAACCCCAAACATGTAGTATTTGAGTTAGAGTGTCAGGCAACACCAGATGTCACTGTAATGGCACTGCTGGCAAGACAGGTATACTGTCACCCAGTGGTGCATGTCACACAACTGAAGACAGAGAATTGAAGATTTGGTGTGCATACGCTTGGTCCTCCTTTCAAACCCTTTTCCACCAACATGGAACCAGCTGCATTGTGGTTCCTGCACCTTATTTTGAACTGTTCAGAGCATTTTGTCCAAAAATAAATTGGTTTGGAACCAGTTAAGTTGGTTTTCAGCTGGAACTCAAAAAAGCTGTTTTTTCTTGACCTGAAATGCGAACCGTGACAACGTCATATTCTACAGGTTGGACAGAGAAGATGGAGAGGGCAGCCATGGAGAAGTCAAGTGAGAAATTATCAAAGAGTGGGCAGTGGTCTCATTAACAGTTGGTTTATATTTGTTTTTTGGGTAAAGACAATTATCTGCACTAAAAGAACAAAACGTTAACAATGTAATGTGCGAAAACTGAATAAATGAAATGAAATTTATTAAAAATATATTGCTTGCTAAGAATATATCTCTTCCACTCTCGTGGGCCTTGCAGTGAAAAAGAATTACCTTCGTGCTCTGTTTAGTCTGGTGTCTTACACCCTTTGTTGATTTCATAAGAATTTGTAATATAATGTTCATCTCTGTACAGTTTTGTCAGTCATACAAAACTAATGCGAGTTATATTATATGGTAACTTCACACTTATTTTAAATACATGGTTTTCTAATTAGTTTATAAATACTTGTGTTTGTTTCCCACTGAGCAATTTTACATGAAAAGACATTCAATAAATATCTATTCTTATATCTAGTCTTTAGAAGTCTAGTTTAGATTTCGATTATTCAAGGTTGATAAGTGAAAGTTTAGTAGACATCTAGTCTTAGCATAGATTAAAGAGTGAACAGAATCATAATGTAAATTATGATAAATAGTCATAATGTAAATGCATGGGTCTGCAGTATTTTGTCCATTATTTGCAGTTTTTTAATGCATATATTTAAAGATTATTTCAGATTTTGGTCTAAAATTGGGCTATATGTAAGCTTGGAAACAATGTTTGAATTATGTCTCTTTCTCTGTGGTTTCTTACTCACTTGTGTTTATCACAAATTCGATTTTACAGAACTTCTGTGAGAAATCCCTGTACGAGATCAGCGCGTAATGATACATCAATCTGAATGGATTGTCATCTATTAGTATCTACTAGTATTGTCATCTGCATTAGTGCTGCTTTTTACCGATTCTGTCAGCCAGATGGCGTCCTTTCACCACTTAGAATTGTGCCCTTGGGTTTGTCTTGAGATGTTCAAATTAGTTGACTCTGCTCTCTCACTGATGCCTCCAGTATATTGCTGGGTTTATGCAACCAGAATCAAAGAGAAAGTAAAGAATCGCAGAACATCTTTCACAGCCAAATACTTTTTCGTAATTACTTTTCAAAATAAAGTTACTGAAGTAGGGTAAGTGTTTGTTCCAACAAAAGTCTGTCGTTTTGTGATTTTTTTTTCTATGAGGGCTGGTTCATCACTGTGTTATTTATATAATATTTTGTGCCATTATGTAAAAGAAACCTGTAGTTAGGGTTGCCTTTCCTTTGCTTACCTAAAGCTATTGTTTGTTAATGCTAAAGTAAAGCTGGATTAACAGATTTCAATATGTTGTGTTTCTCAAGATCAAGCAGATCTTCAAGCTGTCTGCTCTGGTAGACGTCGCACTTGTGCTTTGCTCAACAGTCCCTCACCATGTGTCAACAATGCTATTTGCCATATCCAAGAGCTGAAGATGACAGTGGAAAATTGGTCTCATCAGGTAAGCTAATGTCAGATGTGATCAGACCTGAGAGATTATAAGACAAATATCAGATAGTGAAGTGAAAATCATTTTAAAAGCATTTTATTTTCTTTTGTCTTGTACTAGTCTGGAAAATATCAGAAAAAGATCAATCAAGACAAGCACCAATACAGCAAAACTTTAAGGTGAGGTCCTTTGTTGATTTAATTTGTTATTTCTTTTTGACCTATTCAGTTGGACATAAAAACATGACATCAGTTTAACTCCTTTTTGACAGATTTCAGTCAAGAGAATCAGATTGGGATTCAGTGTTCGTCGAAGGCATCGCAATTAGTGCAAGAGGTCAACCCCTTTCCTTTTTTAAGTAATGTTAAGTCATTGCTAAAATATTTGATGTTAATATTTGTTATGCAGTAAAAAAGTAAACATTTTCTCCAAATCACATGCAGATAAAAGAGCAGCACATAAGTATGTAGTGTACACTCAATGTTTTGATCTTGTAGTCTTTGCAGTAGTTGCTCGTCAGTGTGACAATAATTCTTGGCAGTCCCAGTTACTGGTTCACATCTGTTGTCTACGTAATGATTAATTAGATACCATCCAGTATCCAGTTTTGCTAATAAAATACCATGGATCGAGTTTATCTGCACTTTGTAGTTGGTCAGATTATTTAAACGTAACTTAAAACAAAAAATTGGTCACTTGTTTATGCTTTTGTTTATTGAAATGAAAGTGACAATACAGTACAATACAGTGTACCAATCTTGTAAAGTTTTTTCATCCTCTAGAAAGTTGTCCTTTATCGCCACTAGAGAAGAAAATAAATGATGTCCTTGGAGAGGTTGTGTATCTGATTGAGCGGCTGGAGGCTGATCGTCAGTATGCAGAGGAAGCTCTCCACAAAGAGAGGAGAAGAAGAAGATTTTTGGAGAACAAAGTTGACAGTATTTCTTTGTGGAAGCAACAAGAGCACTCTTTTGTCGTCCAGAAAGGTCAGTAACTGAGAGGTGTGTTATCATCTCATAAAAACATTGTGATGCTGTTGTTCTTCAAAACAGCTAACAAAAATTGTGACTGTTGCTTTTTTTCTAGAGCATGAGGCTTGCATCAGAGACATCACTGAACTGAGGTGGCAGCTAAAACAAGAAAGAGAGAAACTTGACCAAGCCCAGGAGAAACTGTCACAAACTGAGGTGTTGAATCAGAGCGTACACGAAGACATCAACTTTGCCAGAAAACAAATTCCCAAAGTGAAAGAAAATTTGGAGATCCAGAGAGACATCATAAATCAAATCAACACTGCACAAGCTGAGGTAACCTCTAATTTGATAACTCTGTCTTCAGTGCTAGTTCCATACAGATTAATGCTAAACGGTGCTCTGGTGCATTTTTTCCACCTTATAATAACCATAGAGAAAGCAACAAAAATAAATACATTTTCAGATTAGTTTCTCCCTCGCAAACTCGCTCTATCTCACTCACCCTCTCACTCTTTTCTAACTATTTTCAAACCACAAGAGGCATCACACTGGGGATTGCTATGTTTGTTGGTCTGCTGGTCCAGTGTCCATTCAACATTTTGGTTGAATAAAATCATTCCATTTTAACAATTGCCTGGATTGCCATGAAATTTGGTACAGGCATTCTTGGTCCCCAGAGGATGGATCCTAATAACTTTGATAATTCCCCGACTTTTCATTTAGCTTTTCTACTTGTTATTAACCTTGTTATTTCTGTAGTTCATGTCAGGATGCACCAACATGTAATGACCAAATTTTGCTCACAGCACAGATGTGAGTTCAAAGAAGTATTTCACTGCTGGAATGGATGGTCCTTTTTTGTAAAACTAGGCTGCCTATGCTGAAGAAAGACACAAATACTTTTGAAATTAATGCTTTGTGACCAGAGAAAATAGAGGAAAAGGACGGGGGCTTTTTTTTTTCTTTTGGTTTCTTTAGAGCCAGCAAAAATCTGCTAGTAATATGAAATGCATCATCTGTTGGATTTGAGCTGAGAGATGAGTAGAGAGATCTGGGCACTGGTAAAACTTAGGAAAAGTTTACCACAGCTGATTAACACATACAACCCGTACTGTTATGATACAAAGTTGGTCGAAAATTGGCTAAGTATCCCTTAATGCCGACACGCAGATATCCCATGAAAGTGTACCAACAGGGTGATGGGTAACATACAGATAGGTCAGCTTTAACTCTAAACAATTGCATCATTGTGTTTGCAAAATGAAACACCAGGCTGGTTCAATTCAAACATATGACGTGTTTTTTAATTACACCTCAACAAGTCATTGGATGCGATTGTTCTGTAGATAGTAACTCTGAGCTCTGATATTTTAGTGTTAATATTTAAAACCAGGTCTAGCCCAGCATTAATAGTTAGACTTGAGCTCTCTGGATTTTCTAAGATTTTCCAAAACTAGAAAAAATGTAAAAGCCCTTTAAGTGCATAAGCTCACTGTTGGCTTTTGACAGTCGCTCACTATAGGCATAGGATTCTGAATATTTAGTTTTAAGAGGCTATGATTTTTTAATGAAATTGTTCCCAAATAATATTCGAGGAAACCCATAAATCTCTCCCTTCGTTTTTTAGGCTGATGAGATCTGTTCAAAAACACAAAGTGATCTTAAACTGGCTCAGACAGAGTTAAAAAGGATGGAGCTGGATGCCAAAAAAGAAAAGATTTTACAAGATCATGAGCTGTCTGGGATGAAGAATCAGCTGGCTAACAGATTGTGAGTATCTATTCTAACTGGTGAAAACAAACAGGTTCACAATCAAAGTAGTAGTTGCCTTAATTTTTTTTTTACACAAAACTAAAACGGACATCAAGTGTATATCCCTTTTGCATAGTTTGTGCTAAATAAGATCATAGTCATTCAGCATTTCATATTTTCTATCTATTTAAGCATTTGTAAATTTAGGATTATGGCATATCTGTGGAAAAAACAGTCTGTTTGGCTTTCTTATGTCTATTAAAATCATATAACAGGACACCTCAAACAAAGATATGGTCAGTGATTTAACCACTGCTTAAAATCATTGTGCAAGGTATATTAAACTGCATGTAACCATAGCAACAATACTTGTGCTTGATGCTGCATTACCAGATAACAAGATGCAGTGTAATCAATGTCACCATATAACAAGACTACAAACAAACTTTGGAAATGATTTGAATGCAAGTGTCTGTGATTTTAAACTTTTACTTTTAGATCTGTTCTTTGCTGCTTTGCTTTGCTTCAAAGCTGAGGCCAGGTCATGTTGCATGTCAACTTTATCAAAAATCACTTAATGATTAATTGATGCTGTAAAGAAAATCCATATACGTTTGAGATCTGCTTTGTAAAGAATAACTTTGCTTATTTTAGGGTATGTTTCCATTTTGTATATGATTTTCTTAAAACATATTGAGTATCATGAGTTGCTTCAATGACAGCATTGTGTTTTGATTTACTCTGTAATTCCAAACACTAAGTGAACATTGGATTTCGAAAACTGCCTTTAATCCACGAACTTAATAACAAAAGACAAAACTGTTTTTCTCTCCAGGGAAGATTTAAACCAGCTGAAGATGCTTGAGAAAGGTCTGTGTGCTGAAATAAAGGATGCTGAAAAGACGGTTGCACTTACAGACGAGCAGTGTGCAGCCATAACACAACGTATCCCTGAACTGATGGAGCTCGAGAAAACTGAAAAAGACTGTGTAACAGACATTGTCTATATTATAATGTCTAAAGTAAAGGAAAAAAAAAAAGAGAGATAGCTTTCAGCAGTTTGCTAAATAGTCAAAGTCATGTTTTCTCCCCTCTTTTATAACAGATTTTGCAATTGAAATTTCAAGTTGAGGAAGAAATGCAAAACAATCAGAAAATAAAAGAGAAACTAATTGCACTGCAGCAACAAATTGAGAAAACGGTAAGTATTATCAGGATAGTGTTTAAATCATGTCAAAAAAATCTGGACATTTCTTTATGATTTTTATGCTTCTTTGTCTACCTAGAGACTATTCTTGTTTATAATAGTGGAGGGGGCTGGTGCAAAATGAGAGAGGCACTTTAAATATTTTTTTAAGCACTGGAGAGGGAATTATTAATCTTGATTTGAAATAGGGGAGGGACGTTCAACTTTAAATGGTCATGTTTTGTATTTATTTTAAAAATCCTAAGAACCCTCAAACCCATAATGGGCTTGAAAGGCATGTTTTCCTTAAATATTTCCAAAATTACATCATTTATCATGGCAAAAAACTGAAATATGGTTATTTGTGATGGAGGGAGGATCATGCATTTTCCTCTAGTTTCTCAGGGTGGCCCAAGGAAAAATATTTTTAGCTCTAGGGAGGGTGCAAGTTGCACTCCAGCCAAACCCTACTCTGATAAATAAAGTACAGTCCCTTATGTGTCTTGATAATTCATTTAGTAGAGCCTGGTATATAACTACCAGACTACAACTAAACTCTCACTGGAGCTGTGCATGCTAATAATGTTTGAATTCATGCTACTGTAAGGTGTTTTAAATAAGAGCATCCACTCAGCAGCACACTGTATGTTATGTTATCCACAGAGACTTCATGGGGAAGCAGAGGTTTCCTGCCTAGAAGAGCAGTTCAATTCAAAGCGTAGTGCTTTTGCAGCTCTTCGTAAAGAGAACATGGAATATGAACAGAATGTTGATGACTACAAAATAAAAATTTCCGAGAGGTACAGTGTCAATGAAAAACTACGGCAAATATACAACATCCCCTATTTGGTATTACATGATAGGCCACTTATGTGTGTTTATCATTACTTTCCTGTGTGGTTGTTAGTAAGAAGGCAGTGAAGCAGATGCTTGAGGAGAAAAAGCAGATGCTCCAGAAAATCATTGACAATGACGAGCAGTGGGAAAAGGCCGAGGAGGAAGTGACCCAAGTTGTTGCCCAGCACAGTGTCACCCAGACTAAACTGGAGGAGCAGGAGCAGCTCACCTTCATGGAAGAACAGAGGACCAGGGTCAGTGACAACATATGTGCATGCTCTATGTGTACTAAAAACTGCGACCCAGGTCGCAGTTTTTAGGGGAAATGTGAGCTACTAAATGCTTTCTCCAGTGTTATTCAGGGCTCTCTCTGTGTACTACAGAAAGAGATTGAAAACTTGAAGAAAGATCTGACAGGTCAGACGGCTGCCCTGGAACGAATGAAGGTAAATTAATGAGGCGCTTCAGAAAGGAAAAATGTAATCACAAAATTTTGATAAACAAAGTAGATTCAAGCTGAAATCTACAAATTATAACACTGCATTTTTGCAAACTTTTTCAGTTTTAGTGGAACAATCTGTATAAGCATAGAGCTATGAAAAAAGGTATGAAGAGGTGAAGCTTCACAAAGCACAGTCTCAATAAAAATGGAACATTATACGTTTCATAAAGATAGTTTTAAATGCCCTGCTGTATTCAATTGCATAATTTTGTACATTCCCACTCCTGTTACATTTCCTGTTACTGTTTTTACCCCCTGTACATGTTTTAAGACTTTAGAATAATGACATTCTGCCTATTTTCTTTTGCATCAGTCTCAGTGTGCAAATAAAAACGAAGAATTGCATCAACAGCAAAGGAGCTCAGAGCTAATTAACCAAAAACTTCAGAAAGAATTTGAAGATGTATGCAAAGAAACCAACGAACTGGCAACAAAAATTGAGGTGATGATAAAGCTTTAGGGGACAGTTAACCCCAAAGTCAGAAATTTGTATTTTTTCCTCTAACCTGAAGTGCTATTGATAAACTTAGATTGTTTGGTGTGAGTTGTAGAGTGTTGAAGATATTTGCCGTAGAGATGTCTGCCTTGAATGTAATGGAACTAGATGGCACTCGGCTTGTGGTTCTCAAAGCGCCAAAAAATTAATTTGAAAAACTCAAGCAATGTCTCTTTCTAGAATTCATTACCCGGTTAATCAAGATAATCCACAGACCATGTTGTGAGCAGTTTAATGTAGAAACTATTTTCTTTCTACAGAACTACACCAACCGTATCACAGAGAGAAGCATGCATCTATCACGGTTCCTGCGCTGTATGGAAAAATATGAAATTGGATTTTAGTGATTTTCTAAGTCTGGATAAGTATGGAAAAAGAAAAGAGAGAATTATAAAATAATTATGTTACCAAATCTGAATGTCTGTAACTAAATTAGTTTAAAAGGAAATGCAGCAATATCTTTAAATTGCATACAGCAGCACAAATATTAAGCATGTCTGAAAGTTTTTATTTTTAATTATGAGTTTTGCAATGATGTACTATCAGAAAAGTAAACGGACTATCTTTTCTGTGTAAGGAAACCATACCTTTATGGCTGCGTCATCTAGCAATAATTTGTCAACTTAATAGCATATTGCAACATACATGTTAATGATTGGATTTTAGAAACCTTTATTTTAATAATAGCATCTATTTGTACTTAGATGTCGAATATGGTTTGAAAAATCTATGGAGAAGTCTGAAAATTTGAGTGACAAATAGAGTGGGATTTTGAAATGGAAAATGTGTAGGAACCCCGATCTTCTCATGGATGAGAGGCTTGTGCTCGTGACAGCATGAGATGTAAACGTTACTGACTTCCTCCTCTGCTGTGCTGTAATGTTAGCTACTGGGTGAGCTAGCAGTAGGTGAACACTTCCTTCTGCGCTGTGACACAGTTGGTGTGTGTAGTTTGGTAGAAAGAAATAGTTCCTGCATGTACCTGCTCACAACAAAGATAATCTGTGGATTATCTTTAAAAATCTGGTCATGAATTCTGGAGTGAGACATTGCTGTTTAATTTTTCAAATTCATCCTTTCCTTTTTTGAACACTTTGAGCACCACAAGCTAGTTAGCTAGTAACATCTAGTTCCATTACATTGGAGAGAGGGAAGACATCTCTACAGCTGATATCTCCAGCAACTAACACCAAAATAATCTAGACTGATAAAGCGGACTACAGGTATGAAGAAAATATATATTTTTGATTTTGGGGTGAATTGTCCCTTTAATAATGATTATTAAAACTCTGTAGATTATTTTACATCAAAAAAGGAACAATGTCTTTAAATCAACTGTATTTCTGATGAATATTTTCTTTGTATAGAAAATCAAGGTACTGACAGAAAATTTGGAAAAGATTCAGTGTGAACACAGGAACACATTAGTCAACCTTGAGAAGGAGAAAAAACTCAAATGTGAGCACCTGAAAGCTGCTCAGGTAAGGAACGAGGAAAGTTACGGGTTGCATAAAGCAATTCCTCTTGAGTCAAAGAACAGTTGCTAAGTCAGGTTTACTCTGTAAAGCTCATTGAACACAAAGCTAGTCACAGCTATTTATCATGTCATTCTTCTGTTGAACAAAATAATCTCTTGCTCTAAGCACTTTGAAGAAAATAAGGTTTTAACATTAATGCAACTATTTGTTTTCAGGATTTACACGCTGCCACTGTGAAAAGATACGACAGCACCCTGGGCAGGATTAGTGACCTTACGAAGAAGAGCGAAGAATACCGAGATGCTTCAGATAAAATGGAAAAAGCAGTTGAAAGCATGCCAGAAGTCATTGTAGCACTACAGTAAGTTAGTTACACACAGGAAACACTCAGTGTAATAGTTTATAAATAAATATGGGATATTTTTGTTGGAGAATACTCACAATATCAGCTTTTTTGAATAATCAACCTTTTCTGATATCTAGTATTTGTTTGATTATACAGTATATGTTATAATATTAATGTTGAATATTTCTTAATAAATTTACATTTCTGCAAGCTCCCCTGATGATGCAGTAATCATACATTTATGGTGTTCAAAACTAATTTGAGAAAACTAATGATTTTTTATGTGTTGGGTTTCTCCTTTCAGAAGTGTTTTTGATGTGGTGGAATTCAAAAACAAATCAGCTGCTCTCGTAATGAGCACCTTGCAGTCTGATATTAATAACTGCCGACAACGAACACAGCGATCCATGCAGACACACACTGCTCATGTTACAGCGAGAAAAAAGGAAATGGAAGACACCAAGGTAACACAATGTTGTTCAGTATTGCTTTCTGTAAATACATGACTTTGTTTGTGTCAAACGCTGTGAAATCGGAGACAAGCTGTAAAAAAACATCTCATTGTTTATTTGTTTGTGGATTAGTGTCAGCACATTGCTTGTCACAATACTTCCCTTAAGATGCAGAGAAAAGAGCTGTGTGCAATTAAAATTACAAGCCATGGTCAATCTTGTTTAAGTGCTTTTCCCACAAATGACAACTCACTGTTGTTATAGTCTTTTTGTCTGGACGAATTTGATGATGCGTGTCGTGGTGAGATGCTGCGCCTGTTTTCTTACCTGTAGGCCAACATTTTCAATAGCAATTTCAATGTAAGCATATAGTTCACAATATCAAATACGCATATAATCTGCACCCTTTTTTTTATTAATGTCAGAACTATGCTCCTGTAAAAACACTGTGCACAAAATGGCATGTATTTGAACACTTCTTTGTAAGAGAAACCCCTATTTATTGTAAGGTTTTCATCTGCAGGATTATCAGCCCCAGCCAGAGCCTCTTTGCTGATGGGGGTTTCACATGGCTTATCTAATGTGAAATCGCCATGTGGTATATAGTTTCATTAAACGGTGATCAAGAATGCATTAGTTCAAAACAAGAAAAGGCAATGGAGCTTAAGCCGCCATGCATCCAAGTGCAGCAACTTTAAAGAAGTTGTTGGCGTGAGACAATTTAAGAATTAGAAGTCTTCCACATAGACACAACTCCCATTAGCCAGATAAAAGTTAGCCATGCAAAAAAGGGTTTAGTCTTTCACTTGACGAAATAAGATGATATAACAACAATACTCCTCAGCAAATAAAAAGATCAGAGAGAGTCTGAAGTTGGAGGGAAATTGGTCACTTTAATCATTGAGACCAATATAAAGCACACATAATGTCTGCATTAGCATAACATAATAAGCAGAGTGTGCATTCAGAAACCACAGTGCATGAAGCAGAATGGTTAGACTCTTTCAGATATTTCTTATAGAAGAGATTTCTTCTCAAAATGCTGACCCATACTCTTCTAAGTTCCTGTAGGTCGCAATTCCTCTTTTCTATAAAAACTAATACAGGTCAGTGAAGCTAATAGGGCTGATGGGAATAAGTATGTGTCTGTATTAAATACAATCTGTAGATGGTTATTTTAAAGATACAGGTGAAATAGGTTATTTCTGCTAAATCTGTGGTCATCATATCAATGTGTGAAAGTATTTAGTCTTTCATACATGCACCTATTTTTTGATTTGATCAGGGCTTGTCGTTTGGCGAGCACAAAGTAAACAATGCAAACTGCCGACGCTATCAGTTTCTTATGGGCAATGAAGTGTAATTTGTTCCATTTACACTTCACAACAGCATCAGATGGGCTTTGTCAGTGCTGCATGGAGTAATTAAACCTGAAATCAATAGCAGGCATTTGTCATGTTTACAGCCCCTCTTTCTGCTGGGTTAAACTCATCACTTTAGTGCTGTTCTGTTTTACTGCAGAGACACACTTCATTATGTCTGCAGGTAGAGTTGAGATATTCACCAGTCACATATCCAGTACTTGGGGGAACATTGTTCAAATGAAAAGAGGACAAGCAGAGAGACACATACTCACTGTGATTTATTTGCTTGATTTCCCAGAGAAGTGTCCATTGTTGTATCCCTGCTATTTATATTCCCTTAATTAACAGCACAAATAGAGAAAGCTTGGATTGTGTTGTACACACCAACCCATAGCAGGTCAGTAGTACCACTAAAGTTTCTTTTAAATGGTCAGTAGGGCAAGTAAGTTTCTATTAAGTATGTAGAGTACAGTGTATTAACTCTCCCGTCCCCTTCATCATATAAAATCTTTTCGCTCTCATCATGAAAACACTGATCTATGTGATAATTGATTATGCATTTTACATCTGCACTGTACATTATGCTGCCTCAGCAGTTATTCTTCTGCCAGTGTAACTGTGGTTTACCACTAGCATATTGGTAAAATGATCAATATACAAACACAAATCCATGTGTGAATGATGATTGCTCTAATTGTAAGATTCATATTAAAAGGTTCAGTGTTTAGGATTTAGAGGGAGATATTGGAAGAAACTGAACATAAATAATATATCATCAGCGTATAATCACCTAAAAAATAAGTAACAATAAGTTGTGTATTCGTGACGTTAGAACAAGCTGTTTATATCTACATAGGGAGCGGGTCCTCCTCCACCATTTTTCATGCCATGTTTTTACAGTAGCCCAGAACGGAAATACCAAACACTGTGTCTGGATAAGGCCGGTCGCTTTTTTTTTTTTTTTTCTTTTTCTTTTTTGAAAAAAAGTCGGCAACCATAGTTAGAAGCCCCTCCACGACAAGCAGTGTTGGAAAAACAAACTTTTGTGTGTTTGTTTGTTTTTCCATTTAATTATCAGAAAATCAACTATTTCAATTTAAATACAAAAATCCAAAACATTTAACCGAAGAACAAAAACCTGATACCAATGTTACAATTCACATCAGACATTCTGAAAAGTGGATGCAGTGCAACAAATTCATCAGTCCTAGTGCATAAATGCATTGTTGTACTTTGCTACAAATCTAATGCACAAATACCTATAGGTTCAATATGTGTAGTATGGACAGTAATAAATTAGTTATTAATTGGATTGGCCACGGGTTGACTGATCCAGGTTATATGGGTTTCTTTCTTAATGTCATCATAAAATGTGGAGTTTCTTATCAGCTAATTTAGTCACAGAGGGACTCTAGTTTGAGTTTTTAACACCACAGTGATCCCTGGCCTCATGATATTGTACATAAAAATGATTCCAGTCGCTTTTGTGCAGTAAGATGTACAAATTTTGATGAGGGTAAAAAGACAAAAAAATGATATTGGATTGGTACTGTATTAAAAGATACTCACAATTTACCAGAATGAGGATTGCGAGACAAGAAGTTGTATTAGTGCATCACCACTCACACTGTAGTGTAGATTAAATTCCAAAAGTTACATTATTGGTCTGCAGCTGACCCTGCATCTGTTTGTGTTTTGGTGGTTATTTTACAGCTACCCTTAACATATTATTTATCCTTACAATTTTAACCGAACATTTTGTTTTCATGTGTGTGTAGGAAGCACTAAAAGTTGCACTAAAGGAGAACCAACAGATGGCAAACGAGTATGAAGGTCTTAAGAAGATCCTCATGGAGGCCAAACAAGAGGAAGTATCTGCACTGAGCGAGAAGAACCATGCACATAAATCTTTTCATTATTACACACAGGTACAGTTAATATAACCTTTTGTGATGTTTGCTATCATCTCTCTTATTAATATGTTTAATGACGTAGGATGTTTGTTATGTTGTCTTGTGTTCTAGTTTATGCTGTTCTACCTTGCACCAAATAGCTTCTCTTTGCATGGGCAGTTATTTTAAGGTTTTAGTTTGCTGACCAGTGAGGAGGTAACTGCAGCAATCTCATAATGATGAGATAACTTGAGTGGAGGAGGATGATGGATGTGTCATAATGTAATGATAGCTGTGTAGTTTTCCCACTAAAGGGAGTAAAGAGAGAGGTTGATGGTACATGTAAATACTATACCGTCTACATTTTCTTGATTATAGTTTTTTTAAGGTGGTCAGAGGTGAAGCGTTTTATTATCAGGGTGTTACAAATTTGCCTCCGCTCACCACAGCTCACACACACCATTGGGTAGGGATCAGCAGCAAACACAGGTTAGGATCAGACAACGAATGTGCCTTCAGTGCTAAAACAGCAGCAGAGGTCTTGACT
The DNA here is from genome assembly GCF_008729295.1 of Plectropomus leopardus. NCBI lineage: Eukaryota > Metazoa > Chordata > Actinopteri > Perciformes > Serranidae > Plectropomus > Plectropomus leopardus. Next base: position 10,960,272 of record NC_056474.1, read on the forward strand.
AGTTGAGGGAGACACCTCAGCAGCCTTTTAGTGTTTAATCTTTATAGTTTTTGACACTATTTAACTGGAATAGAATTACACATGACAAGCATAACACTAGGAAGAAGCCACACTGCTCCTGCAATGAAAAATTCATATTATTTGTTCCAAAAATGACTAATACCTTTACTTGAGCAATTCCTCATCTAACTGCATGAATGTTATCAAGTGAAAAATGCATGCAAAAATAAAATCCTGTGGACAGGATTTTCCACGCTCATGATCAAAGCCTGATTTTCTTTTACTCCGGATTCAGCCTTCACCATTTTTGTTTGTTTCAACTCTACACTTCTATAACAGCAGCCTCTCGGCTAGTGTTTTATGCTTGAATTTAGTTTTGTATAACAAGCTTATAATCAACAATGTTTCTAAAATGTAGATCACATTTAATCTGATTTATACAGGGGCATTGATGCCCCCTTCTTTCCTCTTTCAAATTTACAATTATCCTTATGATGTTTGCATTTTATGTCCCAGTTAGTACATATGTTACACAATGCGATTGCCCTTAATTGGTCTGTTAGTAACTGGAGGCAACAGGGTAAATGCATTTAATATGGTCAGGATCATTTGAGAGATCACAACATTAGTGCGTGTGTGTGAGATGCCTGTGTTTTTTCAGAGCCCATAATCTCTTTTATTACATTCGAGTGAGAGACGCGATAAAAAAAACATCTGTATTGAAATAGAATCCTGATGGCAGGCATTCCTGACATATAGTTCAAGTGACAAGTTCAAAACAACCTTTACTGCGCTTTTAAGACAGCTACTTATACAAAACATAACTCCTTACATATAAACTGGGATCAAGTAAGGTAAGATTTTTACTGACATAAACACATTTCCTTGTACCTTGCCTTTTCATCCAAAGACAAACAAGTATCTTAGACATGGAAACCTGTAACATGTGTAATAAATGATTAGGAATGGGCTCATAGTTGGGATATAAACTTTTCCATCCATGGCAACACAAACCATAGTTAATATTTACATGTTAAAATGCAGGTTATAGTCCAACCTTTAAAACTGAAATTATTAACTCTCCATGTTAAAATGCAGCTAAGTCAGTGTAAAATCTAGTTTCAAGCTTGTTACTTTGTTTTGGGTAGAGTGTTACCAGCCACATAACTTGAACATTAGTGGAATGTAACTAAGTACATGTTTCACCATATTTAAGTTCAAATTTGAGGTAGTTTTACTTTTGCATTGTTCAAGATAGAACTACCCATCAGTTTGTAGAAACATTAAAATTAGCTCCACCACAGTAAAACGTTACTTAAATTTTAAATACTTATGGTATTTGCTAATAATAGCCTACTTACATAAGGGGACAGTTCATTCCAAACTGAACAATACATATTTTTACTCTTATTTGTAGTGCTATTCATCATACTAGATTGTTTTGATGTGAGACACCGGGTGTAAGAGATATCGGTTGTAGAGATGTCTGCCTTTTCTATAATGAAAATAGATGGCACTTGGCTTGTGCTTTAAGTGCCACAAAAAAAAAAAAGAAAAATCATCTGAAAAACTCAATGGCAAATGTCTCTTTCCAGAAATCATGAACCAATAACTCAAGATAATCGACAGACCTTGTTGTGATCAGTTTCATGTAGGAACGATTTTCTTTTTACAGAACTGCCACCAGTTGCAAAACCGTGCAAAGTAAGCGTGCATCTACCGCTAGCTCACCTAGCTAGCTAGCATTACAGCTCAGCCACAGAGGAAGCAATTAATGTTTACGTCTTGCACAGTCACAAGCACAAGCCTCTAATCCATGAGTGAATGCCTTCTTCCTTCTGTGTGGTGTTTGGTAGAAAGAAAATAGTTCCTACATTAAACTGCTCATAACAAAGTATTTGGATTATCTTGAGTAATCAGGTCATGATTTCTGGAAAAAGACATTATTTTTGCATTTTCAAATGTATTTTTGGCATTTTGAGCAACACATGCTGAATGCCATCTAGTTCTATAATATTAGAGAGAAGGCAGACATGTCTACAGCCAATATCTCCAACACTTGGCAACTCACACCATGACAATCTAGACTGATAAATAGCACTACGTGATTTTGGGGTGTGTCTCTTTAAGTGACTTTTTCAATGCCAGACTTTTGATTTTAATGGATTTTTTGTTGCTACTTTTACTTTTGAAAGGATCTCAGCACTTTGTCCACCACTGATGATAGTTTGCTTGTTATTCTATATTTATTACCATTGTCACCCCAGACAAATACAACACAACAAATGTGCTACTTTGCGTGTTTTGCCATACAACATCATAACAGATGGGATCTAAAAACATATTAATTAAAACACTTTTTGCAGATTGCAGTTTTAATATACTTACATTTCAGATATTTTAATTTAACTAAAAAGTTTGATTCAGCCATGCAAGTGTCGCATATTTTGTGGACTGTGAAGGCTTTGTTCGTTTATAGCAGAAGAAGTATGTCTATTATCAATTGCCCATTCAAGACATACATAAGCAGATTTATGTAATATTAGAGATAGTAGTTTTTCTTTCAAACATGAGACAGGATACTTTCTTAGCAATACTCAACAAGTATGAATATACAATTAAATATGCAGAATTCTCATTTCTAAATAAAAAAAACACATGAATTTGCATCTGATAACACTTGTCCGTATGTGCCTCTTATAAAAATCCTCTTGATTTTACTGTATGTGTAAGCATTGCTTTGTTTATGCGGAGGCTTTCAGCTCTTGGGTTTTAACAGGGTACACCATAAAGAGCATTCTTGTTATTGTCTTTCCTTCAGGAGCTGATGACTGAGCTAATTCGCTTTAGTTTTCAATGCACTGGGGAACACATTGCCAAGCAATGATAAGCTTTGTAGGAAGAGTAGAGAGATGGAGGGGGAAGAAAAGCAATGGCATCTATCAGAATTTAAACCTCTTTGCTTGAAACTGTGTTCAAATAATAAAGCAAGCAGCATGTCTTTCCAAGAGACTAGGAATAATTTCTGGTTTCAGTGGGGGGTTCATGACTCTGTGTGTATGTGTAAAATATGTCTTGAGGGGATTGGTATAAAGTTAAACTGGGTGAAGTAGAAATATTTTACTCATCAGCTTTGCAGTCACAGAGTTTGCCTCGGCTAGAACAAAACTGCTGAAGCATTTAGAGAAAATTAACCCCCCATCCTGGCAGCCAGATGTGACTGGATTCTGATGAGTGCACACGAGTGGGCAGAGAAACCAAGAGACTGTGAAATTCCTGTCAGGCCCGTGTACTGCAGAATGGGCTATTGACTGCTTTCTCTATTCCCCTCCATCATTCTTCTTGAACACTGCCATTAATTTCCTCTCCTGCCTTACCAATTCCTTTTCTCTGCCTTCTCTCCCCCTAGCTCTCTTTGTTGCAGAAGAGGATGCACAAAGATTTGGTGAAATACTTTGAACAACGCAGCCTCTACAGCCAGGCTGAACTGGACCGGTGCCAGGCTCTTTCTCAAGAGACCGACCAGAAAATAAAAACAGCTCAGGTATTTGTACATATACATGTAAAACAGGCTGGAAAACTGCACAAACTGTCACCATTCATTTAAATGGTAAATCCCTTTATTCAACTTTTATCCTGGTCTAGGTATTCTACCGGATGGAAGCGTATTCTTTTGCATACTACAGTAACTCCATGTTATGCATGGCATTGTTTGAGCCTCATCCGGCTAGTCAGTTGCCTTGTGTCTTCTTTGCCAAGCAAGGGCAGCCAGGCAAACATCCACCAAGGCTGTGTGCCTTACTGCCATGGTGAAGTTAAAGACGCCACTGTTACATTACAGTCTATACATTCACTCATCAGATCACAGACTCATGTGATGGATGATGTGTCTGCTAGAGTGCCTATGCCTATGACCCCATGTCTGAGGCTAGCTCTGCCATTCTAGATAACTCTATATACACAACATTTTTTGTTTGGTCACATTAACATTTGAGCCTGTTTCCTGTTTAGCAGAAGGCATTTTTTGGACTAATTCAGAGTGAGTTCATTGCACAACATGGAATGTATTCATGTTGCAGCTTCTTCTTTGTGAGCAGAATAACCTTCTGTCTGTCTTGCAGAAGAGCAGCGGCATAGTCTGCAAGGTTGAGAAGTAAGGATCTTCAATTAGAGGATAATCGGTGTCTAATCTGTGCTGTGATGTGAGATGAGGTCAAAGCGGACAGAGGGACAGTGATGAATCTTTATGAAATGTCCTGTCCAGCAGTACCGCAGAGCCAGGTGGCATGCAACCATACCATGAACTACTTCCACCTTTTTTACATCTTTAGTAGGGCATCCCTACTCCTCAACTAGCAATGCTTGTCAGTTGCAATATTTGGTTTTTGTGCTAAATATCTTGTTTTTGTTGGTTAAATTTTCTGTTTCAAATTTAACTTTATCAGATACACTGGAGGAAAAACATGCTCAGATTTGATTAGAGGTTTTCCAGGGAAGTACCTAGTGAAAATACTATTAAGTGGTTTCCTTCTCTGTTCCTCCTCCTCTGACGGCTGACATGTTTTTTTGATGGGTCTGGTCCAGACATTACAGGGAGCAGCCATGTCTCAGTGGCCCAGCCTCAAAAGGCCCCAGCAGATCACAGCTCAAGGCAGGGAGGAGTGGGGCACAGGGGGAGGAGCTATCAGAGAGCTGCAGAGTGTGAAGGACAAAAGAGCTGGTGTATTCAAGCGCACCACACCGTCACCCGTCACAGCTCAGCACAGGGTCCATCAGAGCAGGCAACACTCACTTTAAACAGGCTCCTCATGAACAGTCCAGCTCAGCGTCTACCCTCCAGAAAGTACAACCTTTATGAGGAATAGAGAAAAAATCCTCTATGAGTTTATGAGCAGGTGTAAACACACAATCTGCATGATTACATAAATGTTAAGACCTCAATGTGATTTTATGATGCACACAGAAATGCACTGCCTGTATGCAGATAGTGCACATGATATTGCAGTTGGTCATTGCTAAACACAGATTCACAATTACATGACGAATAGATTATCAATACTGTTGCCACTTTGTGAGAAAGAAATGAAGAAATCAATTGAACTGATACCAGTTGTGACTGGAGTCAAACCCAGCTGAATTCCGACGAGGCCCATACTAATCCATCATGTCCACTTAACCCCACAAGCAGAACGTAAGAGAGGTCAGGTTAGAGCTTTCACGGCAAAGGCGTGCTTGAATCAGAAGCCAAATGGCAGTTTGCTCAAAAGTAGCTTGAGGGGAGGAAGGTTGGGGAACCCTAGGGTGGGCGGGTGGGAGTGGGCGGGGGTGGTGGTAGTGGGAGTGGGGGGGCGGCGGGCTGTCATCCTGTTACACTCCTGCCAGAACTGGCAGTTCAGCTTTGTGTTCTGCGAGTTTACACTAGGGATGGCATAATTGACAATGGCTAACAGCGGAGAGCAGTGCAGAGCCTTGTTGAATGGCCAGTAATGATTGGAGCAGACGCCCACTGCCCCAGTCCCAGGGGACTGTAATCCAAGATCCTGTTTCTGATATAATTGTTAGTCAGAGAATTTCTGCATGGCTAGGCCGGTTCAGATTCCCAAGCTGGTTGACAGTGCCAGGCAGTTTAATAGAAAAACTGGATGCTGAGGTTTTTAAAACAGAAGAGCACTGAACCTGGACATGGTTCACCAGGAGCCTCTTGTTCTCCTCCCTCTCAAAAATAAGAACAAGATGGTAACTTTACTTCCACAAATGGAGACTCGCCATCAGCTGTGTGTGGGATGCACATAGAGCAGGGAGGTTGTATTATTGCCTTTCTTCAAAAACATTTTCATAATTAGCTTGTTTTCATTTATTGTCTTGTTCAAACAGGAGGGGTTGTCAACAGAAATTCGGCTCATCTCTGCGTTCCTGCAGTCCCTCACAGATGACTCTTCTGCCACGGATGATGTCGGGGTCAACAAACAAGCTGGTCTAGGATCGAATGAGTAGATGCCTTCAGTTCAAATAGCAGAGTAATTGGACATTCACCTGTACCAGACAACTTACTTACCCTAGCACGCTTCACTATTCCCCCCTCTTTACTTGCAGCAAATCCATAACAATGAAACAGGTGACTTTCATGCTGCTGTCAGGACTGATCTAATTTTAGCTGGGTGAATGATTGCAATTGGCTTTGCCTCATCAGATAATTAATCTATGTCACCATTAATTGGAAAAGAGAATAATTACAGGCAGTGTTGACAGAAATTCTACGCTTCTCCAGATTCCAAGATCTAATTACAACTAGTGAAACCCCGTGACCTTAACTAGCACTTAGTACACCTTGGCCACCTTGACCATGCCCATGTAGAGACCACTGTCTCTTGAAAAGACCCTGTTTTTGTTGCCGCTCCCCACACTCCTCCGCTCTCCTCACTCTCTGAGAGCTGTCTCCCTCAATCACTTTTCAATATTCAATCTTAATTTTGTGGAAGTTTAGCATTTTCAATGAGCTGGAGATGAATGATTAATGAATAAATTTAAATGCTTCATTTTGTCCATGGATCATTAGTTAAGTCCTTTGTGGGAAGGACCTGAGAAAGGAGTGAAAATTATTGAGACATTAGCCTGAAGCAATCCAGGGGTAAATAGTGTGCACAAAAGGATGTTGTGTGCGCACTATCCACTGGCTTTCTAAAGAACCCGAGGGAAACACTGTTTTCAATTTGGTATCTTAACTGAATCACATTTAGTACTTGTAGAAAATAGATTTTTGTTTCATCATGTTTCAACAATGTCATACTAATGGTACACAACACTAATGCCTTTTCCACATAGACTTTAAAAAGTTAAGTAAAATGTTTCTTCATAAAAAATACTTAGTCTATAGTCAAAATATAATTAGACTTATTACATATTTTTGATTTACTTCAGAATATAGAAATAAGTTAATAATAATGGTCATATAATTCTTTGCAGAGTGCACATACTGCTGATTTTCTCTGGGCCGATGCTTATAGCCTTAGAAATATGTGTTGCCCTCTCCCTCTGTCTGTGTCTGGTTGATAGAGATGCTGTTGTTTTGTTGATACACTGGATGCTTCTCCTTCTTGTGGGGACAGAAGGGGGCAGTGTGAACACAACAACCTTAAAAAGACATAATTAACTGCAACGCAGTCCAGTCTAGTGTCTTAACATCTCAAATTAAGGATTATCAGTATTCGGTCAACTGGAATATTAGAAATAACAATAAGTATTCACACTTTTATATACCTGGTCTCTTTTATCTGCAAAAAAATAAGTTTTAAGAAAGTTTTCTTCTGTAGCTTTGAACTTAAACATACTATATAATATTACACATACAGAACAACCTGCATAATGGCATTAATGCAGTGCTTCATATCAACTGCTCGCATGGTGCCACTAGATCTCCAAAAGCACCTTGAGGAGAAAAATGTTCAGTCCGTCTCATATTCCTTACTGACTATATGGCAATATCTCAAATGAAAGTGCTTCCCCAACACATTTATCTACTCTCTTTGCATCTAATCAATCCCCTAAATAAATGAAAGTGAGCCACAACTAGATGTCATCACATTTATCTGCAGGCGTGCCTCGAAGTGCACACACCTAAATGCTGCTTCTCTAAAGAGGGTGGACTGGGGAAATACTGATGGGGCCACTTGACAGCTAAGATGTATTTTCCTCTATGTTAGATGCCTGTTTCAGTATGATGAGGATAAAATATGCAGCACAAGCTTCTCTCTGTTGTTGTAGTCTGATACATCAAAGCTGGTTTAGAAGATTTTTTTTGTATAAAGGCAGATTTTGCAATCTGATTTTACAGGCAGCATGATTCTCAATTTCAGCCGGGCGCCACCATGCAGACGATGGGCCTGTTTCGTCTGGATTCACTCCAGTGATCACTTCTGATCGTTGACGTGAACCGGAGTGAATCAGAGCAACGTTCTGCCTTCTTGAGCTAACCAACATTCTGTTTTGAGATCTTTTCAAAATCAGGGAAAAAATGGAGGTGTCCACTCAAAGCATCCTGTCTTTGTCCATGAGCAAGTGGAGAGTTGAGCCATGGAGCTGATGGAGCCAAGGAAAGAATGTGAGTGGAGAGAGGTGCTACTGTGTCTAAAATATCAATGAGGGAGATACTGCCAAGTTTTGGAGCACACAAGAGGGAATGGGTCTTATGTTAACATAGAGTAGACCAGGCAGCTCTGCACTGCTTCATATCATAGCTGTTAATATCTTGTATTATGAAGAATATTTAATTTTGATTGAAAGCATTGTCTATTCATTCCCTCCAGTGTTTATACAGCACAGTAGGTTATTAGGGAGTGTGTTCCTTTAAAGTTTAGGTAACTACAGCATCTGTCATTCAGTCATACTGCACAGCTTAACAATACACTGGAACAGTGTGTTTGCCCAGGTGAGTCTTTAATGTGGAACTCTGCGGAAAACATGCCAAACAAATTCATCAGTATAACAATACATGTTCCTTGTGTTGCCACACTCGTTTGATTTCAAAGATATTTATCTTAACAGGATAATAATTTGTGAAAGTCTCTGACATTTGTGGCTAGCTAGCATGATAATAAATCCATGGCTTGGAACATTTTTTAGTTAATTAGAGTCAATCAATCCAAACTTTGCTCACTTACCGGTGTGAAACCGGAGTATAATGAGCAGAAATCAGCATGGTGATTGGAAAACACAAATTACAGCTGTTAAAGAGAAACTCATCCACTTTTCTTCTGTTGATGCCAATGCCTGCTGCGAGGATTTAAAATTAGCATGGCATTCCTTTAATGGATGTTAGGAGAATGTGCTCCTCTATAATTAAAAAAAAACCTGTTAATATCCTTGCAGGCTAAAATAAGAGGGCTTCTTATGATTACATGACAACTCTTTAAAAGGACATATTGGTCAGTTGATTCTTGAACCAAAAAATTGACTGCATTTATTTCATAAGACTGTTTCTATTGCAACAAAAACACACCTAAATTACCCAGCACAGAGTATGCTATTTATGTGACATATTAGTAATGTTGTTTTCATGTTAATATGTATTATGAACAAATGAAGTAACACTACATAATGGTGTGTGACCAAAGCAGAGAGGTGGTCAGCACTTTCTAATGAACTTCCCTGATATATGTACAGGACAGTCTTTGCTGTTGGAGTCAGTGTATATCTCTTTATTCTTGACATTTTCCATGCACCTTACATTCATGGTGTAATGATGTGAGTAATAACCTGGTGATGTTAACAGCACCTTACAATAGGACCTTTTCATCTGATCTAGGCTCACAGACAGGAGTATGATGTGACCTGGCTGCTGGTGGCCGCGATGTATATGACCTCAGCGCTGGATGTAATTTCCCCTCAAGAGCTCTTTGGAAAGGAGAGAGCTTATGTTGTTGAGCTCATGTCGTCGGGGCTGGTAACAGCAGCTTGCCATTGTATTAATTATTGTCAGGGAATCCAAGGGGTGTAGATAATACAGAATGCACTGGTTGGTCCCATTTGTTTCACTTGTCAGTGGAGTGAATAATTGGGAGTGCTGACCATATTAGACACAGAGAATTTCTAAAACATACGACTCAAACAGTTGCAATACAAAAACTATGGCTTGGAAATTAAAAAGCTTAATGTCTGAGAATTTTCAAATCAGTATGGAATAATTTGTTGGCTTCCCATTGCCAAAGGAATTTACTGAAGTTTAACTCTGACAACAGTAATTCAGATTCACAGCGAAAAATACATTTTAGAATATTATGGGAAATTAGAGAAACCTTGTTCATTATTTTATTATGTTTTTTGAAGAGAGAGTATACACAGTACTTTTACATTTCTTTTGTCAAAACTTTAAGGCATGCAGCATTTGCTTCTCAGGTAAGTGTCAGATATTTTGCACCCCAACTTATTTCTTTAAAGGCATGAGAACATTGATACGGTTTCAGTAGACGGGGGTTGCTAATACAATGGGGCTCATCTTGCAATTCTCCCAAGGAATAACTATCAGTCCTGCTACAGCAGCTTCAGCGTCCCTAGGTGACCGCGCCACTGAGCCCGTGCTCGCTCCATCGCACCCCACTCCACGCCTGCTGCCACCCTGAAGGTAGATGCATCACGCTGGGGAGACTGCGCAACAGCAGCCCCCTCTCCCACCAGCCCCCCAAACCTCCTCCACAGCACGGTGGCCTCCCATGGACCCCCTACACATCTCCAGGTCGCCACTACAGCCCCAGTCCCTACAGCCCAGACTCTCCCTCAGGTGAGTCTCCACACCACCTCCATGTCTCCTCCCACCTGAACTGCACAACTGGCATCCTTTTGTCATTTGAGAAATGCAACACACACACACACACACACATACTGTACACACACACACACACACACTCACACATGCTCCTGTGCTCACTCTGAAGGGGACACCGCCTGTTCCTTTCTGCTCACCTCCCGGCTGCCGGCTGACTCTCTGAGCCGTGTCTGTGGTGGCTATACGCCATGTGTGGGGATCTAGGGGTTTAAAACAGCAGGCCTCCCATACTCCCTGAATGGCAAATATAAGTGCTTCCGATTTATTACACAGTGGATGTTTTATGAATCATCTCTGACTAACTTTGATCTGAGATGACAAGCACATGCTAATCAATGCCAGTATCAAAATATACATAAAAAATATTAAATGAAGTGTTCAAATTTCTAGCTTCGTCTCGATTGCTGTGGTTAGAAAAGCTGCACTTTTACTGACCCTTTCACTTTCCCCTCACCTCTATAGATTAAACTAATGCTTCAAGTGAACTCATTTGTTCCTTCTGTGTCGAAGTTACTCCCGGGAGATGACAAACTGGTACAAGCACTGCCACAGACAGTTAAAGTTACACTGTGCTGGGACTCTGAAACAGGGACTCCCAATAAAAACCCCTTTAAATACAGTATAGTAACTGTTTGCATATCCAAAGCATTAATATCATACTATAATATAATTTCACACAGATCTCAGATCATATAAATTACAGGGAGACATGGAATTAAAGGAACCCTGCTTGTGTTTAGACATGCAGTTAACTGAAATAGAGGCTGGGGGGTTTCTAATTTAAATGTAACTGCTTTATAATTCAGTATTTACTGTAAACTGCAGTTGGCATTAATTTAGTCTCAGCACAGTCTTTCTAAAGAGGCTGCCTGCTGCATTTTCTGTTTTCCCCCCTTTTAATATTTTTATCATAAAACAACCTTTCACTAACACATAAATTACAACTTTCACTTTATAGGTTGCCATACCACACCACACTTAGTTAACAAAATATTTTACAAACAAGATGATATCACCCTCTCCATGATATTAATATGATATGTTCTCTGATCTGTAAACAGCTGGTTATCTTGCTTTTCCACGATAAGAGAAAGTGCTGAGGATTTACGCTTGGTGAGCACATTTGGGCTGAATCTTTCACACGTCACAAATTGCAGATGGGAAGCAGTGATCTTGAACAGCCGATCACATTTCCGTGACCATCTGACACCTTCCATTTAGGAAAATAATACTTTCTATCTTAGCATACCCCTCTGCAGCAGCCAGCAAAAGGAATTATGCCTGGTAGACTTTGCTATTCACAACTTTGGAGCTTCTCCTTTTGTTTTGTTTCATTGCACTGATTAGATTAAATGTTTGTTCTTTAATCAGTTTTTCAAGGCAACACAAATGTCTACAGTTTGTGTTATTTGTTTTATATTTATGTATTATAAACAATGCGAAAATCATGCTATAATGCAAACTTTACACAGATGGTAAGCTGGAGTCTCTGTGTACCTTTTTAGCAGTTGTCTTTTTGAGTGAACTGCAGTATTTAAATCTCATGTAGCTGTTATTTACTCTGATATTCCCCCCTCTATTCATACTATTGTGGACAAAAATGTAAAGAATTTTTACCCATAGAGGTAGATATGGTATCTGAGTAATATGACAGATAAATATGAGTTGGGTTAACTGGTACAGAGAGTTGTAAATCACTGTGGTGTGATTCTTTGTCTCAAAGGGTTTAATTAGTCTAGAAATTCTTCTCTTATCTGATGACCCCCCCTCCCTCTGCACACTGCAACAACTTACAACCATAAACGCCCTGCAATCTGAAGACCAGTGGCCTCAGGAGACTGAGTTGCTACAAAGAGCTGAAAGAGTTGGAAATGGTCATTTTATTGCGTTAGAATAGCTCGCTCGAGACTTGGGTAATGTAGTGCTAACTGAGTGCTAGTAGAGATAACAGTGTGCGACTGCGAAGTGAAATACAGTGAGCTACTGTAATGCTCTGCAAGTGCTTTGAAAATGAGGCAACACAATAATGTCCGTAAAACAACAATACAAACTGCTTTCTTAGTGGTTACAAACCACTAATTAATACAACAGCGTTATATTTTCCTTCAGTGATGATTATTGTTTTGAGATGCAGTGCACAGTCCAATCACTCATCTCACAGGGTTCGTGTAGAATGAATCTGCTCAGTATAAGTACGAGTGGGGGATATGCAGGCTGTGTGCTTGTCAAATAATCAAACATCAAACAATGTTCTGGTGCCATCTATTATAAATGCTGCCTATATGTGGCCTGTTTTTGCTTGACGGTAGCATGGTGTTGCTCTGTTTCATAGTACATGAACAAACCCATTTATCCCTATCTGTCATTTCATAACTTGTGAGGTATCTGTCACTTCTGGTCCCATGGGAGTCCTGCATGTAAGTTTCTTTACTCTAATTTAGCTCTTTATTTAACTGACAGTTTATTCTGTCCTAATAAAACAAACCCTTTCTGATTGGATTTTCAAGAGTGTTATTTTGGCTTGCTTTGAACCTGCAACCATCTGGTGCTACTAATGATTAGGATTACCTGATCATATATATTCAGGCTCATAGATAGGATGCGGCCTTAATTTAGATAAGATTAGATGACTTTTTAATTTTTTTTTTATTTTTATTTTTTACAAAGTTTTAAAATATCATTGTGAGACATCCAGTCCTCACACCAAAGGGAGTTTGTATACTTGTAAATGAAGATACCCCATTGGCCACCAACATAGTCAGACATTGATATTTGGTTGTCAATTTGACATGGAATACTGACGAAAGATGATTTTGATATTTTATATTTTAAGCATAGACTATATAAATAATGGACACAGCTATAGTGATTTCACCCAGTTCACGGGTTTGTGGATTCCCGTTTTGAAGCCTCCAATTCCCCTTTTCAGCTTTTTGGCTGTCGCAATTTTGTCTGTATTTTTTCAGGGGGCCAGAATTTACTATATTTGGGTGAGAAGTTAGAGCTGGGGAGGAGCGAGGAGTGGGTCCGACTGAGTAGTTGAGGACACTATTTACAGACAGCCTGTCAATCAAAGCAGCCACTTCCTTAATTAAGTGAAACTTTAAGCCTTATTAAAATGTAAACCGATTAGGTAAATGATTCACCCCCTGTAAAGTTGTCATAAATGTTGAAATTAGCTATAGAAATTTAAACCATCTTTAGACCTGGCTGTGAACGTTTTGTCTGTTTTGGAGCCAGCCTCAAGTGGCCAATAGAGGAACGGCAGCTTTTGGTACTCCTGCACTGGCTTCATTTTTCAGCCCCAGAGGCTACCGCTTTGTTTTAAGTTGTGTTGTTAAGTAATTAAAATCCAGTGTCTTCCAAACGTCTCACACCAACATCATCTTGATGCAGAATAATGACATTTAGTCGCAAACTATGGAGACCAAAACCCAATGTCTGCAAAATGTTATAATGTTAACGTTAAAATAAACAGCAACCTCCAAGGCTGAAAAATGAAGCCAATGTGGAAGTGTCAGACACTGCAGTTCATAAAATGGCCACTTGAGGCTGGCTTCAAAAGGGACTCAAATTGTCTCTATAACTAATTTAAACATGCACAGCAACTGTACAAGAGTGAATTTTTTAATAACTCACCCATTTAAATTTTATTAAGGCCCAAAGTTACACATATTTATGGGCAGGGCCACTTGAGTGACAGGCTGTCTTGAAGTCATTGCTACAAGTCGCTGCAGTCTATGAGTCAGATCCACCCCTCACTCCTCCACAGTTCCACCCTCTCATCCAAATATGCTCACTTCTGGCGACAAAATAACAAGATGGCGACGGATGAAATGCCAAACTCAAGGCTTCATAATGACAGTTCAGACCAATGGGTGACATCATGGTAGCTACATCCATTATTTTACAGTCTTTGGAGACCAAAACTTAAAGTCTGTAAAACATCATAATGTTAACGTTCACACAACATGAAATTCTAACGTCATTAAACATTTGAAATATTTTTAACTTGATTTTCATACCAACCAGAATTTCCAGTGCAAGAGTCCAATGTCCTTATGACATTATGTTTGCATCCATTGCCAGTTGGGTGCCCTAAAATATTATGACAGTGATTGGATTCATAACTCAGGACTGAATAAGGGCACAATGTAAATACTGAGGGGGATGTGCCCCCCACATACCCCTAATATCTACACCTATGGTTGTTTCTGAGTGCAGCGAATTGCACCAGAAGGTCAAATGGACATTCCCATAAGACAGCAAGTCTTTTTTCATCGATCCACCTGTTTTAATGGATAAATGTCAATCTTGTAGGTTTAAATGTGTAGCCATATGGAATCTGAATATCCAACAGGGACTTTCTTGTACAACAAAACACTATTGTGCACTGATGGATGTTGTATTAGGTTTCAAGCCTTTGTGTTTTCAGGCCTGCAGCTAGACCTCAGCTTGTGAACTGATCAGACAAGATAACAACACATGAAACACTGTATGCTATCTTGTTGTTTTATAACTTTACATCACTTTGGGCATGTACTGTGTTTCATGTTGTGTGTATGTGTGTGTGTGTGTGTGTGTGTGTGTGTGTGTGTGTGTGTGTGTGTGTGTGCCCTGGTGCTTTTGTCACATTAAAATTAAAAAGGGGGCGCACATAAACAATGTGTGTACATTATAGTGCATTTGGTATTTATGATGCAGATGCAAAACTTGAGTTTGTGTAGAGCACCTTCTTTTGAAGGACTAGCAGGAGCAGAATGAGATGAGGGGTTATTTTGGCGATGGAGATTAAGGCAGGGGCTTTTTGTCATTTGTGCGAGACAAGCCATTCATCCATCCAGTTCACAGCCAAAAAAAGGCTGGTCCCAGAAATTAGCAGTTTCAGCTCAGCAGCAAAGTCGTCGGGCTGTGAAGGCAGAGAGAAATTGACTAATTAGCAATGCGCACTAAAACTTGACGGTTCTCTCTATAACAGCGAGGGAAAGACTCGGTTTTTCTCCCCCTTTCTCTTTTCTTTCTTCCATAGATGTTTGAAATCGCAGTCATTTACGCTCGACAGTTTTTACAATAGCCTTGAGCCATAATTTTGCGAGTCTCTCCAGCATCCATACCCCTGCATGGTCTCTCTCCACCGGCCATGCACGACCGTTTCTCTCCCCAACCGTGGATTTCCTATTACTCTCGTTACGACTCACTGAGCCCCAGGCCCAAGGATAATGATGTGTTGTTTCTTGGTAGCATAATTTGTCACACGTATATTTCTTCTTCTTCTTCTCTTGCAGAAAGCACAGCTCCCTCTCACACACTCACACACTTCTTGTTAATTCAGAAGAACAAATGATCAACGTCAACAAATAACCTGAAAATAGTGACTTTATGAGTTGGAATCAATGGTTATTTTGAGACATCACCACCGACTATAGACTTTAAAGGGAAAAAAGGACATTTCTTTAAAAGGAGAACAAAGGAAAAATTCAAGTGAGAATATTGGGAACCCGGAGCTTACTTTCTTTTTTGTCAAGAGCTGAAGTCAGGTAAGTTTGGCTCCTTCTCAGGCGAGCTGCTCACATCATTTAGTTGTGACAGGCGCTTTTAGTGAATCTGGCGACAACGTTACAGCACGCTTGTGTCAAGTTTGCACACATTACGCACATAGAAATAGCTTTTTTGTAGCGGATACGAAACGATAGATATGCATTTTACGTTTAACTTTACCGAAAGCTGCATTTCAGTGAATATTTTTCGATACTCACGTCCGCTTAACTCATGTAAACGCTAAACGCACCCGTACTGCTGCTGACGGCTCGGAGACAAACTAATTGCTTTTGTATGACTCCGTAAAATCTGTGCGATGTGTAATGTCCTCTCATTGTGGGTGGTGTGCAGCAAGATAGAAGAAGGGCTAAGTGTTGGCTGAATGCTGCATGTTATCCGTCCGCCGTGTCTCTTTTTCCTGATCCGACAACTTCAGCCGCGTAACCGAGAAGGGGGAAAGCGCTGCAGCATCTCCGTATCCTCGTTTTGTTTTGACAGCGCCCTTCAAACCTCAGCCTCCATTTAAATCATCTCGAGTTAAGAATGAATAAGAGTGGCACGCTGTGGGAACTACTGCGTTTTTGTTTGTTGCTTTACGACCAGAGCTCAAAGTTGAAAGAAGCCGTATTGGATGCTCGCCGGCTGGTATGGCGTGATGGCTCTTCCCCGCTGGATGGACGGCAGATCTGTTCAATAACTTGCTCGTGAAATCTATTGTAATAGTTGACTGATAGGCTGCGTGTGTTGTGCAAAAAAAAAAAAATGACCTGAGGTAAATGGCTTGCATGGTTTATTTGTTGCCTAGGTGGCGTTCACAGTCAGGAAGTCATGTCCAGATCGGGTGATAGAACATCCACCTTTGACCCAACACACAGTGACACCCTGCTGCACGGGCTCAATCTCTTATGGAGAAAACAGCTTTTCTGTGATGTGACTCTCACTGCCCAGGGACAGCAGTTCCACTGCCACAAAGCTGTGCTGGCATCATGCTCCCAGTATTTCAGGTCCCTCTTCTCTTCCCACAATGTGATCAACAATGAGGGGAGCAAAGGGGACCAGGGAAGTAGTGGGACCCCCTCATCCTCTCCTGATGACAAGCTGGTGACCCCCAATGCCAGGCCCATCAATAACCTGGTACTCCAGGGCTGCTCCTCTATTGGACTACGATTAGTGCTGGAGTACCTGTACACTGCCAATGTGACTCTTTCCCTGGACACAGTGGAAGAGGTGCTGTCAGTCAGCAAGATCCTCAACATCCCCCAGATTACTAAACTCAGCGTGCAGTTCCTCAATGACCAGATCTCTGTGCAGAACTACAAGCAGATCTGCAAGATTGCCGCACTCCACGGACTGGATGAAACCAAGAAGCTGGCCAACAAGTACCTGGTGGAGGATGTGCTGCTGCTGAACTTTGAGGAGATGTGCGCCATGCTAGATGCTCTGCCACCCCCGGTGGAGTCTGAGCTGGCTCTGTTCCAGATGTCAGTCCTCTGGCTGGAGCATGACCGGGAGACTCGCATGCACTATGCGCCGGACCTTATGAAGAGGCTGCGCTTCGCCCTCATACCTGCTCCAGAGCTGGTGGAGAGGGTGCAGTCTGTTGACTTCATGAGGAGTGACCCCGTGTGCCAGAAGCTACTCCTGGATGCCATGAACTACCACCTGATGCCCTTCAGGCAGCACTGCAGGCAGACCACGGCCAGCAGGTGAGGATGAGACAAATATACAAAAGAAACACACACACACACACACACACACACACACACACACAGCAATGAGCTGTTTAAGAGTGGACGCAAGGCGATTAAATACCTCCCTCTTGTTAAATTTAAACAAATTGCCGACTCAAGTATTGCCCACTCACTCAAGCACTGGTCACAGCGCCTGTGTTGTCTAGATCTTGTAGGTGGTCAGTCAGAGATGTGAGGTCTAAGGCCCACTTAATGAGGATTGTGGGTTTTTTTTTTCTGGAAAAAACAGCCAGCTGTCAAGGGGCTTGATCTACTTGATGTTACACTGTTTGCATAATTACAAGGTTACCTTATGTTTTGTTGAGCAAAAAACAACTCTTTATTTCCTCACACATCTGTGTAATTGCTCTCAAATCAGTGTAGACAAGATGCAGAAAACTAGATAAAGGTTACGTGTTTGATGTGTAGCAACTCTCATGAATATAATTTGAAATGCTGTAATTTAATTGTTGCCAGAATTACATGGTAATTATGTAACAATTCTGCTATGAGGATACTCCAGCTATGAAGCTTACATTGAACAGAAATGGCAGAGGTAATTAGATAGATATTTGGGTATGGGTTATAATTGAAGATATAACCTAATTTGACAATGCTCCCTATATTAAGGTTCAACAAATGTGTCTCACACACACAAAAATAGGCCAAACTGCATGTCTTACTTCCATGTTTATCCTGATCAGCACTTTAAGGAGCTGATAAGTTGGCAGGTGTTGTCAGTAAGTTGATTGATTGATGGTGCTGTTGTCAGATTTTGTTTACAAAGCTGACTGTAAAGCCAAGGCTCAAAATCTTTTGACTAGTGATGGCATCACAGTTGAAATTTTAAATTCACTGCATTTATCTCCAAAGAGCAGAAAATTAGAGCTTTGGCACTAAGAACTTGAAAATCAAATTTTGCACAAACAATGAGTGAAATAATTTTACATATGTCTATTCCTATGTCTATTCCTACTTTATCCCAATAACATATCTATTTCCACATATGGACCTGAATGAGCAAAGAATCAGGAATCCTCATAATTAGTTTCACATGCCACTGTTTCTCTCCTCTCAATTAATCACCATTATCTATGTCCAGGGGCTCATTTGCATATGAATAACCCCAAAACACTTCCGAGTGGGGCAGTAGCAAAGAGAATGTACCGAGACGATGGCGATTCTTTCAAGCGTAAAAAAGTAAAATATGAAAAAAGGTGAATGTGACTGAACATAAAGGCCAGCTGCTCTTAATTTTTTTTACTGCATATTGTGATTAATTGGTAGATTTGTGTTCAAATCCATTAGGAGCCAGATAACGGTCATTAATGTACAGCAAAGTGTGCAGCTCAGGGGTTATATATCATATACAAACAGCAGGAAATATCTCACAACTGGCTCTGGATGTCACATGAATCATTGCAGCCAATGAAATCGAGACATTGTATAGGCAGGTTTATGTACTCAATTGCGCTTTTAGCCTCCAGCATGGCACCCTGCAGGATCAACCTCGCTTCACAGCTAATTGAAAGGATATCTTTAGAGTACAATAACCATTCAATAACACATCAAAAGGATAAGTACGCTGTTGTGCAATTTTTTGTTAATTATAATAAACGTGGCCACATACTGCCTGTTTAGTAGCTTCAAGTTTAGTGGTTGTACCCAGACAAGGAGCAGATATTCATTTAACCATTATTTTTTTTCTTTAATTCATTCACTGATTATTTCATTCATACATTTAGCATTTTTTAGAGTGAAAAATCAAAATACTCCAGGCAGCAGCTGCTTATATAAACAGTGTAATTGTCTAAATTTAGAAATTAAAGGTATCCAGGTACAGGTTAAGTTTATTTTGGCCTTTTTTTTTCATAGTTTTATTTCCAGCCTTAATACCTGTTTTGTTCTCTGTTTTCTAACACTTGTCCACACACCCACACTTTTGACATTACAGAATTCGTTCCAATAAGAGAATGCTGTTACTGGTGGGTGGTTTGCCTCCTGGACCTGATCGTCTCCCCAGCAATTTGGTCCAGTACTATGACGACGAGAAAAAGACATGGAAGATCCTCACAAGTGAGTAAAAAAAGGCTGTGCTGCTTTTTCTTTTTACCTGGGGCATCTTGTGTTAGTGGCTTTTATGATGAGAAAAAGTTGTTCCTATGGATGACTCTTACACAGGTTAATTTCCATGGAAAATGAGGGAAAGGAGTTCCCTAAATCCTTTAGGTAATAATGTATCACTATCACTTTTAATATAAGTTTTTAATCAGAGCGTGACTTCACAGCACTGTGGAGCTTCATGCCCGGTTTCCCTTGTTTTTGCTGAAATATGCTGGCAGGATGCATGATGAGATTTACTTGAATCAAATGATCTATTGTGGCAGAGAGAGAGAACAATAATGAATGACATCTCTCCTCGATAGCTTTTAAATGTAGCTTGATTAGTCACTCACATTGATCAATACATGGGATTGAATTACCCCATGCACGCTAAAATGCAGCCTGTTGACCTGGTGTCACTGTTGATATTAGGTTTATATGAGGTGAGTTAAATACCATAGAGATGGATGGGGTTAGTGTGAAATAGCAGCTGTAATGTTGATTTTTATTGACTAAACAGCAAAAACAAAATATCTTCTAACCTGTAGGAATTTTATGCTCGGGTTCAGTTCATGATATTGATTTCATGACGTCATACTGAAAGCAAGTTGTCATAATTTCTCCAAAAAATCTATGCTATTCAAAAAAATATATAGTTCCTATATAGAGCATATTTGAAGACTTCCTGCAGCACTCACTTCCTTAAAGTGTGCTCTTTTTTCTCTCTGACTTCCCTGACCTTTTATGGCTCACCACTATATTGTTGTCATATTGCAAAGGTCAAACACGAGCTAATGGGAAACCATATTTGTCCTTTGCATCATCATTGCCAGATATTGACTTTTTGTCCTTTTCTTTTGGTTGGAGCCATACCTCTGACATGTCTCTCCATTCATACATATTAGCCATAGGTCTGTTTTCTGTCAGCTCGGTACTGCGCAGTTTATACTCTCACTGTATGGCACAAGTTTGTTATGAATTTGGTTTATTTCTTTTGCTGTGTCTTAAATTCAGAGAAAGTTTTGGACATTGTGTCTTACTCTGCTCAAATACAGCATTTCTTGGCAGTAATTTGTTATTTTAGCTCATGTTTGGCCAAATCTGTCAGGGTGCATTTTACTAAAGGAGCCATGCATACACAACAGCCTGCAGTACACTGCTGTTTATATTGTCATTTTCTCATTTAACTCACACTCCTGGGTATAGACTGCAACAAAGCAAAAGGTCAATAGGGATTTCCATCACTCAAAACTAAAAAGTTAACACTCAAATGGTCCGTGGCCAAGTGGAAGGACAAAACTGCAAAATCATCCCCTTAACACATCAGTGACCATCTGATGTAGCCTCCACACAATGGATGTGGAATAGAAGATTATTAACATTCAATCATAACTTTTCAATGAGGCGAAACCTGAGAGGGACAGCCTTTGATTAAGACATTCATCAACACAATTTGGGAAGAAACTGATCCCTCTCGTTTGTGTCAGATATATCTGCCGCTCGGTGATTCCAGTGTAAAGTTTGCCATCTAGTGTACCCACGGCAGCGTGGACGAACACAAGACAAAGGCAGGCGCAGGCTCAGCCACAATGCTGGACTATTCTCTGCTTCTTCTTCTTTTAAACCTGATATTAAAATCTCCCACTTGGAAATGGACCTCATCTGCACAGCATGGACTAGAACAAAGGAATTCAGCTCAGTGGGATGCAATTGTAATGGTGTTAAAGGCACGTCAGAGCTCAAGCAGCAGTGGTGCATTAGCTGTGGAGTCATTCAACCAACCCCGACTGTGCCTCTATGCAGAGGTTTCTGACTCCCTCTAGTGAGCCCTAGAGCTCACTGTAGACTGGAGTGATGGCGTCCATCTCGGAGAGGATGTGCTCATCCTGCCCTTCTATGGCTGCTCACCCCTGGGGTTAGTGCAAGATTTAGGGTGCGAGGGGACGGATAGGTAGATTAATTTCATACTCTTTCTCAGGTGATATCTCAGTAAAGTCTTATACAGCGTAGAAGAAAAAATAATTGATGTGTTATTATTTTCACTGCACAACACTATTACAATCAATTATTATAGCGATTTATCCTGGCGTTCACCTGTATCTGAGGCACCTGTAGAGGCAGGCAAATGTCCCAAATCCTCCCACAGCACTCCTCACACTGCAGCCTGTGACATACTGTAAAGCAATAATCTTCTTTTCACATGGGTACAAGATGATTTTTAGTACGAGTACAAGTCGCTCGACATCAAATAAAAAGCCGCCCATCCATGTCCTATATACTGCTGACTGAATGATAATGTAAATAGCATGTAAGGGAATTTGGCAGTCATATGGCACTCGTCTTTGAGGTGCACTGGAGGCAGGCAACCTAATCCCCTCGTTTTGAGATAAAGCTGTGTTTAGTGTATGTAGTATTAGTTCCCTATCTGAGACTCCCCTCCCATAGAGGACCGGCACATGTCAGCCAGCCAGAGTGAGATTGCAGGGAGAGGCCAATTGGAAAGAAATGAGATTCAAGGCTGTCTAATTTTGCAGCAACTGTGATCCATCAGGCGGTGGGGAGGTGACAGTGGAAATGACTGATGGAGACAGACAGGTGGGCTTTAACATTTCACTGATTTGTGCTCAAAAAGCACCGGGCCTGAGATTTATTGAGTGAACACGATCATGTTCATTATGACTGTCACCTAAGACCATTTCTCTACATCTCAATGGGGTCACTTCAGCAAAAGAAGATGGAGGAGAGGAGGGGAGTACAAAAACATACACAGGGGAAAATCCTCCACAAGGGGTCCCGCTGCAGCCGGGGGATTCTAGCCGCTTGTGCTAACTTGTATGAGTATGATACACTGAAAATCTTATTTATTGGATGGACACAATGTATTTTGAGATGAATAGCTGCTGTGGAATATCTTAATTCTAGATGAAGAAAAAAAGGAATATAGATAGATTCAAATTGCCCCTCGGAGACGAATAAAGTGTTTTGAATTGAATTGAATTTAGATAGATAGATAGATAGATAGATAGATAGATAGATAGATAGATACAGTAGATGGATAGAAATTAACATGACACACAGTAGACCGTTTGCTCTGCCTCATACTTTCATTTGTTCCAGTTAAAGAGTCTACAGGCTTGATTCCCCACAAGAAATCACTTCCTGTAGATGGATGAATGGAAGATTACAAAACAAAAGCAACGAGTAGGGGAAATAAATCCTATAACATAGACCCACTCTGAGGATTGTGTAATAGATGCCTGCCTGTGTCGCTGTAACAAGCACATTGGTCTGTTGTGATGAGTACATTGGAAATTAAATCAATCTTGACCTTAATATTTACCATGAGCACTCCCTGTCAAACAACAGGACACTCAGCGTGACAAAAATAGTCACTGAATGACAAACATTGCCAGTACAAATGTTGCTTATTAAAAAGTTGAAAGAACTGTTCTGACATTCAGAACATTATAACAGCAGCAAACTACTATTTGCTATGTAAAGATAAAGTTGAGTAATGGTGTCCTGACTGTGTCAAGTCAAATCAGAGAATAAATTCATGCCACCTCCTTAGGATCTGAGTTTCTCTTGGTTCATGTGGTAAACCGTCTGGCATTGCGCTCATGTTAGTGCATGTGAGTCCCTGTGAGGGTATCACACTGGCTAGCACATAGCCTTCGCTCCACACTGCTGTCAGATGACAGCTACCACCAATAACTGGACAATACTAAAGCGGAAAACTTGACTCTTGTTAGCACTGTTAATGCCGCTAGCACCATTACCTGCTAGCTGAGGGGTTAGCCACCTCCATGTTGAGAGCCGTGTGCAGACAACCCAGGCTCATACACTGAATCAGAGACAAAAGAGCGTCATGTTATTGAGACTGACTTTTATTGTCCAGACCAGTAGACCTACAGTATACCAGGGATTGGCAGTTTGAGTTCAGATGGGGCTAGTCTTTTAAGATTTGTTCAATTATTTTGTTTGTTCAGTGGGTGTTATTGTAATTAATTAAAAAATAAACAGTGCTTTATAAAAGAATTTTTTAACTAGCTTAAACTGTTTTTTAAAACTTTTTTTTTTTTAGCACTTTAACGAATCTGTATGTGACATTCAGAGCAAATCTATGATTCAGAGTTTGAGCTGGGATTGTTTGCACATGGTTCTCAACATGGAGGTGGCTGCTAAATGTGCTGTCAATGGCAACAGTGCTGACAGGTAATTATGTTAAAGGGAACTTGGCCCCTATTTTCATTTGATTTTTTTGTCAATGTAAATAATGATTGACTATTAATGGAAATGGTCCAGTATTAAAAGACATGGCTGCAGTGGCAGCCGCCCAACAGGCTGCAGTGTTATCACTTTTGGCTTTGTTAATGAATGTCAAGAAATAAGATCCCTTTTGTGTAACCACCAACCCCAAAAATTGCTATTGTTAGTTCCACCAGATTGCATTTAAATAAACAGTAATGTTAGCATGTATAGAACCAGCATATTTTCACATTTAACTAGTTGCATCAGTCAATTAAAAATGTTTCCATAGTCACTTTAATTTTCGCATAGTCACATAGATACAAAAACATGGGAAAATATGGTCCAGCTTCTGCAACGACTCCATTCCACTACTGTAGGTAGGGACGGT
The DNA here is from genome assembly GCF_008729295.1 of Plectropomus leopardus. NCBI lineage: Eukaryota > Metazoa > Chordata > Actinopteri > Perciformes > Serranidae > Plectropomus > Plectropomus leopardus. The sequence goes on from NC_056474.1 coordinate 10,984,600, forward strand.
TTTATCTGCGTTAACCACTGTATGAGTGCAGATCAGTGCCATTAGCTAGCTATTGCAGTACACACACAGGGACTCACACTCAGATATACACATATCTGGACCATCTACCATGACAAAGATCAGAGAAGCTCGAATAACAGCACACACAGAGGGAGCCTGGCTTAATTCTATGCTCAGGATGCCATTACTCCACTTCAATTTTTACATAAAGAATAGTGGTTTTCTGCTATTTTAATGCTCTGAATGTCACCAACAGGCTCTGTGAGTGTTACCATAGACATAGTAGCTAATGTTAAGTCATTTGTAAAAGAAAAAAACACAAGTACACATTTGTATGTTCTGTGTTGCACTATAAGACTGGAGATGTAATTGGTAAGATACCCACAAACAATGAACTGGGGCTCTATTAATTTGTTTGAATTAATGCACTGTCGTTGATATTGTTTTTTGTTTTTTTTTTCAGCATGTTATGTCTTTTAAATCACCACTTGTGTTTGTGAGAGGCAAATCTGTAATGATCAAATAGGCCAAAGCTGTGTAAATAAAACTGTGTTCATGGGGTGCTTTTTTTCATTTAAAGTATAATTTATCAGGTAAATAAATTAGTTTTTATTTTACGCACCATGGTCTGGATTATGGTTGTCTTTAGTGTTGCCTAAATAGCCTGGTTTACATGGTGCTCCTCATTTTGGGACATAGATTAATATTTGATGATAAAACATTTTTATTTTTATCAACGGTTGTGTTAGCTTTGTATTTGTAATATTATTTACAATACATAAATGTGAAATAATTTAGGATTTTGTTTCAAACTTTACTGATCATCGCTCACACGTTTATTAGTAACTGACACCTTTGATTTCTGTGTCTCATCTAGTAATGCCTTACAACAGCGCCCATCACTGCGTGGTGGAGGTGGAGAACTTCCTGCTGCTGCTAGGCGGAGAGGACCAGTGGAACCCCAACGGTACAGTACCACCACAGGCTGAACATGTTTTTTCCCAGTGACTTCACGCAGCGTATTTGTCTGCGTTGACTGGATTTACAGAGCGCTCTGAGACAGAGTTTATTAAGTTCAAACTCATCAGAGTTAATGTAACACTTTCAGATAGTTTCAAACACTTATCCTAGAGCCAGTTCAGATCTGAGTGGACAAACAACACTCCAATTAACACTTGTCAGTAATTGGCATAGACACATAACTGTTATTAACAATGAAATATTTGTGGTGTAGAAGTGTTAAAAGTGCTTTTTGCAAAAGGGTGGGAACACACCGCCATAGTTGGAAACAAAGACTGTAAATGATCAGAAAATCCGATACTGTCCTATTGTTCTTATTCCACCAAGTATCATAACAATGCAGAGCTGCACGCAGTGAAACAGTAGTGTTTATTTAGCTCTGAGAGAGAAAATCAACACAATACAAACACATCATTAGAGATAATTTAAGATGATTTGAAAAGATTATCCTCTAAAACCAGATCACTCTATTAGTGGAAAAACAAGAGTTCAGTCAACACTTGTTAACTCTAATGGTGGTGAAAAGCAGCACCTATTAACACTGAAAATCATTATATGTGGGTGATGATTTTCGAATATGTTTATATTACATGAAGACTTGCAGAGTCACAGTTATGTGTAGCATTGGTATTGTGTAAAACAAAGAATTTGGCAATGAATTAACACATTATATCTGAGCACTGCCACAATCTTCCTGAACTGTAGCATACTGGAAAGACTCAGCTAAGTCATTTGAGTAATCAATGTCATTGATCTTGATGCCTGTCTGTTTTTCAGGAAAGCACAGCACTAATTTTGTCAGCCGCTATGATCCCAGATTCAACAGTTGGATACAGTTGCCTCCGATGCAGGAGAGGTACGTTTATTTGTGGTTAAATACATCAGTGTTTTTTAATCTATTTTTATTCAAAATGTATCTAGCCAGGAAAGTCTCCATTGACTAGACTACAAGGGAGCAAACCTCAAAGCCCTTTTTCCATTTCAAGACAAACAATGAGAACAGATAATCTGTCTTGTTTATATGTCACAGAGTGTGTATGGTATTTTTGAGATCAAACTTTTTTTTAATGATGCACCCCATTGAAATACAGCTGGTTAGTGTGTAACTAGCACAGTTAAGTTGTGTGTGAGGTGATTTCCAACTTAGACACAAACAGGGAAATCCTACATTAAATCTTGTTATTTCTGGTTTAATGATGTTGTCTGGTTGACACTTCCTTCCTCAGGAGAGCCAGTTTCTTTGCCTGCCGCCTGGATAAGCACCTGTACGTGATTGGTGGTAGGAACGAGAGCGGCTACCTCTCCAGCGTGGAGTCCTACAACCTGGAGACTAACGAGTGGAACTACTTGTCGTCTCTGCCTCAGCCTCTGGCCGCCCATGCAGGAGCAGTGCACAATGGCAAGATCTACATATCAGGTCAGGAGAGAACTTGTCTCACCTATTATTACATCTTTTTTTGTCAAGAAAATCCCATTTAACTCTCGGCAGATAATTTTTTATTCCTCTGCTACATACAATAAACAGGATGATTTTTTTGTTGTTGTAGCTGTGTGTAAAAAGACAAACACATCCTCCGAAACATTATTATATGTTAAGTATTTGGTACAACAACTAACAGTTTCAATCAATCATCTTTATTATCACGTCATATTCATCATATTAAAACATCAGTGACAACTTTGATCATATATGCATTACAAAGCAATAGTGGAATGTAGCTCAGTATGTTTACTCAAGTATACAATTGAAGTACTTTTTATTATTTAGAATATTTAAACTTCTGTGCTACAGTTTAGGGAAAAATATTGTACTTTTTACATCAATTAATTAGCTTGACAGCTGTAGTTACACACCACTTTGCAGATTAGGATTTTATAATGAAAGAGGATCAATTTATAATGCATAATGCATTTAAATTATGTTTTTTGATTTGTCACCAGGTAAGGTTTTTCGCAAAGTATTCACAGGTCACGTGTGCCAAGAAAGACAGCATTACATATGGTTTAAAACCAACTCAACTTAACTTAAAAATAAATTTTCTACAATACTTATATTTATTATAAAATTTGTGACGATATACTTTGTTTTAGTGACATTTAAATGAGTCAAAAACTCATCACATCAGCACTGATTGTCATAATCCAAAATCCTCCCCTTCCCAAAGCAGACCATTACTGAATCATCAGTGAATTTTGTGCTGTATTATGCACCACGCCGGTTTTACAATATAAAACCAAGAGAGGGGAACAAAGGAACCAACCTTGAGTGTTTGAATAGAGCCAGTTGGAGAAGACGCCATTAACTCTGACGCATCTATATTTAAAAAAAAAAGATGTCTAGTGATACAAAGATCAAGATTATAAAGGAGCCAACACGTTTCTCTGTAAGCACATGTACTTGGATAATATTAAAAGTACTGAGGAAGCAGAAATTTTACAATATATTTCATCTCTGGCGTTTATTAGGTTCAGCAATAAATCATTATATATCACCGATCAGCATACGTCTGTGTCCGAGTGTTACACAAGCAGCTGGTGTGTCTTCCCACAGTGTGAACTTGAACACACTATTAAAGGTTTTGTGTTCACCTGTTGCAGGAGGAGTGCACAATGGAGAGTACGTTTCCTGGCTCTACTGTTATGACCCTATAATGGATGTGTGGGCTCGTAAACAGGACATGAACACAAAGCGTGCCATTCATGCGCTGGCTGGGATGAACGACCGCCTATATGCTATTGGTGGAAACCATTTGAAAGGTAATCACTCGAGCATTTCAGGAAATTAACAGAAAAGAGGTCAAGATCTTTTTTTTTAACCTTGTGAAAGACATGCTGCTATTATGCGCAGGCGGCAATGACCTTTATTACAGCATGAGACCTCTTTCACACGTCAGCATTCAAGTTATAAAATAAAAAAAAAAAAAGTGAACAAGCAACTAAATCATACATGTGTTTGTGCATTTGAATGGGAATTATGAAAAGCTGGATCTGGTGTGTTTTTCTTTTGAAATCCAGTTTTTAACAAACTCATTTTACAGCATACTTTACGTACTGTATAATTTGCAAGCTCTAATTAACTTCTCACTGCCTCGGTTTCAAATTTAGCTCATGAAACATTTCTATAAGTGTGCTGACTCACAATTGTATCAACATTCAAAGGCAAATTGAATTTTCTGTCTTTCCAGCCTTATGATTAATTACTGCATGTATGTGTCTGTACATGTCTTTGTCCTTGGTTTATTTTTGTAGAGTCGATGTGTGTTCTTTACTGTCCTTACTGAGCGTCTGTACAGTTTACTTCTATTGAAAAATGCTATATTTATAAATTCTTTGCCTTCAGATTTTGCCAATGTTCAGGTTCTTGGGAAATACAGACGTTTGTAGATTTAATCAAACCAGCCCTGAGAGAAATGACAAAAGACAAACAGAAAATTCTTTAGACTGATCCACATGTCAGTGTTTCATCTGTTATTTTCTCCTCTATTTACCTGCATATATAGAGACTATCATGATGTAGTTGGTACATATAAAGTTTAAAGTCAAACAAAAGTGGGAAAATAAGCTCCCCTTACTTTCGATCTTGTTTCCAATGTTGTGAAATCATGATTGGTGCACAGAAGTATGTGATTTCACCTTTTTTCCCACTCACTTACAGTAAAGATGTTATACTAAATATTTCTGCATTAATATGTCTAAAAACAACTAGACACAGACACAGTTACAGCTACATTAACTATGTGGGTAGTTGAGTCACCCAATGCTGATAGGAAGTTAGCGAGTTAATGTTACATTTGCTAATGCCACTTGTGGCTATTTTATTAGATTGAAATCACATAATGTGAGTTAAACTTTAATACATTACTTTTTCTGTGAACATGATTTCTGCCAATGAGGACAACAACTGCCATGATCCCACACTACATAGTCAAAGTCCGTCTTTTGTTATTGTTTTGATTGAGAGACCCGAGTGACAGCACATCACCAGTAACTTCTAGACAGGTGTGTAGGAGGAAAATGTCCAGAAGTAAGAGAAGAGAATTCCTGCACTCTGTCCTAATACTACTATATACTACTAATACAGTCATTGCAAGTAATAGGACAGTGTGCAAGAATTCTCTTCTCTGATCACCTGGTATTTAAATACCTGTCAGAAGAATACAAAGAAAACAGCAAACACAGAAAAATTTGTGATGTCATGTAGGAACCCGACACTCAGAGTGGGAGGATCGTAAAAAAAAAAAAAATTCAAGAACTTTAAAGTCAAACAAGCAGCTTTTACTGTAACTTGGACTTAAAATATTACCTGTATGTGATACACTAAAGTATTGTTATTTTAACTAATTTTTCTTCCTCTCTTACTCAGGTTTTTCCCATCTAGACGTGATGTTGGTGGAGTGTTACGACCCAAAAGCTGACCAGTGGAACATCCTGCAGACACCCATCCTGGAGGGTCGCAGCGGACCGGGCTGCGCTGTGCTGGATGACAGCATCTTCCTTGTGGGGGGCTACAGCTGGAGCATGGTAAATTCTTACACATCATTAGACTACATTCAATTATTCTAGATTTAAAGAACATAGGTCCTTTTTTATTATTATCAACAAATCCCACAAAAAGACTAAAACCAAAAAAGAGTTTGTCTCAATGGTGTTACGACTTGCCTAACCTGTCTGCAGCACATCTGCTACATCTGGGCACTGTATATTTCTCGCAAATAATACTCAAAAAGGAGTTAACAATGGATTTCTTGGAGACTTTTTTCAGCTGTGGATTGATGCAGATTTGGTGTACTAGCTACTGTTTCTGGCAGCAGGATGGTCTGACCCAATATAATATCGCATTTGTGGTCTTTAGGGATGAATAATTAGGGAAAAATATTCAGATTGTGACTTGTTTAGACCAATATGGTAATAACAATTTAATATGCTTTTTTCAAACAATTCTCATTCTTCTTATTTGTATTATCATTATTTAAATATAAATATGAACCTTACTGATCTGTTATCAGTAAAGTATTGCAACAAATCACACAAACTAAAGTGCACACTTACTATTGCTCTACCACTCTAAAAATATTTAGATAGCTTAAAGCCTCATTGTAAACATGTGAACCGTGATCTGGACAGTTATGCTCACTTCAGGGTTAACCTTCTTTACTTCACTCAGCAGCTGGGAAGCAAGACATGGTAACTTTATTTGGGTCTTGATGAGCTACAGCTGTTTTTCATAGACAAACTGAAACCTTCACTGTACATTTACCACTACATGACAATTTTACCACTAATGTCTTCTCTGCTCTGATTGCCAACACCTGCCTGCACTAAGCGCATCCACCGTCACTCTCTTCTCTCGCTCTCTCAACCACATGCTCACCACTCGCACATTACGCCGCTCTTACAGCAATGTTAAAAGTAAATGTGGATTGCACTTAAACCCCGGCCTTCGCCATTTTCACTCAGTAGTACTGCAAGCATCAAAGCTTACACGTGGCATTGTACAAGTTGTTTTCTTTATATACTCTGATTCCATCTGTCACATGGAGGTAGGGCAGCATGTGTGCAGGTGAAGCCCACAGGGCCAGGTGTTCAGACTCTCTGCTGGGTTAGATAGTCTAGCATTAAAATAATCACCACTTTTGGCCTTTGAAAATTGCTTTCTATAACATTGTGATATTGATTTGAATTTGATTAATCATTCAGCCCCAGCGTTCATGGCATTTAAAGCTACAGATGGTAACTTTTATCAAAAAAACTTTGCCATGTTTGATGAAACTGTCACTATATCCACACAGTAGGACATGAGGCAGGTAATCTGTGAAAAACATCATGTTCCTCTGCCTCCTTACAGCACTTCTAATAACATTTTCCCAAATGAAAACATGATTGAAAACAACCAATCAGAGCTAAGGTGTCTGTAATGTAGCTGTCAATCGTGCCAATCACTGCTGCGGTCAAACTGTCAAACTGGGCTGCACTGATCAAATATGAGTCACGATTCTGTTACTGCAATGCTTATTTCGTATTGCCTCAAATGTTTTTAATTTTTGTTTTAGTGACTGTTAAGCTGTAGAATGTGAAAGACATATGAAAGAAAGAAATAAATAGCACAACACTAGGTGCAAAATAAGTCAGGTGAAAGAATTTAAAATGTTGTTCATGTGTGGATGTCAAAGTACATTACAGAAAGGTTTCAATTTAAATCTCGGACCAATATGCAGAACTCGGTGTGACATCCAGATCACATTCCCACAATGGCTTCACAGAGTTGCGCTGCCTAGTTTATGAGCAGTGATTGACATGATTGACAGCTGCGTTACAGACTCCTCAGCTCTGATTGGATGTTTTCTCTTACATGCCGTGGATTTTTGCACATACCATCAAAAGCACAAGTGTGAGGCAGAGGAACATACTTTTATTAAGACTATCTATCTCATGTACTACTGACTGTATATTTATTTATTTATACATTGACAGTTTTTAAAAGTTCCCAGCAACACCTTTAAGGAACATGTCACCGAGTGCATCAGTTTTTCCTAGTTTCTGGACAACAGTGGAGGTCTGTTGCACAGAGCAATGAGCTGTATCTGGCTTTGGCTACAGACACTACTTGTTAGAGGTAGCAGTTCATTGTTGGTCTTTTTATAAAATTTATTGACAAAAAAATGTACCAGATGTCATCTTTAAAGTTGTCCTGTTCTGTGTTTGATGCATTTATGTAAAACAGAGTTTCTCCATGCCACAGTCAGAAATCCCAACAGGAACAAAGAGAATGACTTGACTTTCTTTTTGATTCTCAGGGGGCCTACAAGTCTTCTACCATCTGCTACAGCCCAGAGAAGGGAACATGGACAGAGTTGGAGGGAGAGGTGGCAGAGCCCTTAGCAGGCCCAGCCTGTTCCACCGTCATACTGCCTGCCTGCCTTCCCTTTAACAAATGACAACTAATCCAACCAACGGGCGGTAAGGGTGAGGAGCAGCAGAGTGAATGGGGGGAGGACCATCAATAAGCAAAACAGTCGTCAACAATTTTGTGAAAAACCCTCCAGTCGGACGACGGGGGTGTGTATAAATTATTTTTTTACAGGTTTGACCAGAGCACTTTCGTTATTCCCTACTGGAGGTTTGAAAAAAAAAGGAATTGTGTAACTCATGTATTTAAACTCATCTGTGTACTGAGAAATGGTCAGTTTCATATTTGATTTGATTTAAACTGATAGTACGTGTTTTTGGCTTCTCTTCTATAGCACGCATAGTGTTGAACTGAATTATAGCTTTCAGATCCATTGTATCTTGTATTCAGTAGAGGCATAATTCCATCTAAATGCAGTGTTGTTTCATGGGCTGGCAGAAAAGGTGATCAGTCCCCAACTGTCATGGCGTTGAGTTAAACTAGGGCTGGGTGAGTTACATTAACTGTGATGATCAAATTGTATAAATATTCTTCATCCCTCATGTTATAACTCACTTCTCTCTGGCTGGATTCTGCACTTATCCCACTGTCGAATCATTAAGCAACTGTTATGTTGTCTCTGAAAACTAACTGTCTAAAACTGACACATTTCCAGAACATTTGCGTTCATGGTATGAACAAAAAATACACTGTAACTAGATCTGGAAGTACATATACTGGTTCCAAACACAACTAAGGGGCCATTGTACAAAAGACAATGATCTACTGTATATGAGGATGTGTCCACATCACCCAGCCTTAATTTACAACTAATATTCTTAATAATTTACACCCAGACTGAAGTCATGTTTTTCTATAACTTGACAGAAAAAAAACTTGCCAAGTGTTTGTGGCAACTGGTATTCCTGCTGCAAGCAAAATAATTTAAGTTTTGATTCTTAGTATTCATACAACATGCTAATGTTCACCCAAAGGAATACTTCACTCACCAAATGACCAATTGTATTTCAGTAACTCACCCAGTGTGATGTCAAACATGTGCAGAAAACTTTTTGTTTTTTCTCACATGCCTGTACTGTGAACAAAGTATACAAAAACTGAGAAAATTCTTAAATTTAAGTAAAGGGGGTCTGAAATTAACAACAGTAGACTATATCAAATCATCTGTTTAAAAACTCTCACATAACTTGTGCACTATAATACAAGCCTCATGTATCCAGTCGTATGAGTATTTAAAGCCAGACTCCATTGACAAAAATAGTAATTTTACTTCACTAACCATGGGAGCTGCTGGTCTAGCACTGCCTTAAAAAGAAAAAGTATGCTATTATCCTGAATTTTGTCTGTATTTAAATTCTTCATTCACTGTAGAGGCATGCGAGGAAAACAACGTTTTCTTCACAAAATCAATGTAACATGAGGTGAATAACTAATATACAAAAGTTAATTTGGGGGGTCAAGTATTCCTTTAATTAAACAATGATGGTACAATCAGATTGTAATTGCTAGCCAGTGTATTTATGGGTAGCATGTTGGCATAAACAGATGAAGAGGACATTGGTTTGTTATATGCTAACAGGCCTGTTTATAAGGCCACATAGCATTTACCTCAATGGTATTTTAATCTTTAATGTACGAAAACAAACAAGCATACAATGGTCCTCAATGCACTAAAAGTGAACTTTAAATTCAGCAAAGTTCACTAAAATGTAAATTAATTAATGTGCTGTGTTTTTAAAAAAAAGAAGATCAGATGAATCTAAGTCCAGTCTAGTCTACGTCATTAGGTTCAGAAAGTTGACTCTAAGTATCGATGCAGTACCTGTTGAATTCTGTAAAGATTTGTTGATTTCATTCTTGTACATAATCGCTTGCAGTGAAACATTTTTGTGCACTCAACCTTGGATTTATTCTCAAATCCTGTTATGTCCTTTGCATTTTAGAATATGAAAATAAATTGACTCTTGATGATTAAAATACCTTTTTGTGGGGTTTCAAATTTTGGACAGAAAATTTCATCATTTATTTATTGTGGACTAGGTGTGAGCAGTCAAATGCATGTTTTTTTGTTTTCAGATAATTCAGCATCTTCTGATATAAGAGAGGGTTTTCCCTTTTTGTACATAAACTGTGCTAAAACGGATGGGCTTTGGAAAACATACTTCCACCATCACATTTTGTATTTTTCTCAAAATATTTCCCCGTCTCAAAATTTAATCAAATGAAACAACCCAAAGACACAAAATCATTCTCCGGTTGAACTGCTCACCGCTCAAGTAGGAATTGCTTTAATTTTAAGGAGTCGTGAACCAAAAGTTTGAGAGCCACTGAACACAGAGGAACTTCGAGATCTGTGTAATAACTCATCTAAATGATTAAAACACAACTTCACACTTTGACAGAATGAAGCTCAGACACAAAATAAATGCCAAGTGTTCACAACTCATAAGGACATTTAAAATATTTGAGCAGGAACATTTTTCCCTCTCTGAAACTAGAGCTTGCTTTCAACACTTAATCTGAAGACTCCGCTGTTTAATAATACCTAATTAAGACTTGTCTCCGCACTCTGAGGCTACAAAAGGTTAGATTAATAATAAATCTGGATTCAATATTAAAAGAATACGGTATTACACTGAGCAGGAGTCTGTAAAGTGTGAAGCAGTGAGCATACAAAGCTAACCTGATGTTTCCCCTCAGGGCAGCCTCTCAAGCCAGAGCAGATTTGATTTGCCAACCATTTACTACCAACTGTCTCATGCAGCAAACAGCATGCTTGTCCTCCCACACACACACACACACACACACACACACACACACACACACACACACACACACACACACACACACACACACACCCCTGATGTTCATTCAATAGCAGCACTCTCTCTGCTTGGCGTCTCCACGTCATGCATCCACTTGGCCGCGTGCCTGGAGGATAAGACGGCAATTATTTCCTCACCGAGATGATTCTGCTAGATTACATAAATCCATATCTAATTCACATATAATATGGCATCGGGGGCATTGGAAAATACTGTCGCAAAATCCTCAGAGACGCGTCTGACAACAACTACTGAGAATCTGCAGTTTATAGAGATATTTGAGGAGATATTTGATTGATAAATGACGGGACTCTGGGTAATAATACACTCTTGATTAAGACAAAAAAAATTGTATAGCTGTCCCAGGACAAAAATGAAGAGGAATACAGTTTTAATTTGAAGTCTTCATTTACCCTTCAGTGTTGGTGGCAGCAGATGGTTTCTGCACCACTCTCAGTCCCACAGCTAACACCTTGTCCTCAGTTTAGGGAATAACGGGATTGGTTAAAATGAACACACTTGACCTTTTAATTAAGTACATGGACCATCAAGGCTATGTGTTAATCACAGAAAAACTATTCTCTGTCCTTGGCTCTAGTTTCATAATATAGCACAGACACAGGACACCCTTTTTCTGAGGCACTGAAAAGGCGGATATACTGGCAGAAATGGAATATGATATAATAAGTATGTTTTCTTTAATGAAATGAAAATAAAAATCATGTTTTTGTAACCTTAGAATGAGCCATTTATATCGATATATGGTCCTTGTTTAAGCCTCTGAAACCTGAGCAAATTTGCTTGATTTCTTTTAAACACATGGGAAGAAAGCAATGAGTGATGAAAGAAGAAATTACCAGAAGAAATTATCAATAATTTAGTAAAAAAAACAAGAAAATTATACCTTAAAATTAGTTAAAAAAAAAAAAAAAAAAAAAAGTAAATTACAGGGAAAATAATAATTCTGTAACATGATTCTGCGGTATATATATATATATATATATATATATATATATATATATATATTTTTTTTTTTTTTTTTTTTAAATATGTAATTATGTAAATAGTTTTTCCACATTTTTTTTCTTTGTTCCCTAAACATTTTTCTGTAACTTTTTAAAAAAATAATTTTCACGGGCGCTGGTAGTGCGGGTGTACACAGGCTGTGGTCCTTGTTGCAGCGACTGTATGTTTGATTCTACCCTCAAACCCTATAGGATCTATTTGTGTTGAGGATATAAGAATGAAGGCAGGTGAACCACTGAAAAATTGAAAAAGCACTCTATATAAAGCATTATGCTCTAATGTATGTGCTGTACTTTTCCTGCTCCGGCTCCTTATTCTTAGCATTCATTTCTATGTTTTATTTCTCCTTATATACAGCATCCTTGTTATTTGCTGTTCTGCAGCTTCAATTACTCCGTCTTTTAGACCTCAGTTCATCTTTTCTTCTAACCCTGAGACACACTGAAGAGATTCAAAGAAACAAAATAAACACTGTAGACACACTTAAGTGCATTTTAATAAAACTGATTGCTTTAATGATTGTTAATAATTCTTTTGTGGGGAAATAGGCTACTGTTTATACTTTCTTGGTATTAAAAAGAGAAGTTCTATAAAGGAATTATTCATGGAAATTATAGTTTTTATTTGTTTATTTTTCTGTATTTATGTTTTTTTTAACAGTTTTGAAATGTAACAAAGCACATTTTCTCAAAAACTTCAGAATAATTTTGAGGCAACCTATTTGAATTTAGCTTATAGATTATTGAATTCCACTGTATTTCAGAGGCAAAAAAATGCACTTTTAGTTACATTTATATGGCAGCTATCCTTACTTTACAGATTCAGATTTTACACACATCATCATCATCTTATGATATTCAATAAATTGTCATATGTAGGCTACAACCAAACAATATGTAGGCTACAGTGTTGCTTACTTAAAATTACATTAGCAATAATCTATTATGATATTGTACCTTCACTTAAGATAATGTAAGTCTATTTTGTTTTTATACTGTAGGCCTATTTGAAGTAGTGGCATATTTCACAGCTGGAAATATTTTTGAATTTTCAAAAAAATACAAAGCAGTAACAGAATCTCAGTTTATTTTTTAGCAGCACTGCTTAGTCTTTGCTATTTGATCTCAGAATTTTCAGCCCCTGTTTTTACAATACAGGAATCAGTATGGCGCCCACTTCCTGTTCTTAAATGCCATTATTAAAACCAAAAAAGGCACTAAAATAGTTTCTAAAGACATTTCAGGCGAGGCATTGGCAATACAGAAACATAATAATGGTTAAAATTTGATCAGCACTTCCTCGTTTTGCCATTTGATGTGAGTTTAGTCTGTTTAAGTGAAAAAGAGGGCAGGTTTCTATTTCGATCCGCTTGTACTCTTTGAGGCCATAGTGGCGGGAAAACGAATGCGGAAGTATAATCTGTTGTTTGAGCAGCAGCCTTAGATTTTAGTAATGCTAATAACAATTTATTGTCTCACAGAGAGAAATGTTTGCGCTGTGAGGGGAGCAAGGAGATCTCGACGCTGGGTGAGATTACCATAGTTTGTTTACACCATTGTTTCGATAAAAAGCTGGTTGAAAATAGGCAAAGTATCTCTTTAGGTAGCGTAAAAAAATTGCAATCGGCAACATTTTCGATGCCTTGTTTGTGACGCGTTTCTACTCTGTTTCTACATCTTTGTGAAACGCTAACGGACTTATTTCACCCTTTTTGCTAATTTGAGAGATAAAAGCGATACTATGGATCTCAAAACGGGGTATGCCGGTGTTGAATTGCGTCTCCCCCAAGGGTTTGGTGTAGGTTCCGGTTGGGGAGGACATAAATCGACGGGGAAACAGTCTTCGATACCTGTTCTGTTGTTACACAAACAGGTGTCCCTGGGTGCAAAAAAACATGCAAAAATAGAGTAATATGCAGCATATTAAGATAAAATGTACACCTTTTAAATATATATACTGCACCTTTTTCTTTTTATTGAAAGTTGAAACCACAAATCAAGAGCCATCGCAAATTAGTATCATAAATGCATGCATATTCTCAGCTACATGGGCTAATAAAGAGAAAGATAGAGGGGGTGGGTGGTGTGTGGGGGGGTGAACTAAAGAAAAAACACAGTAAAATGAAATGGAAGGGGTAAACTAAAGAAAAAACACAATAAAATGAAATGGAAGAAACGTCCTGAAATCGTAAAAATGTCCAATACTCTGAGAAATGTCCTAAAATCCTAGAAACGTCTTACTGTCCTAAAATCTTTAAAAGGTCTTAAAATCTTAAAAAATGAAAAAAAAAACCCTATAAAAGTCCTAAAATTCCTGAAACGTCCTAAAATCTTAGAAATGTCCTATGAAATGGAAGAAACGTCCTGAAATCCTAGAAATGTCCTGAAATCCTAGAAATGTCCAAACATCATAGAAATGTCCCTAAAAATGAGATGTTCTGAAATCCTAGAAAAGTCCTTAAATCCTTAAAACGTCTTAAAATCCTAGTAATGTCCTCAAATCCTGGAAACATGTATGGGGCCGCTGTGACTGGACCCTGGCCTCCTTTCATTTTGCAAAACTGTCCACCAAACAAAGCAATTTGAATATCCCTGGGCGACATGTATCAGTTTCCATTTCTATAGCCTACTTGTTGTGTTGTCCAGTGCGATTTGTGTATTACTTTCAGTTTGATATACATAGTGTCCATTTTTATACACTGTATTAATGTTACTAAAACATGATTTCCAGTCTTCTGGAGAAATGTCCACAGCCATGTCTCTTGCTCACTGGTCTTTGACAGTATATGATAGATCTTTGGGGCAGTGCAAAACCTGTACGTTATACCTTTGATGTCAATGTCTTATTCAATGCATCTACAGTGTGTCAGGTGCGGCTTTAGTCCACCATCTAGTGGTAAACATATCTTACTCGATGCAACTGTGCTCACACCAGACCCCCGTTTAAATGCAGCAGACCTGTTGCATTTCACTAAAATCTGATATACTGACAGGTAAATAACTAAAGGCTGCTAGACAAAACGTGCCTGCACAATTAATTTAACTCTTTAGATGAAGTTTGGAGATACTCGTAGTGACCCACATTAAGTGACTCATATCACCGCAGCTCCGCTCGTGAAGATGACTGGGATTATCTCCATGCCTCGCTCCTGTCCCCGTGCCTGTTTACGTTCGTGTGAGCCGCGCTCCTCTGGCTGGCTGCCACCCCACGGTATTTATAGCCAAACAGCAGTAATCATCACTCAAGGAATCCTCGCGAAATCATCCTCAGACCTGTAAACTTGGACTGAGTGAGAGGAGGCTGAATTTTAGGATCCACCTGAACCGGGCTTCTCTGACGATGAAGGAGCGCGCGGCACCTCAAGGTAAAACTGTCAAATTCATTAATCATTTCATTACTTTATTGGTATTTGTGCCTGTCGCGCGCGCTGAATTCAACCTCTCCCTCCTGTGAACATTTTTAGCATCATCTATTCATGTTGTTAGGACTGCTGCGTGCTTTTTAAATCTTTCTTTACTTGCGTCAAACAACTCCACGAGAATAAAGATCCTAATTAGCCATACCTGTTAACAGGCTTGTTAATGTAAAACGATTGCAGACCTGCAGCTGACGTGCGCAAATTAGTCAAGGTGGGGGCAGCCTGTTGTGCCAGTAGGCTCTACAGTGGTTGCACTAATTAAAGGAGATGAGAGAAATTTGAATTTAAAATAAAAGAAGCAAGTGTTTTAACTTTAATGCATGCTACAGAAAAGGTGGACGCCTCTTGTAGCAGTAATTACTGCCTGAAGGCACACTGCAGTGATGCTCTCATCTACAAAGCAGCCTCATCAATGCTGCCATTCATGATTAATTTCATTTCTGTTTGTATAAGTAACCAGATGTCATGGATTCACCCTGTACATCATCACAGCTTGCTGACTGCTGCTTTTTGAAGGCATTGTTACAAGTGTCTTCACAATGAATTTCCCCTCAGCTGCTGCAAACCTGACCGATAACACAACGTGTCTCATGTATTTTGAACTTCCAGGGCTGTGTTAAAATCAAAGGCGGCCCACCCATCAGCAGCTTAAAAGCTGCCACCACACCACCCGTGTAAATGTACGCACTGACCTTGCAGCTCCCCGCGCTGCCTTTGAGGGCAGAGCTCAACTCAGACTGTGTCCAGTTCATGTCTGAGGAGCCCTGCTGCTGACGTGTGAGTCACTGTGCCTTTTGCTTCAGCTCTCCCACACTCAGTCATCTTCCTTTCGGCTTCGGCTCAGTGGGAACAGCCTTGTTTCGTCTGTCTCCGACTGACTCGCTTCAAACTTGCTGTTTTCCAGCCTTGCCACCTCATCTCGCTCATATTTCTCTGTCTTAGTCACACACACGCTTAACTGGACAATGGCAGCAACAATGAGATAATGGTTTAAGAGGTCTGTTACATTGTGCTCAATATTCTGGAAACAAAACATGAGACGACTAAAGCAAGAAACTGTGCGTAATGCTTTTTAGACAAATAAAATCTCGCCTTTCTGACCCACTTTTTGCTCAGAGTTCCACACCATTTCAATCACTGGTACTATATTTGCATGGCTGCTGATTCAAAGCTTGTGTTCATCCAGTTTTATGCACTGCTTGCATCAAAGATCCCACTGGCTGAAGTGATCATCTAGAAGAAGTACTTATAAATGGTAGTACTCATTCTGCATTCAGACAGTTTTTGCCTCAGGAACCTCCCTTTAAGATATGTGTATTTTTTTTAACAGTTATTAATAAACATATGAGACATTCAGAGAGCTTAACCCTGTTCTAGATTTCTGCCTGCTACTTGAATTCATCCTCTGGGAATCATGAATATCTGTAAGTTCATGGCAAATCCATCCAACAGTAGCTGAGATATTTCAGTCAGGATCAAAGTGGTGGGCTGACCAACAGACCAACATTGCCGTCCCTGGAGCCAGGCTTCTATCGGGGACTAAAAATAGACGAACAGAGAAGGGACAGGCAGGATGTGAAATGTTTCATGAATGTTTTTTCGCCACTTTTCACTAATAAATTGTTTCTCCCATTTATAGCATTATGGTGAAACTGCTAACTCCCGTCCTCCGTAGAGATGCTCACCAGTTCAGACCAGACCCTCTCCCTCATCTCCCCATCCAGCTGTGGAAACACGCACGTCCAGTCCTCCCTGTCCCTCCCTGAGCCTGAGGCCTGGAGGAAGCCCAGCTCCACGCCCCGTCATGGCCTGGCACAAGGAGCCCGCTCCAGCTCCCTTCAGGTCCCTCATGCCCTCCCCGAGTACCTGGGGCTGCCCCCGCGAGCTGCCAGCTTCGATGTGCCTTGTGGTCAGGAGGATGGCTCGTCCGATCAGGGTTCAGGGTCTCTGAGCCCCAACTGCATGCAGCGGAGGCGCGGGGGACTGGTGGAGCAGAAGGACATCATCATGGCTCACCAGGCTCACAAAATCCAGAGCACGCCGCAGGCCCGCAGGAAGGAGTGGGAGTGAGTATAAAAGAGATTCAGAGGCAAAGGATTCTTCTTAAATTGCATGTGTAAAGATGATGAATCTCCATGGAGGAGGATGAAAGTGCTGGTGTAAAAGAACAGACATGCTGAATAATGCAGTATAACTTTTCAACCTGTTGAGCCTTCGTCATTACAAACACCTACTGCGAAGCAACAGAACTTTTTAAAGTTAAACAAGGTCTCAAGACTTCTAAAGATATACAATATGTGCTAAATTTCACAGAAATGTGAAAAAATTTATGCAACAGGATGCAAAATTTTCTATTTGAGGAAGTGATGGTGTCACAAAAAAATGGGATAGTTTAGTCACTAATCCTTTTTCATTGCAGACACTGTGGCTTGTCATTACAGGAGAAGCATGGGTGTAATTAATAACGTTAATGGCGGCTTCCTTCTATCCAAGTGTCCCAATTCAAGGCACTTAGATGGAATGGACACTTATTGTTGTTAATTATTCCTGATATGGTGCCTGTCGTGAAAATGACCTGCAGAAGTTTGACATAATGCAGCTTCAATGATGTAAAACCATCAGATACAAACATATACAGTGTATGACCTTAACTTAAAGCTGAACTGCTTAATATCTTTAATTGATCACTGGGTTAAATGACCACTATTGTGAGAGATAGTTCCCCTCAAGAGTTGGTTAAGACAAAAATATACAGAATTTTGCCCACTTCTTCGACTGTGCAAACACAGCGTCATTCCTGGAACCATCGTCTTTAAAATGTTTGCAGTGGGATATATTCGTACATATCCAAAAAACACTTGATCTCTAAGTCTTTTACATTGTTTAAAAGACTGGAAATGTGGGCTTTTTTTTGGGGCATGTCACTCTACCCCACAGCCTTGCAAACTGTTGGCTTGAGTAAAACACACACAGCCGACCCTAAACTGGCAAGAGACGGCATGTAGCCATCTGCGGTAAAGCTGAGAAGCATATTGTGAATCTGCAGCATACATGTCCAGAGAATGCTCCTAAAACCTGAATAATATCAGCAAATCTCACGTCTTAATCAGAAAATGCTACATTTCGGATAAGGTAGAATTTAATTATATGATCTGTATAAAATCAGAATATTGTGATTTTCAGAATAAAAGCGCAGTATACGTGTAAACAAAGTCCATATTGGACTTACATTCTTAAAGTATCTAGAAAATGACTTCCAAATGAATACAATGTTGCACTATGTCAGCTGAAAGTGGATCAACTATATAAGATAATAATATTTCCCTGTCAGTGTTGTGTTTTCAGTTTGTTCAACTGCCCCCAAGTATCCAAAAATAAATATATTAATGCAGGTTCCACATTGAAATACATAATGTGATTACACCATATAATGTAAAAGGGTCAGCTCTGCTGCTTTCACTGTTCTGTTGACTCATGAGGCAGAATTTTAATGTAATGTAATGTAAACAATCATTACATAAAAAGCAAAAACTGAGCTAGTGTTTACCATGAAACGGATGAAAGCCGAAGTTATCTACAGGATAGTAAGGAAGGTTCAGCATCTAGTAACGTGCACATCCCCAGATATTGTCTCAGGAGCTCGACTAAAGTAGTAAATGGTGAGAGAAGTTTTAAATTAAATTAGTCAGGTCAGCTGGGACACCGCTGTTGCTTTATGATGAACCAATAATAACAATGGTATGTCAGGCTTGCAGACTTTGAACCTATTTACACCTGGTATTTTAATGCATTTCGGTTATCTGAACACATCTGTGTCTATCATGTGTCTCCAGCAGACCACTTGTGTTCAGATTTTGTTACTGCCGACGTCCTTACTCTTGCTAGCAGCTCACTGGCATGCTTGCTAATGAACAGCTGTGTCAGTACAGCTTGGGATATAGTTGTCAGCAGAATTCAACACGTCTTCTTCCAGGAGGCAAAATGATGGACAATAAGGCAACACATTGTTCAGATGGTAAAATGTGCAAGTTACGGAGCATTAGCATGCTGTCACCAAAACAACCACCATATCCTGCACGAATGACATATTTTTCGGCAACGTGCTTGTTAGGGATGCATCGGGCTGCATTTAGCATTTACACGCTACAAAAGATATGTGGTCGACTGTGTCCCACACCACCTTGCCAAGTGGTTTGAAATGATCACTTGGTGGCCTTTTACGCTTTAATCCAATTGCCCAAGATGCATGAACATGTTTTCAGCCTAGTACAACAGCCTAGGTTTTGGTCTGTATAGAAATTTATTTATGACAACTTCACATAGGTGAGTTCTTATATAACTCACTTGCTTAAAATAACTCATAATTAAGGGCATGGCCGCTTTAAGTGACAGCCTGTCTGCCGATATTGTCCTTGGCTTCTCAGTCAGATCCACCCCTTGCTCCTCCACAGCTTTGCCCCCTTATCCAAATATGGTCACTTCTGGCTCTCAAAAACCCAGATGGTAATGGCCGAAATGCCGAATTCTGAGCTTCAAAATGCAGTCCACAAACCAGCTGGTGACGTCACGGTAGCGGCATTCATTATTTTACAATCTATAGTTAATAACAGACATAAAAAGGCTCTATCATCCTCCTAGTGGTCAAAACATGCATAGCATCTTTCAGGAGAAAATTGAAAGTTAACCTGTGGAATTGTAAACAAACTGGGTTTTACACCCATGTTGCCTTCTTCTTCCTTGCTTTTATTGGTGGCCTGCTATTTCTTGGCACGTTATTTCC
The DNA here is from genome assembly GCF_008729295.1 of Plectropomus leopardus. Lineage (NCBI taxonomy): Eukaryota > Metazoa > Chordata > Actinopteri > Perciformes > Serranidae > Plectropomus > Plectropomus leopardus. The sequence goes on from NC_056474.1 coordinate 11,004,576, forward strand.
ACCCATTCTCGATCAGTGGAATAATGTGAAGCCATTGTCAGTGACTGTGTACCATGTCACTTATGTGCATCCTTGTTCGCATACATGACGCACACACAAAACATCCTTTAAAACGTTTTCCGCCGTGCCACTAGTGGCTCAAGTGTTCAAATGTTTAGCGATTACTGTATAAATCACTTATAATTGTTGTTTTGTTGCTTAGCAACAAAGTACTCATTTCAAAGGGTGCTCCATACTAGCGATACATATGCAGATGCCTTTTGTTTCCAGCATTGTTATACTTCCAACAATGAATCACCGAATCAGTTCCCACCGCTTTCATCAGATGATTTGATGTGTTTTTTTAATGCCCGTGTAACATTGCCGGCTGCAGTTTATTGCAATCAGATCCTGGATAGCGTTATTAATGGCGCAGCTGAGGGTGCTTGGGTGTGAACTTTTGAATTGTGGAGCCACATAGCTCTGATTATCTGCTTCCCACCACTCAAATGTTGAGTGGTACTCCATCAGCGTAACCCCCAACCCACCAACAGGCCCCCTCCCTCCTCCTCCTCCTCCTCCTCCTCCTCCTCCACCTTCTCCTTCCTCCATCCTCTGATTTCTCTTTATTGTATCTCCACCACCACCCACTCCACATCCACTTTACTGGTGTACTGTCATTCTCTCTCATGCTTCTTTTTCTCTCATCTACAGACACACAAACACTTTTCGTCCTTGATCTCTGACCTGTTCTTTTATTTTCAACCTGTAAGTATCGCCGGCAGGAGCAACTGCAGCACGCAAAAGTACAAAATACTAAACAAGGGGCTAAAAATGATCAACAAACATAGATTTCAGAGCACTACTGTACATGTATTGTGGTTATTTGTCCATTAGGGGATGCTAGGGAATCAAAGTAGAGGAGCGGCAGGGAGGCAGCGTGTGATGTCGAGCTGAGCAGTAGAGTTTGGACGTTGCTGAATTTTACAATAGAAATACTGATCAGATTTTGTAAACTTTTAAGATGAAGTCAGAGAAAATGTGATGGATTTTGTACACAATATGACTTTTGAGAGTTAGAAAAGCTTGTTTTTTTTCTCTCACAACAGGAAACTTTTCCAGATTCACGGAATTTGCAACATTTTTGTGCAGGGTCTTGATATTGATCTGCAGCCATACTGTTAATTTGTTCCAAGGTAAACTGGACACAGTGTCACGCCAATCTGCGATGATATAAGTGACGGTTATTGATCGAATCAAACTGACATAACTCAGTACTAGAGGATGTCTGTTGCTAGGGAACAGAGAGAAAAATAAAATGCTAAAACCACTCCAGTCAATGCTGGATGAAAGCCTGTCTGCAATTATATAAATGCTCTTCAGAGTTCTGGCACAAAGTACACCCATTAACGTTTTACCTCACAGTGCATGTCACATGCAGCCTCGTTTCATCTGTCTCCTCCTATACGGTATTTATGAAGATGTTTTCAGCTGGACCAAGGACATGAAAATACGTCGCAGGTGGACTTCACATAATGAAAAGAAAAGGCACCTTTTCTTCCAAGTTGATCTTATTCAAAGTTTGGTCAGGCCCAAGCAAATTGATACAAGCTTTCTTCTGCTTTTTATCCGCTAACAGTTATTTTTAGCAGCCTTTGAGTAGGCTGTGAGCAAGAGCAGAAACAAAAGCTAAACACTCTTTAAGCAGACTGCATCTGGTCACATATAGAGCGCCATGGATCATCATCAGAGTAGTGACGCTGCTGCGCAGTCCGTTTGCTTCTTGTTTGTCCAGTGACCCTGATGGAGGTGTGTGTATGTTTATTGGGAGAAACAGATTTCTGTAGGAAGAGGTTGCTCCATTGTGCAACATGGCTTTTGTTGGCAGAAATGAAAAGAACGGAGCAGGAATTCAAGAGAGCTATGTCGCTATGGAAACAACAGCAAAGAGAGAGCAAGGGAGAGAGAGAGAGAGAGAGAGAGAGAGATGTACTGTTTGCAAAGATGGACAAATATTTTTGTTGGGCATCATACAAGTAGATGATGTCTTTTTTTGTAATGAATGCTTATGTAAGATTTTTCAGTAGAAAGTGGAGATGAATGTGAGATATGTTGCAGATACTTTTAGATGCATTTACATGTATTACATATTACATGGCAATAATCAGTCTGCTATTTTTACATTCTGCTCTGGATAGGTCAGCCTTTTGCTGCTCTCCTGCTTTGCATTGGGTGACGCGCCCGCCTGCTTCATGCAGATTCAGAAGAGGAGGTAACAGAGTCGTGGCTCAGTTTTCGGAGCTCACTTAGGGACTTATTCATAGATCCTGTTAAATCGATTTTTTTTCTCCGCTGCTCCCCCAGATTTCGACTTGTTTGCCAAGCATAAATTTGTCACTCTCTCTTGGCTTGCTTTCACAACCCCCCCCACCCCTCCTCCACCTCCTCCACCTCCTCCCCTGTCTGAGCTCTTGCCCGTCTGCACACTGTGATACCTGCATTGTACTCAGTTGCAGCAGAAAGTGGCATTTTGGATTATTTTAATTGCATTTATTCGACAAAACAGAAATCCATGTTTGAATAATATCGTGCCTGTGGGGGCTGAAGTGGTCATCTTGAGGAGACAGTGGGGAAGGGAGGAGAGCAGCAGATGGAGCGAGAGAGCCCAGTCGCCTAATGAGGTCTCACTTGTGGCACATGAGTGTGAAAAAGACCCTGCTTTTCTCCATGCTCCCTCAAAAAGGGAGCAGCCCTAAGATCTATTTCATGCTCTATTTTTACTCCTGACTTTTACTCCAATATTAGCACAATGGCCTAGTTTTTAAATGTTCTGTCTGTCTCCATTAATGAAAATATGACAATGCTTTCAAATAGGGGGGGAAATGAGTCAAGCTCTTTACACCCTGTTTAGGTCTTTTACCTGCTCTGTCCAAACACTTGTTGCCTTTATTTGTGCATTGTCTCTCCTCCTAACTGTATTTTCACACTCCTTTTCTCTTGCACCCACTAACATCTTTACATAATTGTTTTTGAGCCACATACCCACACAGCCTACTGTATATAGGCTTCTTTTTTTTTTTTTTTTTTTTAGGAAAGTGTTTTTGTTCATCCCCAGCAAACTGTAATTGCTATGGAAACAACAAAAAAACCGTCCCTCCTCTCCACCAGCTTTTCATTCAGATGAATTTTGAAATCGCCATCATAAAATATTACTGTGGGAGGGGGCTGCCGGTGCTTATGCGCTCCTGGCTGCAGTGATCATTTTCCAGCAGGTGATAAGATTGCAAGCAACTCTGTCGCTACTGATTAGAGAATAACTTCATGTGCATCTTTTTTTTTATTTTAAATAAAGAATCCGGTTTAGACGCGCTAAAGGGGCTTCCTTCCACGTGAGATCTTCCTCTTTGTCAAGTTTACCGGGGCGAGAAGATGCGTAAAGTTTGCGAAGACTTCCCTCGGATGTCTGCATCGACTGAGCGCAGAGTAGTTTTGTCAGAGCTTGGATGTTAATAGAAAATTGACGGATCTCTGCGTGCAGAGTTTAGAGACGCGCGCGTATTAAAAGTTGTCCGGAGCTGATGGGATAACACAGATGCTGAGCACCTGAATCATCATTAAGTAAATGGATTTTTCTCTTAGAATATAAGCCCACTGAATGATATTTTTTCTTGTGGATATGGAGTGATAGGAATCCGCAACTTTCTGGGGAATCTTCAAAAAAGCTGTCACCGGATTGAAGGTGGATCCCTTTTTAGTTCCACTTCAGGTCCTGTTGTGAAAACACTCTAAGCCGGCTCATCTCTTTTGTAGAATGGCTCGGTTCGGAGACGAGTCCGCTCCCAGCACGGTGGACTCCGGGGATGGGGACTTGGAGCGCGGCGGGGAAGGACAGGACGCGGCGGCGGCGTCACTCACGGCTTCCATGAAACAAGCCAAGGCGCAGCGGGCCCGGACCATGGCTCTGTACAACCCCGTGCCCCACCGGCAAAACTGCCTCACCGTCAACAGGTCGCTCTTCATATTCGCAGAGGACAACATCATTAGGAAAACCGCAAGGCGAATCATTGAATGGCCATATCCTTCCCAAAGAAGCATGTTTAACCCTTTAAAACCTGGGCAAATTGGCTTGTGTTCTTTCAAAAACATGGGAAGAAGGCAATAGGCAAGATAAGAAGAAATAAGTTAGAAATTGGTAAGAAATTTGTGAAAGGTACAAGAGAATTACTTGAAAATTGGTAAAATAAAAATAAAAGAAAGACAGTAAACAAATAAACAAAGCAAACAAGATTTTGAAAAAGTGCTTTTAAATGGATAATAATTCTGAAACATAATTTTGATAATGCACTGATGATAATTATAAATATAGTTTTTTGTATTATTATGTTATACTCTAAAAAAAATTCTAAATCCACCAATTTCTTGCAATTTGTGGAACATTTCTTACCTAGTTGCTTTATGTTTTTTTTTAAGTTTTTGAAAGAAATCACACCCATTTGCTCACGGTTCAAAGGTTTGAAATACTTGTGAAAGGCATCTGAAAGCCGCACAAGAGAAGTGATGTCCATCTATGTGTCTAAGGGTGTTTGTTTTGGAGATGAAATGCATGTTGTCAGTTCAGCACCATGGACAGCTACAGGCAGCATGAGCTTGCAGCATGTAACTCCCATCCACATCTAAAAAGTGACAGTTTCTCAAGTGCAGTCGAATGTGTTTTACGTGACTCCTCCACATATAGCAATCTGCCTTGCATGCTCTTTGTTCAGTGTTTATCTGCATAATGATCTCCAGCTGTTTGTTAATTAATTCCTCTGCACAGCTGAATTTAACCCTTCTTCTTATAATGGTGCTTAGTAAACTTTGCCCCTGATTTTTATTCATCTGTGGGCTCCATGTGCTCTGGTTGTTGGCAGAAGACAGAAAGTTAGCATGTGGTGATCATTAGAAGCAGCTCTGCTCGCTGTGGGGGTGGCATGTAGGCATATCTCTGCTGCCTTAGTGCTCATTGGAATATGAACCTGGCCATGAGTAGGTGTCAGTTCAGATCCACCAGGCAGCGTTTTCTCTGCTTCCTGCTGCAGCGTCGGCCAACAGTTTCTCTCTCTGCTGAACTTCTGCAGATCTGACAAAGATTAGCGAGGAAGTTGTCTTTCCAGCAGTTAACTCATGAAATGTGAATGCAGAGTTCAGGGGATATGTGTGCACCATCACTCAGGCCAAACACTAGAATCCATTCTTGTTCACTAATTCATTTTTGTTTACTTAAATCAAGCCGTTTTCTGATGAATCGTGTACATATTTAGACATTTTTGAAGTGCTATCAGCTCAACAGCATCAGTCAGTTGCCATATCTACCCACTGCTCCTCCTGTCTTACACCCCCTTCAGTGCAGCGTGCCAGTCTCCCACTGTTACCTAACCACAGGCTCTGTGTGGTGTGTGGGAGTGGGGCTAGTGGTCAAGACTAGCTGGCCACTGGCAGCACGGTAATGTGACTGTCGGTTTCACAGAGGCAGAGGTGTGTGGGAGAGAGCTGGCCAGTAGTACTGTGGTGGTTCGTGGGCTGTAAAAGCAGCACATGTCAGAGTATTGACTGGGTGAGACCCAGATTTTTTGCTAACAGCGTCAAACTTATGAGATCGCAAGTGAAAAACAGACTTGTATGCATTCATGGCAGTGGAGTTTCTTTGATTGTGTGTTTCTGCACAAACACACTGGAGTGTTACAGTTTGATATTTCTGACAAGTTGAGAAGTTGGTGAGACTTTTGTTGCCCAGAGCAGGCCAAAGTTTCTGCACCGGAGAGTTAAAGAACGAGAAGTTAAAGTACAAAACCACTGCTACTGTGACAGAAAATCAATTTGCAAGTGTTTTGGTAATCAATTAATATCTTTGAATAATTGTTTAAGGGGAGACACTACAGGTGAAAACAGTTTTTCATGATCTGGTCATTTTTGAAATTTTGGGGCTAGTAAGCTTCCATAACATGTCTCCTTTCAGACTACAGTTGGAAGAAAATGCCCAAAACACACACTTAGGTGTTTAATTTAGGTCAGATTTCTGTTTCTGAAAATGTATGCGAAAAGAATACATTTAATTAGATAATGCCATATTTGCGTGTGTAAACATTTTTTGTAATACATTTTTGAAAACTTGTATCTATTAGTCTTAAATTTTACCCCATTCACCTACAGTGTCTTATTTGTGGTCTTAAAAATTATGGAATTTTACAATACTCATCTTTTAAGGACATTTACTCAAAACTGTTTTTTTCTCATACAAAGATTTTCACTTTAGTAGTACTTACGTACACCAAATTCTCCAGTTTTATTTCTGTTGATATTCTAAAGATTTTAAGAGAGGGGTTTGTTCATATATCGTTCATAGCCTGATTTATCTTATTAGCATTTTACTCCTAAAACATGGCAAAGATTCTTTATGGTAGTTAACAGTATTTTTTTAATAAAGTGATAAAAAGAGATATCCAAAATTTACTTTCTAAAAACTTTTGACTCTAATATGTCAGTAAATTTAAAAAATAATTTAGAACTTGCCCTCAGCCATGTTCAGATTTCTGATCTGGAAATGTATTCAAATTAGCTCATTTTTAATTCCATAGTTCCTCATTTGCATGTTTGAACAGAAAATTTCAGAAAATTCAATACAAAAAGTGTAATACGAAAAACTATTGTCTTAATATAAGTAATCAACTGGGGAAGTCTCATAATATATATTTTTACACTATTCAACTGTGAAGTCAAAACTCTGTGGTTGCAGCTTCTCCAGTGTGCTTTTCTTTGTTTTATTTAATCTATATATTTGTGTTTTTGACTGTTGGACAGACAAACAAGATATTTGAATATGTCACTTTGGAGTCTTGGAAACTAGGTTGGATATTATTAGCCGTTTTCTTGATTTAGAGATGTATGACGATATATGGTTCCTGAAAATAACCATTAGTTTCAGCTTTTATCACTGCTGGCCATTTTAAAGTCTAACATTGTGAGATTTTGTGAAGTTATTTTTCCTACCTTCCAGACGGCCATTGGTTTCCATTAATTTGCATACAACACAAAGACCCATTAGCACACGCTGAAAGCTTTAATTAATCATCTAATCCATCACACTCCATGAAGAATCAAACTTTGACAAAATAACAGCAGTACTGATGTTGACTGTGGTGGATTACTCAGCTCGGGAGAATTTCAAAAGTCGATTCTTAAAATGTTTTATTGAGCAGCTTACTTCACATGCAGATGCAAAATGAATCCAACAGTCAAAAGATCAATCAGTTTTGAAAATTTATCCCTGAGGGGCAATTTGTTTTGCTTCAGGAGCAACGAATTAAAAAAAAAAAACACAGCAACACAGAGCTGGAGAAAAGAAAAACTAAACCACATTCATAACCAATCATCTTTATTTTCGATCTTTATTTTCAAGGAACCCCAAATAAAATGGGAGAATGAAAATAATATAGAAGTAAGAAAAACCACACTAGAATGCCCATTGCACATATTCAGTAAAATAACACAAACAATGTCTGAAAAGGATTAAGAGGAAGCGAATCTTACAAAATCCTACCCTTTTTTTCCAAGCTTATCACAAAAAACAAATTAATTTTAAACATAAATATTCCCAGTTTCTTCAGTATTCACCATACACACCTCAATCAAATCAAACAAGAATTAAGACAAAACAAGAACAGATCGATCTAAATAAACACATATATACACCCACGCACACACACACACATCACAAAACAAAGAAAACATTTCAATACAGAAAACAGTCACACTATGAAAAATAACCTGCTTATCCTGGACCCTGTCTTACTGTGCACATTCCCCTCTTCTGTGTTCAAAAAAATACAGTACAGTAAAAAGGCGAATACATGAAGTTTATTAGCAAAGACAAAAGAAAAGAAGGGAGAAAAACAATTATCACAATAACTGCAATGATTTGCTGATTTACTTTGATTTAATTTCTGCTTGGAGGTTCAGAAAACATATTAAAATACTACAAAAATAACAGCATAGTATGCAAAATGGTTAACTGTGTGCGATCAGTCCCAAATGGCCTAAAACATTCATAATCTCTGACATGCAGGTAACAGGTAGTGAGGGCAGGTAGAGCGGGAGAGATTTATTAAGTATTTCCCACTTTAGCTATTTTCAACTGCCTTCAATGGCAACAATGTGGACCTGTCAATGTGAGTCAGTGTTGGTCCCAGAGGCCTCCATCGCAGCACTCCTCTGTGAGTCAGTGACCCCATTTCACTGAAGGCAGGAGAATTAATAACAAGGAGCAGCTGCCTCATGGGAACTCCAGGGGACTGAAAGTCACACGCACACAAAAGTGTTGGGGCACGTACAGTCACACACAGTGCATGCTGGTTCACACGTACGCACACATCCATAGGGCCCAGCCATGTAGATATTACTCATGAGAAATTGTAGAAATTACTTAAGAGTTTCTAGATATAATTTGAACTTTGGAGCTTTAAAAACTAAAGAAAACATTGACACACTTATGTTCCAAATTCACATCATGAAAATACAAATGTAGAAGAAAAATTGCTCTCACTGTGAGCCTGGATACAAATTCTAGTTGTCTAATGATCTAAAATTAGTTAAATAGTTATTTAAATAGATTCTGAGCATTTTTTTTAATGATGATGAGTAAGTTTGTGTGTGTAAATCTTCATTTAAACCTGTCAAAAACTCTGCTGAAGTAATACAACTATGTATTGTGTAGAAATTATTTGTATTTGAGAAAAAAATTATAAAATGTCAATGTTTACCTGTTAGCTAGATTCCAATTTCTGATGCCTGTGTCAGCCTAATTGTATTACTGTGAAGAGAGAAAACATTTAGTGAAAAATTACTTCATCAACTTAAACTCGACTAAAACGTTTTAAGTTGTCATCGACTAAAACTAAGAAGGATAAAAATGACTAAAATGTGACTAAAATGGAAAACCTTTTGTAGCTGCCAAAATTGCTCACTTCCAAAGCTGAAACCGCACACTTGAGTCCTCGAGTAAGTTTCTTGCAAGAAGTGGAAGTGGAAAAATGCAGTATTCCCCCCTACACCTATGTTTCTGCTCTGCCAGAGCCCCATCCCCTCTGTAACATTTAGCAATCAAACAGAATTAACCGCAGAAAAATTACAAGTACTTGAATGTGAGACACAAAATAAATTAAATTGGGAAAGTGCAATAGACAAGTAAATAAAACAAACAAACAAATGCCTTAAAACCCCAATAAAAATAATACATTCATTTTTTTAAAAAGTACCAAAATACAAATGATAAATGCTATATATAAAATTGGGTCAGTATTTTAAGACTGCAGTATCAGTGGTGTCGATTTTTCAGTGTTGGTTAAAAAAGATGCCATTTAGCATAATGTTTCTGAGCATATCCTCTTGTCGAATAACACATTCTCTCCAAAGTCAGACGGTGTATAAGATCTTTAATCCATGGCTTAAAGGTTGGAGGAAAATTTCCCCTCCAATTAAGGAGTATAAGTCTTCTAGCTAAAAGAGATACAAAAGCTATCATTATATTTTGTGTGACAAGGATGTACATTTTGTGGAGCTACTCATAATTCTGCAGTAGTAGCAGAAGGTTCAATGGGTACTTAAAAAACATCTGAAAATATTTTAAAAATTGCTTGCCAGAAACTATGTAGTTTTGGACAAAGCAAAAGCATATGTGAAAGGGTGTGTATTTTAATCTTTAAACTGTAGCTGAATGTGACATTGCTCCTTTTTTATTAGAGAAAATTTCATAACTGTCTGGTTCAAGAAACCTCACAAAGTAAATCAAAAACAGCTCAAGTTAAAACCTTGACTGCCTTTATTAAGTAGCAAAGCGATGATAATTTGAAGATGTGAAAATCTGATGTACTGTATACAGCATCCTGTAGTGTTCCTGTAGTGTACGCAGTAAAAGGAGCTATGAGGAGAGTTTGCTGTAGTTTGTGTAGTCAGTCGGGCCAAGGTGACTTCACTGCTCACTCTTTCCCTCCCTAACCTGCCTCTTTTTCCTTGACGTGAAAAGCACTTTTAAAAGCAGGTTGCCATGGATACTGCAATCTCTAACAGATTGCTTCCAATACCAGAGAATATGAACCATGCCATAATTCATCTGTCATTTAATCATCCATCCATCTATGTTTTTTTTTCCTCTCCATTGAACCATGTATGCATGCACTCTGAAGTATTTGTGGAATTTAGAAGAAAACATTATAAGCTTGTTGAATATGGTGATTTTTTTTTTTAATGTGTTAGTTTTCTCCCTGTGTTGTGATAATAATACGTTCCTTAACTTTACGGCCTTTACACCCTTTGAGTACATGATCCTGGCCACCATCACCGCCAACTGTGTTGTCCTGGCGTTGGAGCAGCACCTCCCCGGAGAGGATAAGACCCCGATGGCAAAGAGACTGGTGAGGAACAAATTCTGTTTTCACATCTTCCACACACAGACGGAGCTGTGAGTGAGGTCACTGAGAGATGCAGACACAAAACGAAGCAGAATCACTGAGAGTTTATGTGATGATCAAGTTGTTTTATTGTCAAGTTGTTGTTAAACTGCAGAGGTCACAAAAGTAAGGTCCAAATCCCCTAAAACTATGTGATTAGCATGTTGCATGTCGCATTTTAAGAAGGTGGTGTGAAGAGGCTGAGTCCTCGCCGCAGCGGCCGTGGGTTTCGACTCCGGCCTTGGCCCTTTGCTGCGCGTCGTCCCCTCTCTCTCCCCCTTTCATGCTGAGGCTGTCCTGTCAATATGGGCAAAAAATAAGGAAAAAATAATCTTTAATTTTAAAAAAAGAAGAAGAAAAAAGAAGGTGGTGGATAGTTTAGCACTTAAAAGGGGTGAGAAGGAAATGGCTGATTTAACGCTAGATACTGTACGTACATTGTGACTATGTTTTGGAAGCATGAGGACAAATGCCGCATACAAATTTAGCTTCAGAGGCGGCAATTGATAACAGAACGCTACATTTATGTACTATTTAGGCTTGTAGTGGATGGTGGGCATACAAAGTGCAGGACCTCGACTGGCTGTCCAGACTGCTGTCTTAGGTTGAGGTAACAAAAGCACTTTGGTTAAGTTTATGGAAATGTCATGATTTAGGTTAATTGTTAATTAAAAAGGTAATTAAAAAAATAATGCTTTAAAATACATCACAAAAATATATATAAAAACAACACACAGGACAAAAATTAAAAAGAAAATAAGTAACAAATATAAAAACAATGGTTGGATTTAAAATTAAAACAGATCAGTGCAAGACTTAAGTTTAATTTCAGGAGTGAGTTACAGTATAATGATGAAATAGTCCTTTAAAAAGAAATTATAAGAATACCTTCCAAAAAAATAGTCTTCTCAAGTGATATAAAAAACATAAAAAATCTGTGTATCAAATTAAATTGTGAAAAAATACGTATACAAACACTAATAAAATAGCAAAAATCAATTTATCTATCTACCTATCTACATACATACATACATACATACATACATACATACAAACGTTATATTTGAGGTCTGTGTTTACATATCAAACCCAGCGGGGTGAAGTCTTGCCATTGATCATGACTGAAGTGAATATATCAGCTTAGCAGTCTTACAGGCTCTGCTGACCGCTCCTTGTCCTTTACTTCCACAGGAGAAGACAGAGCCGTACTTCATTGGGATCTTCTGCTTTGAGGCAGGGATCAAGCTGTTGGCCCTCGGTTTTGTTTTCCATAAAGGCTCCTACCTGAGGAACGGCTGGAACGTCATGGACTTCATAGTCGTGCTCAGCGGGTGAGTGAGTTGTTCAGTTGGTCTTTATGCAAGCCTGGAAGTGAGAAATGTTTGTTGTAAACTTTGTCAACAGTTTCCGAAGTTACCACTTGCCAAGCATATTGGTGAAATCTGCTTTTGGAGGCGAAACAAATATCAGTTCTCTGTAACTAACCAACTTTTTAAACATTACCATACACTCTGACTGTGAGCCAATCAAATCAGAGCAAAGCAGTTGCACTTTGGATTGGCAGAAGTGTCTGAATGTTAAGCTTTTCGCTTGGTTTTTATTTCGGTCTTTATGCTTAGTAGATCTTCTTCAAAGCACTCATAGCCGGGAAAAGCACAGGTGTGACTAATAACATTAACGATGGCTCATTTCCATATAAGCCATTCATTTCAGTGAGCCGGTGTGCACAATACCAGGACCCCGGAGCTGGCTCACCTAAATGGAATACAGCCACCGTTAACATTATTAATTACACCTGTATTTTTCTTACTATGGCGTGTGAAAATGCCTGCTGTGAAAAAGGTCAATTAGACTACTGTTAAATGAGGATTAAAGTGTTATTTTGCTATTATTGTTGAGGATGTTATGAATTGTGGATGTTTTTATAGTTACAAGGGCCAAAATTTGTCCCAATCTGCTCCTCCTACAATATGTATTGTCACTGTTTAGCTTCTACTTGGTTAGTCAAGCTGTAATGCATGGCTAAATTTCTGCATATTTGTGTGTTGGAGTTGTGTAAACTTGTGCCATTGCACAAAATGCAGAGAAATAATGGTGCAATGTACATACAGTGTGTATAAGGTCACCTTTATCAAAGTGTAAAAAAATCAATCAATTACTAATAATAATAAAAATAAGTGAAAAATGTATACATTAGAAAAGAAATGTATAATAAATGAAAAATAGATATTAAAAAATTACAAAAAAACCCTGAATACCAACAAGTTAATGTTATACAAAGTCAATATGTAAACAATAATATGTAAATAATGGTTGCATCATCATAGCCTATTATAATTGTTTAGTTCTCAAAACACAATTTTTAGGACTTGTGACTTGAATTGTACTTGTCAGTCTTGACTTGGGACTTGAGTCTGACCTCGCCTGTCTTTACTTTGGACTTGAGTGCAAAGACTTGAAACTTGTGACTTGCAAAACAATGATTTGCTGCCACCTCTGGCAACACTGTGGGTTACAACAGAATAATGGCTGCTTGAAATGGATTATCTCCCAGCAGCTCTGTTAACCAGCGAGCTATTGTACCATTAGCTACTAACAGTTTATCTTTATACATAAAAATGTATGTGGTACGTAACTTTAGTTAAACAGTCAGTCCAGTCATGTGTTTTCCCTTAAGGGGTTTATTTTATTAACCAGTCTGAAAAACTGGAAGATGAAACTTGCTATTTTGTCCATATTCTTAGCTAAATTTATAGTAGTGATAATAAAACAACGATTATTTAGCTAGCACACAGAGGCTCTGGCAGAGCAACTAAAACTATTGGAGCAGAAGCTAACTTTGGCGCTGAAGTGGAGTTTGGCTTTCTGTACAGGAGCAGATGACTAGTGACTAAGTGTTTCTCTAATGTGCTGCTGTGTTTGCATATTAACAGTGATGTATTGCCATATGTTGTGGTTATATTTTTGATAAAAGTAGCTAATGTGGGCTACAGTATGACTGCCTGAAAACAGCAGCTAGTTAGTTGTGCTAGTACGTTATGTAGCGGTCCATCGCTGTGGCTGTTTTCCACCATGTAAAAGAAGTATCCACTGTTTTGTCTGATTTTGAAATTCCTCTGAATATCTAAGTTTAATAGTAACTTTGTGTTTTCAGAGTTTTCATTTTTTTGTACTACAGCTTGTTAGCTCTGGCTGCTAACAAGGTAACAATCTGTTTCCACTGTAGAGAAGTCTGCTAGAATAAAATGTGCCTTTTATGTCTACAGAGACAAATGGGACAAAAAATAAAGAAACACACACAGACAGAAACCCTGAAAATGTAGACCCATATCTAAACTTAATCAGAAGCCTAATCTTATACTTCATCATAACCATTTTTAAGCTCTTATAAATTTTAAGAACAAGGCTGGCATTATTATCCTATATATTTCTTATTGTTCACAACTTACATGAAAAGACCTACACAACAATGTGTCAGCCCGTCTCTTAATTCTTTGTGGCACTCAAATCCAAGCCCATTCTCTCCTTGCTCGGGAAGCAGACAAATCTGCAAGCTCATGTTTTGTTTGCTGTGGCAGATGTGGCTAGTACACCTCCGCTTTGGACTGATTTCAAGCAACTTGAGTTGTGCGTGGTCAATCACAACCATTTATCTAGACAAAGACCGTAACGAGGAGTGCTGTTGAGGCATTTTCAAAAACAACCAAGTTGGCCACAGCTGATGTGGAACTTTCTGTTGAAGCCACTATCGCTTCAGCTTCACATAAACTGGACATGTGTTTTTACTAAGATAAGAATCAACTGCACATAAAGCTTTCCTGGAAAAGAAAGATGTGTATGCCTTGTTTCAGACAGAATTTGGCATTATGTTTAATTTACCAACATATAATATACCAGCTCATCCTTACATGCTGTAGGCTAGTCTGTCTACACTTTGACATAGCTCACAACATTCATTTTTTTTGATGTCCCACCCTAATGCATATACACAGAAAGCGTCGGAGGCAGGGCCCCATTCATTCCTAAGAAAGCTGCTCAGTAGCACATGAAGCTAAAAAAGTTCAACTTCTGGGTTTAACATAGCCATATGATCAGCATTGCTTCTGCACTGTGCGGCCCATAGAGCAAGTACACTAGAGACTTTTGCTGGCAGAGCCAGCTACTTCCGGCAAAACTCTAACAATAAAATGATTCAACCCTCTGAAACCTGAAGCAACATCACTTTTCTTGTGCTGCTTTCAGATGCCCTTCACATGTATTTAAACCTTTGAGCCCTTAGCAAATTGGTGTGATTTCGATGTACGACTTGCTGAGAAATGTTCCACATATTGCAAGAAATTGTTAGATTTAGAAAATTATTTTTTAAAAACTAGGCAAACAATGTCGAGGGAAAATATTATAATATTAATTATTATTTTTATTATTATTGTATCTTTTTTTCTATTTTCTTCTTTTTTTTTCAAATGCTTTGGTAATTTTCTTGTACTTTTTACAATTTTTTTGCAAATTTTTCAACAACTCTCCAAATTTTATTGGACCAAATAAATCAAATTCTGATAGTGAAATGAGTCATTTAGAGGTGATTATGACACTCAAAAAAATGTATCCACTAATTTACAGATGTCTTCATGCCATGTAAGTCAAGGGTCTTTTTGGGCCAGAGGGCATCATGTACCAGATTTGATTCCACTGCCTCTATGAAAATTAATTTCAAAGCCTGGCACTCTTCCAGGAGGCCTGGTCATCACACATCACATGTTGATAACTCAATGATACTCGGTGAGAATTTAAAACTGAGCCAGACTATTATGCATTTGCAAATTGGTCTGGCAGTGTCAGGCTGAGTCTTCTCTACTGAAAACATAAATCTGATGTAAGAATTTTAAAAATATAAAGGTACTTTAAAAATAAAAAGTTGAGTCATTTCCTAAAACTGCAGGGTGCGGTAGTATTTGACATGCTTTAGTCAAACAGGAGTAAATAGAGCATTTGTTGGGGACTATTTTCAGCCAAGGATCAATACACATTCACTGCTTTTTACTGTAGTGAGTATTCCCAGCAGCAGGGCGGTGAATGTGGGATCAACTTAAAATAAACTGCAGTGATTGTGTTCACCGTTTAGTGGGAACATGTCACTCAGTACAGCGATGAGGCTCATTAATGTGACATTGGACAACAGTGGAGGTGTATGCACAGAGGAATAAGCTATACCAGGCTTAAGATACACATGCTTGTTAGTAGAAGCAGTACAATTTTCAAATATGGTCTTTTCATGGGATTTGTTTGCAAGAAAAATGTAGAAAATTACAAACCTTATTCTAACTACCTTCTAGATTCTTTTTTTATTTTCATTCATTTATTTAGCTCAAGACCATATCACATAGTATGAAGCACAAACATTACATAGAAAAAAACAACAAAAAAAAGCAGAACATGACTGAAGTACAACTAATGTTACTTGAACAAGGCAAGGACCTTCTTTTATTCTTTTGGTGTTGTTTACCCAAAAAATAACAAATAGCCTGTCTGTGCTTTTGGTTGTCATGTGCTGTTGTGCTTTTTTGTTTAAATATATATATATATATATATATATATATATATATATATATATATATATATATATATATATATATATATATATGTTTATGTCACTTGATGTCGTACTTCTGAGCTTGCTTTGCCACTTTTGCATGAACAGGTCTTTCAGCCTCTTTTCAACAGTTAGTTTCAGACGGCTGATCTAGTGGAAGGGCAGCAAAGTAGCCTTTTAAATGCCAAGTGTAACTCTTAAGAGAGTGGGTTTGTGTATGTACATATGTATCTGGAGGTACGTCTCCAACTGCTCTCTTTTAATTTTGAATTTGGGTGAACTCCGTGATGAATTACAAACTTCACTGATTGTATGAGAGAGTGGAGGGGGGAAAGAAAGTTTCAAATTAATGCTCAGCAACTGATTCTGCAATTAATTTTGACAGAATTCATTTTTACTTCACCAGGCTGTGGCTGGTGAACCAAAAGATTAATTTTGAGACACTGATTGTCAAGTTATGTTGGTGCATTCATGCATGTGACGCTGCTTGTGTCAACGTTTATCAATATTGTTGCCATGCGTGCTGCTCTTACTGCATTTTAAAAGCTCCTCATTCTCGCACGCCTCATGTCTTACACATGGTTAGCAGCGGTCGAGCCTGTAGGAAGGTCTTTATTGTTGTCATGTTGTTGATTCTTTGTAAGCACACTACATACATCTACAGAAAAACACAACACATAAATGCAAGGAAATGTGTGTTTCCATGGTACAGTCAGGCTCTGCAGTCAGTGATAGGTGGGTGGATAAGTGGATTGGCAGTTGTGTCTAAAACCTGCTTCGGTTCGCCCCCAGGACCTCTGTGAATTAAATGTGAATGCAGCGCTGGAGATGTTATGCAAAAGCATTGAAAGAATGGATGGATGGTTGAGAGACAGAGAGAAGAAAGGAGAGGGGAAACAAGGGGAAGAGAGGACCGTGGGGAGACAGAAAAACCACGAGAGGCCTCATTTGTTCCCTTTAAGACTGGGTTTTAGTGAATTAATTGTGCAGATGATAAGCATTGTTACCACGCTGTTTGTGGCTAAGTGTACAGTATTCAGCATGCAGGGAAGATTGCTGTTGGCGTGTTGACATCTCATTTCAACCTGACACCCACATCTTTCTCTTTCTCAGTATCTCTTATTTCTCTGTCTGTCTTTCTATCCCGCTGTGTCTCTCTCTCTCTCTCTCTCGCTGCCTCTTACATAAAAGGCACATCAGCATCACGTTTGCAGACCAGTTAGTGCCGGCCTGAACGCTCAACAGCTGTGTTGTTGACAGATTTGAATTTGCAAGGTTGAAGCGTTCAGTCGGTTTTAATAATCGACTCTGAACAGTTGTTACCGTAACAGTGCTGGCTTCTTTAGTGGGATGCTTTGAAATTCTCTCATTAGGCATCCGTCAAAGTTTGCAACAGAACATTTGCTTTCAGTTTTTCGATAAATGGCTCATTAGCCAGAAGAAGAAAAGCACTGTTTGGTATAAAGCAACAGCTCGTTATTCACAATCCTTTTGACTAGTTGTGGATTTAAAACAGTTTTTTTGACGTGCAGTGCTGACCACACATGGCTTGATAAACATGTCAGTAAAATGAAATTTTTCCAATTCTTCATAGGCATTCAGGACAATCTGTGATTTAAACCTTAAAGTACTCAATTTATATTAACTACTTAAATGCATTAAGTAACAATCAAATGTGATTGCATTCAGTTAGTTACTGAGAAAAAAGAAATTAAATTACAGTAACTGATCAAAATGTTAGTAATTATAAAGGGATTACATCAGAATATATTATTTTCAGTAAAAAGTTTATGCGTAGCATATGATCATTTCGATGCTTTCCGTTGAATGCCTTCTTTTGTGAGTTTTTTCAGCTTTATCGCCCTGTTTAAAACATTTGTTATGAAAGTAATCAAAAATGAATCAATTTTTTACGTTACTTCATCAAAGTAACGTAAATTATTATAGTTGATTCCTATTTGATTACTTTCCTTTTTCTCTCTTTCAGAGAAGTAATCAGAAAGGAATTAACTGTAATAATTTACATTACTTTGATGAAGTAATTAAAATAGTTGCAATGGATTTTTCAAATCAAACATCTATGGAAACATTAAAAAAAGAGAGAAAAAAACATTGCAAAATCCACATCTTTGTGATATATACGTATGCTCAGTATATTCCAGTTCATCTTTAAACAAGGTATTGCATAAATAAATTATTTTACACTTTAAAGCTACAATTGGTAACCTTTAAAAATAACTTTTCATCATATTTGCTCAAACTGTCACTACATACTGACAGTGGGACGTAAGAGAGACCATCTTTGTGGTGGCAATTTCTGTTAAATAAAGCACATCAAGTCAAAACTTGTCTTGAAAAATCTCGTCCTTCCTCCTCTTCCTATTGCTACGAATGACATTTGCTAAAATCTGCTGAGGCTGAACAACAACAACAACAACAACAAAACAATGAGAGCCGAGGAATCTCTAATACAGCTGTCAGTCATGTCAGTCACTGCCCATGAATTGCGGTCAAGCTGTCAAACTAGGCAGCGCTGATCAAATCAAAATTCTGTTACTGCATTGGGTATTTCTAGCTACAAGTTTTTTCAGAAACATATTTTAGTGTACTGTTTAGCTGTAAAATTAGAAAGTTTGCTGCAGGGAATGGGCACAGCTTTGTTTTTTGCTTTCCAACATGGTGGCCTGGTCAAAAACTTACTAATTTTACAGCTAAACAGTACATTAAAATATAATTCTGAAAACATTTGAGGTGAGAAATAGACAGTGCATTAACAGAATATTGATTCATATTTGATCTGCCTAGTTTGACAGCAGTTCACAAGCAGTGATGGACATGATTGACAGCTGTGTCAGAGACTCTTCAGCTCTCATTGTTTGTTTTCATTCAGCTGTGGTAAGATCATTAGAAGTATTACAAGGTGATAAAGCAGGCAGAGTAATATGATTTTTTTCTGTCTCATTAAGTACTGTGTGGACATACTTTAAGCAGATATGACATAAAGTTATATTTTATATAAAAGTTATCAATTACAGCTTTAACTGCGAATCTGCTGCAACGAACCAGATGACCACAGTTGCAGAGAACTTTTGTTTTCTACCAGCGGCCCATCAAGCATGCAAAAAATGAGTGTTGCTAAAAATAGAGATTTGGCGTAGGATATCACTCGAAGGCTAGTTAGGCAAGTTGTGTAACAGTTTGATGGAGTTCAGGAAGTTCAGAGCGAGCCGTGGTGTGGACCCAATTACAGTCCTCCAAAAAACACATTGGTGGGAGCTTGGAAATATGTGTCTTGCATAACAATTATTGTCATCATCTATGCATTTTTAACAGTTACTTTTACAGTTAACGCATTTGTTCTATAACCCCCCTCCCCAACTCCATCCCCTACATGTGACCACAAAAAAACAAGATTTACTCATGGTATCATATTTAAATTGCGTGTTTGTTTGACCAACAGTCCAAAATCTAAAGAATTCAGTTTACTATCTTCAGGAAAACTAGAAAATAATTATGTTTGAGATGGTTTAACCACCTAAATTTTAGCATTTGTTATTTCAAAGGGGTTTAAATAATTGCTCTATTATCAAACTTGTTGACGATTAATTTTACGCGGATTGAAAAATTGACTAATTGTTTCACTTCTGATGTGTCACTGTGGTGGTTGAGCACTTGTGTGTCCGTGCGACGTCATGGACGGACCAGAGAACAGGTAAATAGCAGACAGCAGCAGGAAAAGAGGTGTATGAAAAAGGTGCTTACCTCTCTTTATGTATCTCTTACTTACTCAGTCTCTTTTTCAAACTCGGTGCAGACTAATTTGTATCAGTGTTTTAGTGCTGCTTAGGAGGAGACATACAGTAATTAGTTATGGCGCATCATTGCATCTTGCCAGTTAAGGAGCTGACATTAGTGCATTCACCTGGGTGTTGTGTTCCCATCAATGCCGATCGGAGTCGAAGGCAGTAAATACCCATGACTACTGCAGAGTTATTTGACCTGGATTTGAATGCTGATTGTACTAATTCTTATAGCATTAAAAAGCCAGATGTTTGCGGGCGTCAGCGGGTTTCTGTGCAGTCGAAATAAGACTTTACACTGTAACAGCACAAAGTCGTTGATGTACTTTCTGCAGCTCACGGATCATCTTGCCCAGTTCCAGCCACAGCTGGTAACTGACGACCTGGTTTCCTGCCACCTATCTGACACATTTTCTGGTAGCACATATGCTGCTCTCCTCTCCTCTCTCTCTCTCAAACACACACACACACACACACACACACACACACACACACACACTGGTGGCACAGCACAAGTAAGTCAGACTTAAAAGAAAACACACATGTGTCATAGAGGCCGTTTGGGAATAAAATTGAGGCCACTGGGCCAGCGCTGGCGGCATTCATTCCATTTCATATTAATGAATTGCTAGAAGCGAATCTGCTGGGACACTGAGCTCAATTAAAATCCTTAATCTGAGCAAAGAGTGTGTAGCAAAAAGGACAACAGCTAGAACAACTTACCCACAAACCAAATTAATTCACGGATTCCTAAAATGGTCAATTATATCCTGCGGCAAACAGATTGGCACAGGTGGACTTGATGCTTTGATTAGCAGTAAAATATCTCCCAAATGACTTGTGCGTGTGTGTGCTTGTTACTCCATTTATCAGGCTGAAGGTACAAATTGTTGCCCATGAACCTGTTGCCCTCATGTTGTAAGAATAGTTCTGACAACTCTTTCATCCGACCTGAATGATATTGATCCCTAGGTGTCACATTGTATAAAGGATATCAGCTTTCCCTCATTGCCTCAGTCTGCTGTCCCTCTTACACAGTGTGATACTTTGCTAAAATCGTTGCTCTTTATACTGGATGAATAATACAACTGGGTGGGAGTTTGGAGTGATTCATTAGCCATCTGTCACAAAGACAGACACACAGAAGTGAGTCTGTCTTTGCCCGCCAAAGCAGTTTTCATCTGTATCACTTAATGTGTATGAGCATGTATCACTGGATTAACCAATTTTTTTGGTATGAACTCTGTCACCTCTGAGATCCTGTCAAGTACAGCACACACAGCAGAACATGAAAATTCAGTCATATTGCCATAAGAGCTAAAACACAACCAGTGCTGATTTCGTACTGCCCGGCCCCATTTTTTATGTGTAGTGTTTGATTGTGGTGATGTCATTAATATGACTTTATTGAGGGAAAATGCACCATGTGGGAAAATATAAACAAAACAATTAGATTTTGACACAGGGCTCACACATTTGAAATCAGTCTGAAACCAAATAGCTCTCAGTGGACCCTAAGGGGCTTGTGGGCCCCTAAAGCTGGTTGCATCAGCTGTTCATAAGTTCAAATTTGGCCCAGTTTAAATGCAAGTCTTTACTAAATGGAGATTTGAGCATCACTAAATTGAAAGGGGCCGTACCACACAAACTAGTTTATATATCAAGATTGATTGTTACCTAATATTTACATCCAACAAGGTTACTGTTCTTTAGCTAACTGAGATAAGCATGGATGTATTATGAAATATTGATACTGGACCCCAAGATGTCACCTAGTCAGTTCAATGAGAAGTTCTCCCCTGATGCATATACCAAAAAGTTTTTTAGTTTTTGGGCTGTGGAGGTGCGAGGGGTTGATCTAACTCAGAGACTGTGGCAATGCCTCGCAGTCACTCAACCAACTCCGCCCTTAAATATGCGTGAATTTGGGAAATAAAATGTAGATTTAGGAGTTATACAAATGATGTATGCCCTGTAGAGTTTAGTATGTATGTTGAAATTAGCTATAGAGACCAAAACTGTTTTTGTGTCAGGCTGTAAACATGTTTATTTCTGCTGTAAACATGGGCATTTTAAAATTGGGTTGTGATGGGTTTTGCTCTGTTTTGGAGCCAGCCTCAAGTGGCCATTCATTAGAAGAACTGCAGTTTTTGTCAACTCCACGTTGGCTTAATTTTTCAGCCTTGGAGGTTGACGCTTAAAGATAATTGGCAATGCTAATGTTAGCCTGCTTATATATGACCCGTTTAGGGGAAAACGGTAATGGGACAGAAACGACACAGTTTGATAAAATGTGTTTATGTAAATTGTTATGCTAAATGCTGTCAGTTAGGGTTGCACCGATATTTTTATTCAACTGTATGAACACTGAAACACAATTTTTTTCAATGTATGCCCAAATAATTCCAACATAATTATCGGCAGTCCTGTTTGATATATTGTTTGACACTAATGTTTTTTTAAAAAAGTTATGGTAGTTGATTGTTTTTGATTAGATAATGCTACAGATGTTTTAACCAATTTACACATTACCAAAGTTGCTACTAGGTGAGGCACTACTCAAGTTTTAACGGTCCAACTTGATGTAGCAAATAACCAATTTGACACTAGCTAGATGTCATTATTCATTTAGGAGGGACTTGTCACACAGCCTTTGTATTGAATTTACAAAAAGCCAGTTTAACCCAAATACTGGAGGTCTGGGGTCTATTGCTTGAGGCCAGTTTGGTAACCCAGCCATGAAACCTTATATACATGGTGGTAAATTAGTGTGATATACCTGTGCGTTGAACATTTATTACTGCATTTAAACCAGTAAGCACCAGCCCAACTTAAAACTTTCAATTGTTTGTGTTTCAGTGACTCAAAAAAAAAGTCATATTAAGTCAGGTGTTCTGAAGGACGTCTGCAGTGATCTCATCACTTATCTTACACTCATAATTGAACTGAACAAACAATAGCTGACAATCCCAGGTGGGTTTTCTTTGGAAAAACATACACCCAGCTGATTATCCTATGACTAATAGTGAATAAATGTTTTTTTTTTTTTTTATATATAATCCCAATTCAACAGAGCAGTATTAATTTTGCCATTAGACGCACGGTTGATGTTTTTCCCAGATTTAGTTCAAAGCCATTAATCTGTTGACGCATTATGTTGATGTTGATTCAGCTGCACATTACCATATGCAGAGCTGTGCTGAAATGGTGAGCAACGTGATGCTGCTGATTACTGTAGTTTTTGGTGGTGTTCATAGTGTAGGTGGAGGTGTGTGGGAGAGGCTGCATTCTGTGCATGTAATGAATTCAGCCTCTCCAGAGCCAGTTTGGTATAATACTGTGCAACAGTGCTTCACTTTAAGAGCCAACGAGGAAGAGATTAGCCTCTCAGTATGAACATTAACTCACTGCTGGATTGTTACAGAGTTGAATATGTAGAGGGGCATGTGTTTATTGCTGTCCTAAGTGTTTTATTGTCTCTTTATTCAACTGAAAGCCCTGAAAGTGATGTATTTTCCACCTGCATCAATTTCATTACAAATTCTTGCCAAATGAATCTTCACTTCTGCAAAATTAGATTTTCTCATGTGGGTTGCTGGCGAAAATGCAGGATAAACAAGTCAAAGCACAAATGTAGTAAAACAGAACAATCAAACATTTAAACAGAAAACAAACTTTTATAGATGAGAAAATGTTATGAATTCAAATTTAGAGGCAATCTTGGTGTTACAAAAGAGGGTTTGTCAATCTTTGTTCTCACTGTTGGAATAGCAAGCAACTTCTTCCGAGAATTTAAGAGGTTATTAAATGTTGTACTCTCTCTCTTTGTCAGGATCCTGGTAGAACCGCTCTGAATATGCCAAAGTTTTGTTTTTTTTAAAGGTGTTTATGGCCAGGAGTCTAAGATATCAAATTAAAAATCTTTTTTTTTATATAAAATAACAGTGTATCGTGATATGCTAGAATGTGTGACATAGTGTGTTAGTTAATGACATATGTCTGTTACATGACTTATGTGAAGTCAGTAACAAAAGTACTTCTTTAAAGCCAAACCATGCTTTTTTTTCTAAACCTAACCACCTAGTTTTGTTAATGAAACCTAAGTTTTGTAGTATAATTGTGACCATTTTACAAAAATAAGGGTTGCTAAAGTCACTATACAGGCTACCTGTATCTTTTAGAAATGATTTGATTTTAAAGCTCTCTTTAAATCCCCCCCCCCCCCCATATTCCTGATTCATTTTGCTGTTTTAGATGATGTAGAGATATGATGAGCAAAACAAGTACTTGGCTTTTGTCCCTTTTGAGATTGGAGCTTGATCTGGTCAATGCACTGAATGTTTAGGGGGCATTGATATGTAAAGTTAACCATCATCTGCATAACTGTGATAGGACACATCGTTATTGTGAAAAAATTCAACTTTAGGAAGAATGTAGAGATTAAATAAAACAGGACCAAGAACTGAACCCCCTGGAACCCCGTATGAAGTCACTTGAACCAGTCCCACCCATTTTTTTTATTTTTCCAAAAATATTTTGTGTTACCCAAAAGGTTAGATGAAAATTGGTCCTACAGTATCTCAACTAAACTGTATAAATATATGGCTGATAGTGGCAGCTGTTTCTGTAAATTTTGTTTCTGCAGGAAAACAATTTTTAAACTAAACAAAAGAAAATGGCCTCTGTGTGTGTGTAGGGATGATTCATAAGATACCACAAACAGACAGAATATTTGCTTTAATTTTGAGGCCTCCAATGAATTGTTCATCTGCTCGCCTTGAAGGAGCTGTGCTGCTGCCTGCCTTTGTTCAGTGTGTTTGGTTTGAAGGCTATTTCAACAGACTCCCACTCCTCTGCTCCCGCTCTGTCTCAGTGTCTCTCGCTGTGTCATCTCTTTGTCTGACACTCACTCACTCACTCACTCACTCACTCACTCACTCACTCACTCACTCACTCAAACCCAATTACTGCTAATAACAGCTCTGACGTGAAAGCGATTGTTTGTGTCCTCATTCGTGCCACAAAATAAGAGAAAGCCAAATAGAAAGACTCAATTTGTGCTTATTGTCTGTCGTGTTGATTAATTTACATTTAATTTGATTTGATATTCTGCCGCTGCTGCTGTGTTGTTATTTGTGTGTAGAAACGACACTTGTGACACATGCACTAAATTAAAACATAGAAATAACATCACACTAAGGAGTATGCATGCCACAGTAAATTGAATTTCTGACTTTTGACGTACAGTTATGCCACTTATGTTACAGTGTGCTCTAAATTCAACTTAAATCTGACTGATCCACCAACTGACCAACAAACTGACATTGTGCCATTCTTAATAAGATAACCCTGCTGATGTGCCCGGAGGCTGGAGATTATTAACCCTCTAAAACCTGGATCAAGATCAGTTTTCTTCTATTTTCAGATACATTTCACAAGCAACCTGAGGGAATTGGTTTGATATCTGTTAAAACATTGCTAAAAAGGCAACAAGCAACTTAGCCAGGATGTGTCCCCTAACTTAAATTTATATTATATTAAGAAAGGGAGAAAATTCTGAAACATAGATATTTAAAAAAATAATCAGAACTCTAATTTAAGTTAATAACATTTACATTTTTAGCACTTTTTTCAAGCTTTTCCTGGTTTTGTTTTTTTTGTTACTTTTTAATCTCTTTCTTTTGTGTGCTAAATTTCATGTAAATTTCTTGTAAGGTTTTACTTATTTCTATTCATATATTTGCATAACGCAAATTTTTGTTTATCTGCTTCATGTGCAGATATCTGTTTAAAGACAATAGCTGAAAGACCAGTGCATGAAAGAGGATGTCTTTTGGCTACATATATATATACATATATATATATACACACACACACAACACATATATACACATATATCTAATTATTATTCTTATTATTATTACTATTATACTTATGTATATATATTTTTAGTTGGGGTGAGGGATGGATTGTGTCTGTGTGCATTATATCTTCAGTAGTTGTATTGGAGACTTAGTTCAAGTGTCCTTTATTGTTGAGTGTACAAATAGTGGTATATAGAAAATATAGCGCTGGAAAAAAAAAACTTGCAGTCTTTCATTATAGGCATATTTGGAGTGTTTCATAATTGTCACAATTTTCTCATTAACGTGGAGCACTACTACTACAAAATCACGTCTTTGTGATGACAGCACTCTAACATTAACAACTCAAATAGCTCATATTTTAGTGTGGAATGGAAAAAAACAAACACTTAAATCACGAAAATCTTTTAATATGATTCATTATTTTAGATGATCTTTAACCCAGCAGCTGCTTGGTCGTCCTGCATGTGATTTAGTGTTCAGTATTGGCAGTAAACTTTTTAAAAAGGTCCTGAACACTGGTACAGACGGTGAGCTTTCACCACATTTTCATGTTTTATCCACAGTAGTGTGAACGTGGCCTCACTCATTCACTCGCTCATGTGGCCTCTCTGCCTCCCTCCCACTGCTTTCAGGAGAGATTCTGCGTGGGCTTACACTTGAGTTTCTGCCATGTGCTTTCTACCCCCCTGCACACACACACACACACACACACTCACACACTCACACTCACACACACACACACACACAGATACAGATACACACATTTACCCTCCCCCACACTTCTCGACACTGTCCAAAGATTTCATGAGTTGGTATATTTGTATCTGTGTGTAACTGAGAGAGAAATCTGTAAAAACGTGGAAAAATAATTATGATTCTAGGATAATTTTCACAATTCAGATAAAATTAGCAGATTAGCAGTGGACACTGACCTTCTCCGCAGTGAAAGCTTTGATGGTTATGGGTCACCAAATGGGCTTCGTGGATGTTCTATTTTTTGGCAGATTCATTGCAGCACTTTTGTATTAGTTGTTTTAATATTATCCTTCCCAATTGAAAGTAAGATAAAAACGCCTTTTTTGCCATCGCAACAAGAAACACTCAGAGGTGATTTTTGGTGTACGTTGGTAAGATATTGCCTGTTGGTTGCTCCTGTTGCTGTTTTTCATTGTTTGTGTGTGGGAGGAGGGACATCAATGTGTGCGTAGGCAGATGTGAGTAGAGATGCCTGCCAGGTGTATGAAGCTGTGCATTCTTTGTCTCTCACCATACGAGTCTGGTACACTAAATAGATATACTGTACTGCTCACTGGCCCCAAAGTCATCTGTATGACAACAAATCAGTTTATTTTTTCCCTTTATTTCCTTTTGAAATGACTCAGTTCCAAAACCGTCCTTGAGTTGCATCCATTTGTGTCCTTTTACCTATTTTTGTCACTATATTTGTCAAACACAGCAGACAAAAAACATTAATCTCAATAAAAAGAGAGAGTCTTTGTGCCAAATTTAGCTGCTAATGAATGTCCCTGTAGCATTTTCTCTGTTGTAACCCAAATGTCTTTTTCCTTTTCAGGCCACCAGAAATAATATCTATTAGTGTAACTGTCTTAACCCTTTGAAACCTAAGCAAATTGGCTTGATGTCTTTCAAAAACATGAGAAGAATGCAGTGAGCACGAAAAAGAAATGACCTGGAAAGGGTCCTTAAAAAATTAGAATAATTTTTTAACTCAGTTGTAAATATGTAACTATGATAAGCATAAATATAGTTTTTCCCTAGCTATTTCTTCTGTAGACAGCCTTTTTAAAAAAACAATTTTCTAAATATACTAATTTCTTGAAATTTGTGAAATATTTAGTACCCAGTTGCTCATTAATTTTTCTTTTCCATGTTTTTGAAAGATATCATGCCAATTTGCACAGAGTTCAAAGCTTTAAATACTTGTAAAAGGCATCTGAAAGCAGCACCAGGAAAGTGACGTTGCTCCAGGTTTCAAAGGTTAACAAAATATGCCCAGCAATCCTACTATCAAAAATATCACTGAATCAAGTATACATCTTGTGTGTGTGTGTTGTCCATCAGGATCCTGGCCACTGCTGGTGCCCACATGAACATCCCAGTTGACCTTCGGACCCTGAGGGCCGTGCGAGTGCTGAGACCTCTTAAACTCGTCTCCGGGATCCCCAGTGAGTCACTGACCTTTAACCCTGCACTGTAAGGTCAAACAAACTGTAGTTATAATGCAAATAAAAATTATTCTTCTTTGTGGGTAATTTTTAGGATTTTTTAGATTTATTTTTTATTTTTTTTAGCAAATCTAGTCATTTGAGAGTGTGTGTCAGCAGCGTTGTTGTCAAGAACACATAAACAGAGACCCAGTCATGACCAAGAGAAGACCAGTCCCTCTCTGCATGACATACTTTTGATAAAATGTGGAACACACAATCCATAGGCCCTCCTCAAATTGATCTGAACGATCCACATTCCCGTAAAAACACCCACAGCAAACAAATAAAGATCGCTCTTCATTCACCTTTTATTGACATAAGTACATGCTGTGTGTGCGAGTGAACAATTAGAAATGTATTGATAAATCATCAAAAGACATTGCAAAGGTGCATTTTTTAAGTGGGAATTCTATAAGCAAACAAACACTAAGGAACTAAAATTAACATAACCATCTCTACACAATGCTCCATTTTCGCACATGCAGTTAATTGATATCCCTACAGCTGTGGTCTTGACCAGTCTTGACATTGATACCAAGGTCTTTTTTCGCATTAAACAGCAGTTGTTTTGCCACATTCAGGGAACACTGTTTGCTGGAAGTCGTTGGCACTTTTGTTTTAATAAAAACTTGTGAAAACCATTTTAGAGTTGTAGAAACATACTGAATAACGTGTTGAAAATACATGTATTGCATTTTTTTTTTACATTGTTGTCATCTTATTACCACAATGTCTTGTTCATCTTGAGGCAGTAAAAGAGAAAAGCAAAATATAGACCCCAAAACATACACAGGAAAATAGGGTCCCAGTAGAATAATATTAAATTTACCCTATTTGATTAATTTAATTTTTTAAGAAAAGGGAGTGGTTACTGACATACATTTTTTGCATTAATGCAATACAAATAATGCAGTGTTTTTCTTTAAAAACATGTCTTTTTCTTTGTGAATAAGGTTTGCAGATTGTGCTGAAGTCCATAATGAAGGCCATGATCCCGCTGCTCCAGATCGGCCTTCTCTTGTTCTTTGCCATCCTCATGTTTGCAATCATCGGCCTGGAGTTCTACAGCGGGAAGCTTCACCACACCTGCCTGCCGTCTGTCGATATCCTCGGTAAGTTTCTTTCTGTTGTAAAGCAAGAAGACGGTCCACTCTCAACAAATATTTTTATTTTATGTTCATTTCTTGTTTAGACAGTGTGAAAGTAAACAGCTAGTCACAAGAGAAAAAGCTTTGGATTTGGTCCTGAGTTAGTTTTGAGTGTTTTACCACCTCCTAAAATACTTCTCACTGAGTTGGAGATGCCGTTGCATTTCTGGGACTGTTTTATTGTTCTGCTAAATAACTAGTTAAACATAAATAAGACTAAACCAAAAGACATTCCTAAAGTTTGGAGGCGGACAAATGTGGAAACTATTTTAAACGTTAATCTAAAAAACACATTTTGGCATCAATTTCTCAGAGTCAAAAGTGTGTCTTCACACTAAAGTTAAAACAGTTTTCACCCTCTACTTTTAATGCTTGGAAAGCATTATGATGAACAGCAGTTTGATTGTATAAGGATAGATTTTGGCTTGACCACCTCGCCATCTGTGGGCACCTCCTGTCCTGAGGTGTGCCTGCTTTTATCATAATATCAGTGCCTTTAGAAGTGTTGTAATTCTCTGTTTTTGGATTATTTATTATTCACTTTGACTGGTTTGCCAGTGGGGCAGGGTATCATTACTCGAAACCTTTAAGGTATTCGTCGAAATAACCCAATATCAAGTAGTACCGGAACTTCTCCAGTCAAATGAAATCTGCATTTGATCCTTTTTGAACCCAGAACTAGAAAAAAACAACATTATTTGTATGGTTTTGCTCACAGCCAGTCCAATGCAAATGTTCTTTGATGACATGTACTGCAGCAGCTACAATCCATACAGTCTGTGGTGAGGTGAAGTTGGGCACAGTGTATTTGACAGAGTTGGCACTTCAGCGTGCAGAGATGCCAACAAAACGTTCAATAATCTGGCCATACACGCCTGTAGCGTCTGGCGGTATTTCAAGCAGCTGAATGCTTTCATTCACATGATGGGTTTTGAATGAAGTAGTAACGGGCATGAGTACTCTAGTACTATGCCAATTTGGGCGTAAGTATTCATTCAACGTATAGAGTAATCACTTCTTTTTTTTTTAAAAAGAATATTTTGGGGGATTTTTTTTTGCCTGTATTGTAGTGCAGTCAGAGAGTGACAGCAAAGGGGGAGAGAGAACGGGGATGACACGCACCAAAGCGCCCTAAACCCAGAGGCAAAAACTGTAATCACGAACTTGCTTTATAAAAAAAAACATATATTTTTATAATATATTTTAATGTAAATTGACTTGTTCTAAGTTAAAAGTTAATAGTTAAATTTTTTTGAATAGGATGAAGTAATGTAACTGCTGTGAATATCTATGAATATCTGTACAGATTCGAATAGCAAGAAAGGTAGATCTGTGAGGCGGCAGATAATGTCAGTGCATTGCTCATGCGATCAAAGCCTTCCTGATTATGTGGGTTATGCACAATTTCCCAGCTCATGATTATGTTGGTAATATATGAATTGTGGTGCATTACTTTTCATAGGAAAACATACTGTTCTTTATTAAACGTTAACATTTTTTGGACGGGGCGCAGTGATGTAACTGCTATCTATGAGTATCTACACAGATCAAAATAGCAAATCGTACTGCTTTTGTACTTGTATTATATACCTATTTACCAGCAGGTTCACCAAATGTGTGTTTTTTTCTGTGTTCTCAAACAAAGCGTATGAACGTCTTTGTTTCAGAACCTCAGGCTTTCATAGATTATAGTATCAGCAATCTGAGATGTATTATTAGAGTTGCTGCTGGCCAATTTAGCTACTGCTTAATTAGTCAACAACTACTCTGTAATCACAAGCCACACCATAGCATTTACTGTCATCACCCAACACAACCTAAAGATGGATTCAGAAATAAAACCTGTATAAACAGTATTTAGAGCAGGAAAAATATGAACATATTTGTATTCTTTAATTTTCTTATGGTCCCACAAAATAAAACAGTCAATTCACACAAGGAATTATCTTGTGTATAATGATATTGTCATAATTATCTTCCGTGGACAACCCTACACATAATGTAACATAATGGCGAATTATTTTTCTTAAGCCATCAAAGCAACATAGCTCAAATATGCATTGTTGTATCTAATTTGTTTAACCCATATTTAAACCAAAGTGTAACAAGAACAAGCAAAATATATAATAAATGGTTGGAAAAAAGTAGGATATGACTGGGGTGTGAGTCATTAACATATACCACGGACATCGTGACAGCAACAAAAGACCGCAACAGTTACTATAAACGTTTTTTGGTTTTTTTTGTAGACAATGAGACTGTTGACTCATCAGAGCTAGCGTTTGCCTGCGGAGTGAGGAAGTGTCCAGAGAAATATGACTGCAACGACACCTGGATCGGACCCAATGACGGCATCACGCAGTTCGACAACATCCTGTTTGCTGTACTCACCGTCTTCCAGTGTATCACCATGGAGGGATGGACAGCCGTTCTCTACAATGTGAGCTTTAGTTCTGCTGAGACAAAATGAACCACAGTTGTTGTTTAGTAACATGAATATTGTGGGTTTCAGACCAACGATGCCTTGGGCACCACATGGAACTGGATGTACTTCATTCCTCTCATCATTATTGGCTCATTCTTTGTACTGAACCTGGTGTTGGGAGTCCTGTCTGGGTGAGTGTGACTCTTCTTTTGTGTGAAACACTGGTGTTTCTATCTGTATGATGCATTGTTCTTTAAATCCTTTCCTCTTCAGAGAATTTGCCAAGGAGAGGGAGAGGGTGGAGAACAGGCGGGCCTTCATGAAGCTCCGCCGCCAGCAGCAGGTGGAGAGAGAACTGAATGGCTACCGAGCCTGGATAGACAGGGCAGGTACTGGGCAGCAGAACGACTTTACATCTGCAGACACACACTTATTACGTTACGTGGAGGTTTACAATGAGTGAGTGAGTGAGTGATTAACCTCTCTTATGTGACTTTTTTCAGATTTGTTCTTTCATTTTACTAGCTTTTTCTAGATTATGTTGTTTATGTAAATGCATAATTAAGTTAAGTACAACAGAAAGTAAAATTCAGTTATAACTCTTTTTAAACTGTATAAAGCAGTCAAATGCATTTAAAGGATGTGTTCTTTAGTTTAGGAATACATTTATTTGCTTTATTGTATAGAGTTGAATGAGAGGATCAATACCTCTCTCATGTCGGTCAGTTAAAGGTACGCTGTATAGCAGTGATACTCAATTTACAGCCAGGGGGCCAAATCTGGCCCCCGATAGGATGCCTTGTGGCCCCCCCAACCATTTTTTAATTCACAGTGAAAATATAGTGATTCAGACAGGGAATTGTTTTTGTAATTTTAGTATACATAAGGTGCCAGAGTGCATAAAACTGCAGCAAAATAGAGCTTGTTTATCAAAAAAAAGTGCCAGTGGAGGATCCCACGCACCTCCTGACAGAGGTCCTAGCTAAGCCCCTAATGTCCTAAAATCCCAGAAACATCCTAAAAACTAGAAATGTCCTAAATTCAGAGAAATGTCCTTAAATCCTAGGAATGCCCTTAAATCCGAGAAACATGTATGGGGCTGCTGCAACTGGCCACAGGCCTCCTGCCATTTGCAAAAGTTGCCCCCAAGCAAAGCAAGTTGAGTATCCCTGCTGATATCGAAGATTGTGGGTTGCTGTTTGTAAACATGCTTGCCAGCAAAAGGGACAGTAACAGCAAACCCCCCAGGTTCACTGGTTATTCACTACTTGGATTACTTTGGACAGAGTCAGGCTTACCCCCTTGTTTCCAGTCTTTACATTTTTCCACTGAGGAATGCTACACAGTATAAATGTGCACACATGAATATTTATATGCACACACTTACAGGAGCTGCAGAAAAACTACCCTGACATACTTACATCTGTGATTCCATCAGCCTTAAGTCTAAGCAACGTGCAGATCTCATGTGAGATCATGTGAGAAGTGATGTGTGAACACAGATGTAGGAGCCAGGAAATGAGTTAAAATGAGATGTGTAAGCTAATATAAGTGCTTATTGTAACTGTTACAGTGGTCAAGTTATTGTACATTACAGCAATTTTGGAATCATTGACCGTACAATGATAATTTGTACATCATACAAAGGGCAAAATTATTTTATTTAAATCTTTCTGAAAGGCACCAATATTTAAAACCCAGTCGTTAGAAACTGTAAAATAGCCAGCTGTTTACAAACTGTAGTGTTTCACCCCTTTTTATAAGGAGGTGCTGCAGAACCCATGGATGGCTGCAGCTTCGTGTTTACCAGACAGATATGAGGATTGATCTTACTCTTGGCACTAAAGTAAATGAAAAATGTCAGACTATTCCTTTAATTTTAGTGCAGACTTCATTTTTTAAATTCATTTTGTGAGAAAACAATGACTTGCAAAAGATGAATTAAGAAGATTTAAGATGTGAAGATTTTGTATGATCACAATGATTTTAGAGCTAAATGGTCTTTTTTGCAGCTGATTTTGTAAAGTGATCTCTCTGCTATAATCACAGTTTTAGATCTACAGTAGAGTAGCTTCGTTGAGTTGCACACACACGCGCACACACGATGGTGTAATGGCAATCTACATTGCTAGCCTCCCACGCACATAGAGGGTGAGAAAAAGGTGATACTGACTCACTGACTTAAATTTGTGTGCACGCGCATTAGTGTGAGTTTACATGCAAATGTGTGTGTGCATATTTATGTGTGCATGGATGTGGGTGAGTGTGGGAAGAGAGAGGGAAAAGGGAGAGAGCGATATTGCGAGAATGTAAGAGAGAATAAGAGCTCTTTCTCTAAAGAAGGTCATACTGGCCTCTTAACGCAGCGTTTACATCAGTTTGGCCTCAGTTCCTGTAAATGTTTGTCCTAAAGAATACAACCCTGTGATGTATATCTGATCATTTAAATTGTGCCGTGATGAAAACAAGTACGTCTGTGTATAACCTCCAGTTTTATTGTATTACAGAGGAGGTAATGCTGGCAGAGGAGAATAAAAATTCAGGGAGATCGCCGTTAGATGGTGAGTTGACACACTTTACACTAAGCACGCCTCATTACACATGTATCTGTTTTTATGAAATATAATGCAATGGTCACAAATATACTCTTGTCTGATGAGATTCACTGGTGTCTGTTTTTACTGTATATTGAAAGATGTCAGACGTAGCTCCGGTCAACATTTAATCCACCTCTGTACTGTGAGGCATTGTGCAAGCGGCAGGTAACCATGGCAACAATACTGATGCTTGATTTAACATTAAGGCTCTTTGGTGAAACTAATGCTCCCTTCAGACATGCACCTCGTTACATGTGTAGGCAATTTATTATTTCGGTCTCACGTCTGAGGAAGTCACTTTTGCGTAAAAATTACAGCAGTGACACGCTGTGTTTGCCCTGATTAAGAACGCTATCATACATTCATCATTTAATATCAAATCTTTAAAAAATAAAAAGAAAGGAAAGAAGTTGAACAACAATAGACATATTGTGAAGTTATGCCAACTGCATGGATGAAGTCATGCAAATCGCATATCAGAACATTAAATGGCCGTTATCAGTGGTTAAGCTTTATAAACCCCATTTAACACTGCCTGTTCAAGGTGTGAATATGGCACCATTACGCTACCTCATCGTTCTGTATATACTATACAATTGAGGACTAGGGGGACAGAGTTGTCTCACCTTTAAACTGCTAAGGAGGTAGTTACAGTGGTGTCACAACAACATCTGTATAAAAGGAACAGCTGGCAAGACCATGGACAGGGCTGGTTAAAAAGCAGCTAGCAAATTGGGAAAACTATGAGGTCTGGGAGCTCCTTACCCTCCAAGTTAAAGAAGAGATCAGCTGCTGTATAACCGAGAGAGTAAATGATTGTTATTGCACCCAACACATCTCTTTTGCTTCTGTGATGCTGATTTGCTGTCTAAAATTACACACTGGAGCATTATGATGTCACTGTTGTTTGATTCTGAGTAAAAATGCAAAGGTGGCATAAAGAAACATGAACTCTGTGTAAAAAGGGCTATAGACAGGAGTTAGAGGGGCCCTCTCACACCTAATACTAGGCTCAGAGGGCCATTATCAAGCCATTAAACGGCTGATGTTTCTTGTCAGGCAGCAACCTCGTGGCCGTGATAATTCTGACAGGATGAAAAGGAAGAAGTCAGCTGATGTAGAATACAGAGCAAAAACGTCTGCATCAGGCAGTGTAGGAATAATGGACGGGTCATTTCCAGTGTGAAACCAAAACTCAGTGTTGACTCATTTTAACCAGAGACAATTGTTTTAACTGACGCACCATGATATATTTTCCTCAGTCTATCAACGTAGGCCGCTTTAAAGCCATATCTATGCAGCTAAAAAACACCGTTAACGACCATTTAATGGGCTGATAACATCAGCATCACGTGCCCTCATGGGAACAAAAAGAAATTTCAAAAATGGCCAAACCGACATTATAAAATAGGCGGTAGAATGAAATTAAAGTTATAAACTAAACTAATAAATGATGAAATTCATGAGTGAGAAGTGGGGGCGACCGTCCCTTGAGCTTTCTTTCTGAATTGATTACTCATTAATTTAGGCATTTATGGCAAAATAAGCTTTAAAATCTGTCACTGAATCATCCTGTGAGAGAACTGAGAACACTCTCCCTCCTTTATATCATTAAACCTTTCAACAGTGCCAAAATTCCCTCGTGTGCATGAGGAGCCAAAAGCACCTTAGATCTGTCTGTGATAGTCCTGTGATCTCTGAATAAAGCTTAAACTGAATCCTAAAGAGCCATCACTGCAGGCTGACTCCAGTAATGTTACATACTTAATCATGGGTAAAACATATGACAAACATGCCCTCTTTTTGCTCCTCTAAGTAGCTAGGGTGCTGACATCTTGTAAATCACGTGCATAAATTCAGTCCAACATGTATGAACTGTTTGATTCATAGAGACAGTTTACTGTGATGGCTGTAGATGACACCAAAAAAAAAGTCAGAACTCATCCTATTGACTGTTTAGGGAATACTTCACCCACTAAATGACCATTTGTATTTCAATTACTCATCCCGTGCTATGTTATATTTGTAAGGGAAACATTTTTTTCTTGCATGCCTCCAAGGTCAATAAAAAAAATTAAAAAACAGAGAAATCCTTGAGGATCCTTAAAAAGGCCTCTGCGTAAACAATCTCATGCACAAACAAGTTAGCGCGCTAGGGTGAGTGTGTGCATTTGAATTTTGAATTCAGACCAACGAATTGCACAAGCAAATGCACACGCCTGCCCAGGTGTGCTACTTATTTGTGCATAAGATTGTTTATGCAAAAGTGTTTTAAATAGTAACATTTTAGTGAAAATGTATGTGTTTAAGTACTGAGCATAAGACTGGACGAATAAGAGTTAGATTACATTGTGAGAGTTTATTAACAGATGTTTTGATATACTTTTGCTTTTTGCTGACATGAACCCCAATGACTTCAGTTCATTAAAAATGTTTACTTTTTTTGGAATCTTCTTTCACTTTGGAGGCATGAGTGAACACTGGGATAGTAATCGACATACTAATGGTCATTTTGTGGCTGAAGTATTCCTTTAAGGAGATCTTTGTGTACCAAGAATGATTTCATGTTATTTTCACTTCTATTTGAAATATTTTGTAATCGTTACAAATGTAAGTTTATGTGGAACATTTTCAGTGCTAAAGAGAGCAAGTAAGAAGACTGGTGCACGGAGAGGAGCACCCGGGGACGAGAAGTATACAGACATGTCAACTGCCAGTGAGTACTTTACTATTTCATACTGTTCAGTTACTCACTGTCTTTAGAGCAGGCTTTCTTTATGAAGTTACATAAAGCACTTTTCACCTATATATGACCACTTCCTCACCCTCCTGTACTTCCTCTCCCTCCTGTGATTCTCCCTTTTTCTCTCTCAGGCATGTCACGATCCAGGATGAACTTCCGCAGTGGCCGGCGAGGCCCCGCTGCCTATCTTCGGCGTAAAGAGCGCATGTTACGCATCTCCATCCGCCGCATGGTGAAGACAGACACTTTCTACCTGATGGTGCTCAGTCTGGTGGCTCTAAACACCATCTGTGTGGCCATCGTGCACCACAACCAGCCCGACTGGCTGACCATCTTCCTCTGTGGGTTTCAGTTTTGAATGATTGTGCTGTTATGTTTTGTTTTTTACATTGTTCTACGATTTACTACTTGAAATAATTCAGGTCATGTCTAATGAATGCTTTTAGCAGACAATCCCCTCCTTTGACTAATTGCATTTTTTTTTCTTTTCTCCTCTCTAGACTATGCAGAGTTTGTTTTCCTGGGGCTGTTTTTGGCTGAGATGTTTTTGAAAATGTACGGCCTGGGTTTCCGGCTCTACTTCCATTCCTCTTTCAACTGCTTCGACTGTGGGGTGAGGTCTTTCATCATCTCCTATTCAGACTCCAGAAAAGAAAACAAAAAGTGACTCAAAACGTTTTTGTATTTTATCAAAGAAAAAGTAAGTTATGGGTTATCCTAATTTACTAGTAATGAAGCAGTGAGGATTTCTACGAATTAACTCCTCAGACAAGTTTTTTATTATTCAAACATTTTGAATGTATTTCCAAAATATAAATCAGCAAGTAAAACTAATCTCAAACAAACATAATATATAAACACCCTAAAATTCCCAGGGGAAATTAAAGATTAAAACTAAGGGGGAGGGGGGCTTGTTGGTCTTGATATAAGAACACAAATGACACAAATGAACACAAATGTATTTTTTGGCATATATTGGTAATTGGTTGTACGATAAAAGAAGGGAAAAAAGGGTTAATAAGGCATTCTTTAAATGTCAGCTTAACTATAAGTCTTCCACAACCCTGAATGTGTTATGGGTTTGGATCCGAGACTGTATATAAAGATGGACATAAAAATGAAGTCAAAATAACCCAGATACAGACACTGCCATCTTACGCTAGTGACAATTTATAATAATATAATAAAATCTCATTTACACCAGATAAAGAAATGGTTTTGCCGGTTTGCTGCTTATAAGATGGAGCCCATGATGAGGACATTACTTTTTTAATGCTGACATGTTTTGCAGGTCATTGTTGGCAGCATCTTTGAGGTGGTTTGGGGCTTCTTCAGGCCTGGCATGTCGTTTGGGATCAGTGTACTGAGGGCGCTGAGACTGCTGAGAATTTTCAAGATCACCAAGTAAGAGGGACAAGAAAAATCACAGCACTTCAGCTAAATCAGGCCTGGGTTGTAGAATATTTGTGCATATGTTTCCATAAAGCTCTGTTCAAAAAGAAAATAAGTGTGTGATTTCTTTCTATCAGATACTGGGCGTCTCTCAGGAACCTGGTTGTGTCCCTCATGAGCTCCATGAAGTCCATTATCAGTCTGCTTTTTCTTCTCTTTCTCTTCATTGTGGTGTTTGCTCTGCTGGGGATGCAGCTTTTTGGAGGAAGGTGAGTAAAGGATTTTAAAACAGACATCAATTAATGAGGACAGATTCTGTTCTTGATTTGTGGTGCTGATTTTCATCAAATATCTGAAGTAGGGGTATCAGCATTAATGCGTTAATTGCGATACGATAAAGGTCCGTACCTAATGTGGGTTTTTTTGGGTCTTTTATAATAGTGTTAATTGCTAAACCATCTTTGAGAGGCTGTACCGGGCTGAGTTTTAAAGCTAGAGCGATAATACTGGTATCATATGACCGCATTACTCCAGTTCTAAAGTCCTTATCCTGGCTACCTGTAACTCAGACAATAAATTTTAAAATCTCACTGCTTGTCTATAAATCACTGTGTGGCTCAGGGCCAAAATATATCTCTGACATGCTTGTGACATATGAACCTTCTAGGACCCTCAGGACATCTGGGGTCGGCCTGCTGACCATCCCAAGAGTTAAAACTAAACATGATGAAGCAGCGTATTGTTATCATGCAAGACAGACCTGGAATAATCTCCCAGATGATGTTAAATAAGCGCCAACTGTGACCACTTTTAAGTCAAAGATAAAAAACATCCCTTTTTTTTGACTGCGTACTTAACCCACAAATTAAATATATTTTAAACTTGATTTTATATCATTTTTACTAATCTATGCATCTTTGCATCTCTTGTCTGCACCTCTGCTATTTTAATGCTTTTTATTTTAACAAAAAAGAAAAATTTAAATAATTTAGTAATTAATTTGACCTTTCATATCTCATCTCTTTACTCTTTTATTGTAAATCTGTATCCTTTATTATATGGATACAAATATATATATATATATATATACAAATAATGCTGCCTTGCCTTGAAACTAGAGCTCCTGAGGAATCCAGTAGTACTTTTTAATGCTAGCGTCTCAGAAAGGGGGCCTGATAACACTCCAAATTTAGGATCATTTTTTGCTATGCCATGGCCATTTCACAGGGGTCCCTTGACCTCTGACCTCAGGATATCTAAATGAAAATGGATCCTGTGGGTGCCCACCACGAGTCCGCTTTACAGACACGCTGACTTTATGTTAGTCCAATGCAGTCTTTTTATATCCTATTCAAGACATTCGGTAAGAATTGCTTCACCCTGTCAATATAAACCTCAACTGTTTTGTGATGCAAAATACTTGCAGAATACTTGAATTAAAAACATGATTGATAAATGAGATTAAGCGTGACTAAGTATTTAAATTCTGTGATTAATCGCAATTTAAAAAATTAATCATTTGACAGCCCTGATTTTAAGCCTTAGATTTGATCATGCCGCAGTTTTGAAACAGTAGCTACACACCCCACAAACAGAACAGCAGTTTCTTGAATGATGAAGAGGAAAGGAAATGACATGTCCAGATGAAAATAGCTCCGCATCCTCCTCCTCCTCCTCGTCTTCCTCCTCCTATTTTTCCTTGGTCATATCTGACCCCGCTTTCTATCTGCCTTCCCTCTAGGTTCATCTTTGAAGATTACACTCCCACCAACTTTGACACGTTTCCAGCTGCCATCATGACAGTGTTTCAGGTTTGGCTCCCACAGATCCCCTCATTCTGCCTGCTCTCCATGACACATTGCACCCTGGGATATTTCTCACCCCAGGCGCAGATTAAACAACTCTGCTCGCTCGCTCTCCACCCCCTGCCTCCGCTATCATCCCACACATCCATGCACACATATGCGCACATGAATATCAGACAAGTGAAACGTGAACGAACCCACATCAGATCTGCTACAAAACCAACCACACTGTGAAAGAGTGTTTTGATCAGCGCACATAGTAATTACTGATCTCGCTGCCATTTTTAATACCACATCTTGAGCTGGTTTAGAGACAGAAGATATGTCTCCTGTTTTATGTATTTTGAGGTCTTCGATCAAATATGAGCAATGTAATTATTTATGCTAAATATTCTGTGCATTTGCCTACAGATTCTGACTGGTGAGGACTGGAACGAGGTGATGTATAATGGGATTCGCTCGCAGGGTGGAGTACAGTATGGCATGTGGTCATCAATCTACTTCATAGTTCTCACCCTGTTTGGAAACTGTATCCTTATTTACCCTTCAAAAGCTCCGATGTAACCTCTCAGTCTGTTTACGATCAGTGGGGGAGGAAATACTTAGATCCTTTGCTGAAGTAAAAGTATCAATACCACAGAGTAGAAATACTCTGTTACATGGAAAAGGCCTGCACTGGGTTGCACCAGCTCTGTGTAAGTTCTCTCCTAAGTGAGGGTGAAAGTCGACACCAGAGGCTTAGTAACTACATATTAGTTTATAACTAAACCAGCTACAGTCCAGATAGTGCCACTCTACTTGTTTTTCTCTCCAAAATAGCTCCCCAGTTTAAACAAGGCAGGAAACATAAAATTTTAGGGCATTTCACCAAAAGTCACATAAACACTGACTCACTATACAGTCAATAAGGCATTGTTTTTATAACACTGTCCACACTTTTCTTGACTTGCTATTTGTATCAAAATGAAAGTTTGGGGATACTGACCAAAGATTTTATCAAATTATTATTATGACTTATTCAGGATTCAAATCTCAAGTTTAGGACTTTGCATGGGACATGGGGTTAGTTAAGTTGAAAGCATGTTGAAACTACAAAACAAATACCCACACAAAAACACTCACAGCAGCATTTGCAACATACAGCCAGGCAAGTGCACCAGGAGCCGAGGAACCGGGATAAGAAAAAAGTGCACACAGCACAATATAAACCACACAGTATACAGGTGGATGGCACTTACAGGGAATTTAGAAGTCTGACTGCCGAAGGGATAAGATATTTTGTATTGTGGTTTGTTTTGCAAGCAGGTAATGCATAACGACGCCCTGATGGCAACAGAGAAAATTCACCTGCAAGGACATGCCTCAGGGTGGCCAGGATACTTTGCCATCCGTAGGATTTGTTGGTTACTGTAGGCAGTAATGTTTCAATCCATTGATTTTTGGAAGAGATTTTTGCAAACTGTCTCAGTCTTACTAGTATGCATTGATGAACAGGAGAGGGGAGTACAAACAATTTAAGGTTCCCACAGTTTGGTGTGTTTGTTCTTAACTGCCTTCATGACAGACACACTGTTAAACGTCTTCTTGGCCATCGCTGTGGATAATCTGGCCAACGCACAAGAACTGACAAAGGTTTGAACTATTTTGCCACTGTTTTGGCAGTTTACCAAAAGATGAATGTACATGAATGTATTCATGTGTACATGAATGTATTCATGTATCCACGTTCAATGATGGAAGTATAATATATGTATAATAATAAGTTGTCTCTTAATATGCACATTCATTTTGTTGTTATCAGGATGAAGAGGAGGAGGAGGAGTTCTTCAACCAGAGATATGCCAGAGGCAGAGATGGCCTGATATCTGAGTAAGTTACTGTTTCAACAGCTAACAAATTGAGCGTTCTAGGATGAGATACTCTCGAGTAGTTCTTAGTTGTGAGTGTGTGACTGTTTCTCAGATGAGCGCTCCTCTTGAGCAAACGGAAAATCCACATTGGACTGAAAAATTTGTCACCATTCTTCAAACTGTTTGGTCTTTTTGCAGCATATGCAAGTAGATGAATCAGCCTTGGGCTTACTTGGAAAAATCATTGTGGATGGCTGTGGAAAACTGGTGATGATCCTAAATTTGATCGTCTTTTTCTGGAGAGAAGATGTGTAAAAAATCAGTGAGCTGAAGCCAATAAGATTTCCACAATGTCATCAACTGTGGACTCTGAGAACCAGTTCAAGGTGTAACTGGGGAATGCTTTAATTTGTTCCTCGATGCCTCTAGCTGCATGGTGAATGCAAAGTTAGAAAGGCATGTTTATGACATAATGCTGGATGTGAATTGAATGTGCCTGATTTAAAAGCATGATCTCTTACAGACTGAATTTGCAGCATTACTGAAACTACCTCTATAACCAGTATAGTGTCTCTGCAGCCCAGAGCCTTTGAATGGGCATGCTAACTGACATTTGTTTTTTAATCTGGCCAATCAGAGGTTTACAATATACCAGTAAGCCACCTGAACTGGGTGAATCAGTTTTAATTTCACTCGACAGTATTATAGGGCAGCAACACAAATCGCAATCCGTCTGATTATTTTTTTACGTTTTATGCCTATACTCAGTGGTGGACAGTGATGAAGTACCATTACTGAAGACCCACTCAGTACCAAAAGGGTATGTCATCCAAGAGAGACAATAAAACAGAAGAGTGGTCAAAGTTGTCATATTGAAATTTAAGGTGTGTTGATGGATTCACGTCGTCATCTCATGCATTGAGTAACATTACAAGAAAAGTTGTCGGCAGTCGGCCCAGTGAATTCATTTAATTTTTCCTCAGTCTACAGCTGCTGCTAGAGGCTGCAAAACATTATTTCATAAGTTATAGTTAACTAATGTATGACAACGTTATGAACAATGGTTAAACTTGTCACGACCTTGCACTGAGTGTTGATTCTCTTTTGACCAGTCAACAGACTGCAGTGTGTCTAGCTCCACCTTTTAGTACTGGATCTGTGTGCTGGGTACCCAAAGTAGAGGGGTGGAAAAAATGGGGACAGTTCCAAAGGTATCATCCACAACTTTTCACTGTGGAAATTCAAAAAAATGTGTACTGAGCTGAACTGAACAAAACCGACCTGCTGGTGGAAACGCCCCAAAAGTGGTTACCTTGCCCTCTCCAAGTCTGCGGTCTGCAGAGACACAAATTGTCTTCTATAACTGTCTTGGCCTGTGAGTGGTAATGGGCAGCCTCTTTTGTTAATGAGATTCTTCACTGACCTCCTGCTTCTTCCGATGACCTGGTGGCTTTCCCACAGGTCTAATGATCCAGTAAGTCAGGAGGAGGGCAGGATGTAGTTTTCAGATTTCAGATTTTCGGGAACAGTGGGAAGTCTCAGTGTGTCACTCTACTGGGAGGAGGCACACTTTGGACTGTGTCAGATTTTCCTGATTAGTGTGACTCCACCTGATCAGCATCACCAGTCTGACAAAGGAGTTGACAGTATTATGACAGTACATGTCCCATTAGGGCGTTACTGACCACCAGTAACCACATCTTAAAGCAGTGATTGATAAATAATGCTTAAGCATAGTGCAGGGACACTTTT
The DNA here is from genome assembly GCF_008729295.1 of Plectropomus leopardus. Classification (NCBI taxonomy): domain Eukaryota; kingdom Metazoa; phylum Chordata; class Actinopteri; order Perciformes; family Serranidae; genus Plectropomus; species Plectropomus leopardus. The sequence continues at coordinate 11,048,233 of NC_056474.1, forward strand.
AGGGGGGCTTTGTTTTTTGTTACTATCTGGCCCCTATTTTCTCATGTTTTTGTGTCTAAGTGATTTATGGAGATAAAGTTGGTCCAGTTTTAAAGAAAGAGAGCTGCATAACAGGCTGCAATGCAACCCTTTGTTGCATTTGTAAACTGTCAAAGTACGTCCACTGAAAGTGCTTGTTTTTGCCACTGACATGTTCAGATTATTATTATAGGTGTCTGACAACTCATTGAAAAAGATTTCTTCTGTGATTGACCCTTTTGTTAAAGAGTAAGAACTTTTTGTTCAATCAGAAACAGCCCCAAAATTCCTATCACCAAACCCACCAGACTATTATCATAAAACGCACTTCATTCAAGGTCAACAGAACAAAATACAACTGATAAAAGTCATCTTGGTTTGTATTTCTACTGTTTTAACAATCACCTTCTATTAACTAATTGCGCCTTATTTTTGCAATATGTTTTATTTCATTGTGTTTTATGCCCTCATGTTGTTTACCTTTTTGTCAAAAAAAATTGAATATGTGGTCATTTCTCTTATGTGTGACCTTGAACTAATGACAAAGGAGAAATCGGGAGCCAGTGGCTGGACCAGTTGGAGACCATTGATTTAAATGGAGTCTGGTGGATTTGGCAGTAGCAATTTTGGGCTTTTTCTGGTTAAACATAAAGCATATAGCCTCTTACGTAAAAGGTCTATCTCTGTAGGGATCCTCTCCATGATGTTTTTAGACACTTACAATAACAATCTGAGCCTGTCAGTGGAAAAAAAAGAACTTTTAGTGGCCATAAATGGATAGTGCATAAATGCAGCTGAGTGGTAACCTCTGTAATCACATAATGATGATTACAATAAACTTTTATTATGTGTATCACATTTCTTAACAAAGATACAAACTGCATGACACACAATGAGCAATAAAAAATTAGGCACTAATTAACTCCATAAAGTGAGAGAAAAGGCAAATAATCACCTCAGACAGGTAACTGGCTCTAGCTGAGACACTAAATGTATCATTTGTCTGTTACATATTTGAATGTTAGTCTTGTATGTATTGCAGCTACCAAGATGCTGATTCTGATGTGCATTACAGTGTTTTGCTGGTTCCATCACGTTGTCTTGTTTTATGCCTGTTATGTGGCACTGACCAAAATGTTGTATATATTGTCATTCTGCCAGCTTTAAGTCAATTTTAACCTTAAATTAATCCCTTGAAACCTGAGAAAACTGGCTTAATTTCTTTCAAAAACATTGGGAAGAAGGCGATACGCAACAAAAGAGGAAACTATCCAAAAATTCATTAATTAGAAATTAGTGGGGCACTTTGTAGCTCAGCTGGTAGAGGGGGCACCCCATAAACAGAGGCTGTGTCCTTGCTTCCTTTTGCTGCATGTCACCCCCTCTCTCTCCTTCCTTTCATTAAGCTGTCCTATACATAATAAAGGCAAATGCCATAAAAAAATAATCTTTAAAAAAAAAGGAAATGATTACAAGAAAATTTCATGAATGTTGGTTAAAAAAAATCTTTAATTTTTTTAAGTTTAAAACAACAACAAAGACAGGGCTTTGGAAGCATGCTTAAATTGATTACAATAATTTTGTCACATAATTTTAAATATGTAATTATGATTAGTATAAATTCAGTTTTCCCTAACTTTTTGCTTTTTTCCCGAGAATTTTTTCCCTAGCTTTAAAAAAAAAAGTCTAAATCTACTAATTTCTTGCAATATGTTAAACATTTCTTACCAACTTGGTCAATGCCTTTTTTTCCAATGTTTTTAAAAGAAATTGCACAAATTGCTCAGGGCTCAAAGGTTTAAATCCTTGTGAAAGGCATCTGAAAGCAACACAAGAAAAGTGATATCACTCCAGGTTTCAAAGGGTTAAGAATATATTGAACAGTAATGGCCATAAAATGGAGCGCTTCCTCCAATGAAACACTGATAATCTTAAAGAACTGATTTCAGTCCTTTCAGAACCTGTTTAAACTGGATAATCTTTGCATCCCCTCTACACATTTTGTTCTGTGTCACAACAAATGTTCAGTGTATGTTGTAAAACACTAATGTCTTGTTTTCAAATAATCACTCATTGATTACATGGACAACAAAAGAATCTGAATACCAGTAAGTATGATTGTATGCATCTCTGTCTCACAGAATTTCTCCCTTCAGTTTTCCTACTCAATTATTGAGATTATTTTCTACACTATGTTTATACTTAAATCCTGCACCTTACCTTTTATTGTCCTTGTGGTTTTGGTTCTTTTTATCTGTCCTTACCTCTCAGGTATCTTCATTTTTTCATTTCTGGATGTATTTGTATTTTTTAGCTTGTATTTTGCATATTTTTTCCATGGGAATCTTTTTGTGTTACTGATTAACTAACATTATAAATTCACAGAAAAGCTCTGCCCTTTTCTTGCAACCTTTGTTTGATTTGTTTGAATATTCTTTTATATAACTGGTATGCTAAATGGACACAAGTTTTGGTGTTTCTCGTCAATCATTCGTTAAATTTTGGCCTGTTGCTGCCTCATATTGATGTGAAATGTATTGTGGTCCTCAGTGGGAGGAGAAGACCCTACCTATACAGGAAACGAGCCATCCACAGAGGTCGACCAAACTTCCCAGATGAGCCCGAGAGTGCAACAGGGGCAGCAGACGAGCAGCCCCTCAATGGCTCCAACGCCTTTGTCACCCGCCGCGAGAGGAGGAGAAAGGTTAACATGTCAGTGTGGGAGCAGAGAGCCAACCAGCTACGCAAACGTCGACAGATGGCAAGTAGAGAGGAGCTGTTTGGAAGCCCTACAGAAGACACCATCGAAACTCCTACAATCCCCAAACACACTTCCACCCTCTCCCCTGAGGCCAGCCCAGCTCACCTGCCCGAGTCCCCCATGTCTGTGGGGATGCCCCTTCCTGAGCCCCCGATGTCCATTTCCATCCCCATCCCTGAGCCTCCGGCAGCCGAGCCTCTGGTGAACCTGAGCGAGGACAAGACAGGAGGAGCCAACCACCGGGCCTCGAGCGGCGGCAGGCACAGGATGGCCCGCAAATTCAGACCCAGTCAGGGGCCAGACGATGGGGCCCGACACAGACGGCACCGCCACCGCGATGCTCGCACTGAAGCCAAGAGTCTGGACTGCACCCAGTCGCCGCATGAGGTGCCACTAGTCAGACGGTCGCACAGCCAGGAGAGGAAGATACTGGATGAGAGGGAAGAGAAGGACGACAGAGAGGAGAGAGAGAAAGCAGAGGCAGAAGGAGAGTCGGTTCAAGACGACTGTGGAACGTGCATCGCCAACCCGTATGCAGAAGTTGGAGAAGACTGTCGAAGGTAAGCCTTGATGAAGAAAAGGGGTCATAAGGTTAAACTCTCTACTATGAACTCTAGTAATTTTGACCCCTTTTTCTTTTTGTATGTGGAAAAGGACATTTTAACTGCACTTTCACTGGACATTTTTCCCTGAAGGAGAAGCGAACCCTTTCATTTTTCTGTTTTTTCTTTACAGGATACGTTCACATTTAAATTCTATCTCAAAACAATATTGACATGCCCATATTTATGATGAACATTTAAGTTGTTAACTAAAAAGAGATCCTTTCCAAGAGATAGGGACAAAATATAGATTGTATAATTTAATTATGTTAGCCACTGGTGTGCTATTTTGAAGCCCCCAAGTGAGGCATTTTGGCCTTCGCCATCTTGAATCATTGGAGCCAGAAGTGATATTTGGACGCGAGAGTAGAGCTAAACACGCTGCTAGCTTGCTCAGCACAGTACATTTATAACTATGGTTTTTGCTAGTGAAAAACAGGCTTAAAACCATGAAAATAAAATGTATTTGCTGAAAAAAATGAGCTCCGACTCCATAGAGGGCCATTTAGTTACAGTTAGTTACAATTGACTTCCATGAAAACAGACTGAAATTGCGACATTGTCTATGATTCTGACGTTACACCATACCTTATCTATGAAGTCGCTGTGGTAGTGACGTGGCACCCACCCTTCACTAAAGCAACCAAGACCTTAGTAATACATAACTAACACTAAATGACATTTAAAGGTGTGAGTTATATAGACATTCACCCCTTTTACAGTTGCTGTGAACCAGGAAATTAGCTACCAAAACCACTTTTTGTACCAGGTTGTAAACATGTTTATTTCTGCAGTAAATTTAACATGGGGGTCATTTGAGATTGACTCACTTCTGGAGCCTAAAGTAGCCATTCTAGGAACTACAGTTTTCTGCACTTCCACATTGGCTTCATTTTTCGGCTCTGCAGGTTGCCATTTTAGACAAAATCCAAAGCCTACCTTTCATGCAAAACTGCATCCCCATAGTGATTCAGCTGCGTAAAATAAGGCCTCAGAAGACTGGGTCAGACTGTCTTTTAGTTAAAAACTGCCTCCTATTGTTTCATCCTAAACATTTTCAAAGATATACATTTGTTTTGTCTAACTGATGAGGCCTCATTGCTTCACTTTAAACTTTGGAGAGCATTTTAGCACAGAACAAAAATAGTGGATTTTGCCCCACATCTCTTCTATTACAGTCACATTAGGAAGGAACAATTACACAACCAATGAGTCGTGAAATGTACATATTGCTGTGTGAGTGTTGTTTTAAGACAGACTTGATAAAAGTGTGGGCCAATACAGCCATACTGACGCTGTACAGTGGTGTTTGAGATCAGTGCTAACAGGAGCGTGCTAACACGCTCCCTGTGACAGTGCTGATATGGTAATGTTTAGCAGATTTAATGTTTGCCATCATCTTAGTTACATTTGCTGATGAGCACTGAAAACACCACTGAGGCTGATGGGAATGTTGTTAGTTACAGGTTTTTGGTCACAAACCAAAGTGCTGGACAAATTAAAATTTTCACCAGATAAAAAGTAGAGCGGTAATCAACCAAAGAAAATCTCAGTCGACTGAAATTCTACCTACTCTTCAACCAATCGATAGGTCAAACTAGAGAAAAAACCTGAACGTTATCTCTAGATCAACTAAATTGCCACAGTTCACTCTACCTGGTAGCATTGTGTGTCCACCAAAGTGTGATTTTTTTATTTTTTTGAATCTATCACAGGGCTTGACATTAACACAACCCATGTTCAGGCAAGTGGAATGCCTCAAGTGAAAAATAAATGTGATCCCCAATGTGATAATATCTATATATAAACTAGACTCATGCACACAGCTCAGCGTTACAGTGCAGAAGTCTGTCTCAAGCAAGGGGTTGGACAGGACAGATTAAAAAAATCTGACATACTGAACACTATAGAAGGCAACTTTGGGTTTGCAATGTCATATGGAACTTAACGTTACTGCCGTTAAATATCTCTATAACACTGAATGTTGGATGTTTGGTCGGACAAGAGCAGAACAACCAACCAAACGAGAAACCAACCAAGAAAAAGTTAAGTGATCACAAATCATCCTGAGCAGCGGTGCTGAAATTCTTGGCAATCCATTCAAAAAATGTTGAAACATTTTAGTCAAAAGTGGTTGATTGATGGGTATTGTCATCTACGGAGACATGCCGCTTGTGTAGTTAAAATCTCTCTTGAGGGAAATGACATTTCAGATGAAACAGACGTTAATCACATACAACGCAAAAAGCATGATACAAATACAGCATACAAGAACATTTCCATAGCTCTTTCTTCAGAAAAGTTTTCCTTTTCTCACCTATCTCAGTGGTGTTGCACTGATTTACGTTCTTCTGATCTTTTTTTTCATGTTTTAGAGACATCCCCGATCCCCCTCAGTGTGAGCAGCTGCTAGACTCGGACCAAAACATCCCAGTGGAGCCGGCCTTGGAGGCCACGGAGTTCACTGTGAGGGCCATCGAGTCTGAGAGCCGCCCGGTCTCCATCAAACGTGACAAATCAAACCTGGCAGGAAGCGTGGCCATCGAAATGTCTGCACAACCGCTTCTGGAGCTCACGCCCATGACAGGTAGCGCTGTGATCACTTCACACTCCTTTACTGTGCATCATAAAGTGGGATTCAGTGTCGGTATCACTCTGGATCACCGTGTGTAGGTGTTTGACATCTGATAAGAGTGCCACAGTCTTTTTTTTTTGATGAATCCATTGTGCTGGTGACTCACGTTGTTCTTTCTTCATCATAGCTGTCCATGTCCAACTGAAACAGCTTTGTTCTCTCCTCTCGCACCTCTGTCTGGATTTTAGTGAACAGTAAAGAGTTGGAGGCGTACCACTCTGAACAGACAGACAAAGAGGACGACACAGAGGAGGAAGAGGAGGAGGAGGAACCTCCCATTCCTCCCAAACCTGTAGCTCCAGATAGCATGTTCATCTTCAAGGCCTCTAACCCGTAAGATGCTGCAAACACCCCCAAAATGTTTGTTTTTTATTTGAAAAACCTTGTCCTCTCTGTGTGAGCTCTTCATTAACCAACATCTTCCCTGTCATTTATCCTCAGTATCAGGAGGATCTGTCACTATGTGGTTACCATGCGCTACTTTGAGATGACCATCCTCCTTGTGATTGTGGCGAGCAGCATCGCCCTTGCTGCTGAGGACCCTGTGTGTACCAATTCAGACAGAAACAAGGTAAGATCAAAATACACCTCCCCTAGTGGCCTTGATCTGAATTTGGATGTAAGAAAGTCAATTTGATGTCAGAAGAAACCTTTGAAAAGCTGCAAAATGGTAACACAGCAGTGCATAATAGGTGAGTTTAAAAGAACTGCTAGAAAAAAAGCTAAAACCAAACTAATTGGTTCAAACATGTCGACCATGTATGCAGGCAGAAATGTAAAAAGCTGTTCCAAATGGATGAACTCGTATTGTTCAAATTTGGATATTGATATGGAGGCTCAAAGGCATTCATTGTGTTGCATTATTTTGTACATGCAAAACGGGATGCAGGTTTATGTGGGAAGCTTGAGAACATAGTCAAATACTTTCTCATCTCCACACAGCTGGCTAATCGCTGCATGGGTGTGAATGGCTGATTGTCAGTTTGGGAAAGGTACAATTTTGACGTCAGTGGGGTGTGTGGGGGAAGGGAGTTTCAGGTGCTGTTTAGCTATCTGAAAAGAACTTCATATGATGTGTACTGACACCTTAGAGATTATTTCACCCTATAAATTACCATTTCTGTATCAGTTTTTCACACTGTATCAGTGTGTTGAATTTGTCAAGGAAACGTTTTCCTTGCATGACTCTTTTATTGATGAAAATTATTTATGAATTAATTTCATCTGCGAAGTTTACAACAGGAGATCTATATCAAAACATCCATAGACAAACTCACACAAGTCATGCAGTATTAGGGCTGTACCTTTCTCATAATTTCGTCAAATCAGTCAAAGTCAAATCAGATTTGGCAGTTCAATACGAATATTAGACAAATTATTTTGTTTTTCCATTTAAAGTTTGACAGCTTGATAGGCAGGACAGATGTTAAAACTGACTGCTGTCACCTGATATATCGTCATCTTTTACAGACCTTATCCTCAACGAAGCAAGACTGCAAAGAATGAATGAAAATTTTGAACTTACTCATTCTGCAATCCTACCGAGGACGTTTTAGCTTTCAGGTTTACTGTTTGATGTCGAGTTGACATTACACTGTGTCAGCAACAATGTGTCGTGACACGTTTGATTTCACACACACGCACAAGGTGAGAATCAGCAGTTTTGCTGGGGAAATAGCTGTGCAGTTAGTTTTTCACAACTCTGTGTCATGGAGAGTGTCACGAGTAACCAGAAAAACACAAACTAGTAAAAATTACACTTATGTGTGAGAGAGAGAGAGACAGAGTAAAGAGACACACGAAGGACACGCAGACTCACATTTGACATGTTCCACACCATCTATGCACGTGGTTGCCAATCATTTCTCATCTTTGGGATGGCTTTTTCTAACATCACCACAGACCCGAAATTCGTACTGCTCTCGAAGGAGAACAGAAAAATGCATTAAAGATAAACTATGCAGGGTTTGTCACTAACTGTTTCTAAATGCAACATTCAAACTTGGCCCCTCCTCCTCAGCTCAACAAGACTGAGAGACTAGTGGTGGTCAAGCGAGCGAGGGAGTGGATGAAGAGAGAGCAGTGTTATGAGAAAAAAGGAGTGAATCAGAGAAATGAAACATTTGCTGATTGTTTCATGTCAGTTACATAGAGCAGAGGAGAGATGCAGACACAGCAGTGTAACCTGGTCACTACGCTTTTATAGAGTCCTGACCCAGTGCTGCTATTGGCTGACTGACATCCAAAAAAACGTCCTGAATGAACCAAAATAAGAAGAAAATGAGAAAAGACTGGCAGAGAGCAGGTTCTCCGCATACATACACTGCCACACACTGCTAATGGGTCATAAGTGATGACTGAGAGGGATTACTTTTGTATGAGAATATAGTGGGTTTTTTTGTTTGTTTGTTTTTTTAGAAAAAGGAAAATCCTGCATTGTGTATCTTAAAACAATAGCTTAACACTGAGAGTCTGAAATAGCTTAGACTCACTTTATCGTCACAAACAATTCTGAAATTTGTCTTGCATCCCAGGACATCAGCTGTTTCACCTAACACTTAACCATCAACAAAATCACACAATTAACGCTCCAAATCACTACAGACATTACGAAAAGTGGATTCAGTGCAGTTCATTCGAGCCTGTGGGACTCTAAATCTGCTGTGTGATGGCAAAAGCTGATTTTCTTCAAATAACGGGTGAGGGGGATCCAACGTAGTATTAACAGCCAGAGACAACATTATTTTAGTATTCGCAGTTTGAAAACTTGACTCAGTTATAATGAAATATTGAAGCTGCCAACAGCTGCAAAAACAGTAAAACAAAATAAATAAAACAAAGTAAATCAAATTGTGGTTAATAATGAAACCACTCCAAAAAGATCTCGGAAAACAAATAACAAGTATTGAATCTTAGATGGGAAATTTTATGCACTCTTTGTAAAGTTCAATTGGCTGAGATATTGCAAGGCAATTTGTTAGATGTCTGACATAAACTTTATATACATATAGATATGATTACGGCTGTTGTATTCGAGTCTTGTGGGGAAACCACTTTTTTAAGTGTTGCACGTGTCTCAGTCTTGGGTTTGGCCAAAACATATGTTCAACATATGTTTCACAAGCATAAGCATATAAACACAGATGCTTCTACTCTGTATCACATCCCTTTTAACTCTGAACTTGAACAATCTCCATACTAGTTCACAGAATAAGTTGTTGCTCCTTATTCTTGCAGTCAGAGCTGATCTAGGAAAAATATTATTCTCTTACAGTCCACTTTATACGTGAAATAATCTGCATCATACTTAAAATTTGGACAATCTGCCACCATTACAGCTCTTTAAAAACCTTATTTCAGATCTTGTTTTAAACATTGTTCTTGTTTTTTTTTTGTTTGACTTTTATCTGGTATATATTGTTATTAGTGTTCATTTTTTTTAAGACTTTCTTTGGATTTTCTGGTTTACTTATTGATCATCTGTTCATTTTACCTTATTTTAGGTTGCTTAGTGATTGTTTTTATGTATTTGTTCATGATAGATCATTGAGAGTGAGGGACACCCTCAATTTATTTCTCAAGTCTTAAATAAAGATTTGAATCAAATTCAATTGAATGCATAACAGGTGATATTTCAGTCAACTGTCCACAGTCTCTCAACTGCCGCCGCTGTGTTACAGAATAAGTTTGTAATTGTAAGTTTGTAATTTGGGACACACTTTAGGTGAGTGTGTGCCAGAATGATGAAAAATAAGAGCATGCCCCCTCAGAAAAATCTTTTTTTATGTTTGCAAATTATGCAGGTCCTCCGTTATTTTGATTACGTCTTCACTGGAGTGTTCACCTTTGAAATGATTATCAAGGTGGGTAACTGAAACGTATCTTTTCTCCACTTTCACCACACCAATCACACTTTTAACGACAAAAACATAGCAGCTCTAGATTTTCTCAGGGGTGCTCCAGTCCCTGTGTGTATTTGATCTGTTCACTTTACATGTCTGTGTGGGTGTGTTGTTTGTCCTCCAGATGATAGACCAGGGTCTCATCCTGCACGACGGCGCTTATTTCCGAGACATGTGGAACATCCTGGACTTCATTGTGGTGGTGGGAGCTCTGATTGCCTTTGCTCTAACGTGAGTCACTATATGGTGCTGCCTGCTGATGACTAATGACTGACTCACTGCAGCAAATCATTTTCTGAGCATACAGTATTGCTATAAACGACCTTCCCTCAAAGACACCTTTTGCAGCTTCAAAAAAGTGTTTCCTACATTGCAGCTCAAGAACTGCAAATATGGAGGCATGCATGGTCCTGTGCAGTGTGTATCTCAGATTTAACTGTTGCTATGGTCCTACAACAAGAGGAAAGATAGTTGAAATTTGAGGGTCTACACATGAGTGGAGTGTGACGCTAAAGGCCTCTACGATATTTCTCTTTGTCGTCGTTGCCAGCATGAGTGTGTCAGATAACTCACTAAACCTTTTGTGCCTTTTGTTGTACTGTAGAGGACTGTATTGTTAATTTCTCTGTTGTGAATATAGCTGTGATCCTCCGAGCTGTGCTCACGGTGTATCTCTCTTTATGCCTCAATTTCTCTGTTGTTCCTGTGGATTTTATCACTGTTGGGGCTACCAGGAATGTGATGGGGTAAAAATTTCAGTCACACTAAATGTAAACGTCTCCCATAAGCTTCTCATAAATATTTCTCTCTTTTATTATTTTCATGTGTGTAATTTTGCCCTTTTGTATTCAGTGTTTTTTGGAGTTTTTTGTTGTCTTTTAAATCTCACCTCAATCTGCTGAGCCTGAGTGGTACCATTGGTAACATTTTTGATAATTTTTGCACACTAATCATTCATGCCCTCTAATGGATAATTTTGTCATTTACATCATTTATTTTTGCACAGTAATCAATATAAAAATATTTCTTTCGGTAAAATGGATAAATTGTATCAGCATCTCTAATTTCAGACTCAAAACTACACGCACACAGTTGAAACTTTGGTTGAAAGTAAGGAAAAGGACAAAGAGAAATTACCGTGATTGAGTTCTATGACCTTAATAATAAATTCAGTTGATGAGGGTGGTGCTTTTAACCTGCTTTTTAAGGAGTCATTTCACGATTTAAGGACAAAAATTATAAATGCAACAAAGTTAATTTGTCCTCACAGATAATAAATTCAAGGTTACAAACTGAAAAAAATTATGAGATCTATTACCTGTGTTACCTGCTTGGCTCCGTACAAACACACTCAAGGTGAAGTGTTTCATTGTGTTTTTTGATATGCACTTGAGTTGACATTTTTGCTTTAACTGTGTTTTTCTTTTTCACTGTTTTAAATGTGTCTATTCCATGTGTCCATGTGCATTAGTCTGAGTTTACATCTATGTTCCTAAGTGCTGTATTTCAATATCGACAGAAACAACAAAGGCCGAGACATCAAGACAATAAAGTCTCTCAGAGTTTTGAGAGTTCTGCGGCCTCTTAAAACCATCAAGAGGCTCCCTAAACTCAAGGTATGATGCAAACACGCCCCAGTATTTTGTTTTTTTGTCAGTTCAAATATCTCTGACAGATTGCGTTCACTTTGCCATCCCTCTCATCTTTCTTCTCTGCAGGCTGTTTTCGACTGTGTGGTCACATCTCTGAAGAACGTCTTTAACATCCTCATCGTGTACCAGCTCTTCATGTTCATCTTTGCTGTCATCGCTGTGCAGCTGTTCAAGGGGAAGTTCTTCTACTGCACTGACAGCTCCATGAATACAGAGAAGGAATGCCAGTAAGTTGACACAACTAAACCAGTGGTGGAAGAAGCACTCAAAACGATTTCTCAAGTACAAGTAGTGATACTGTAAAGTAGAAATATTCTGTTACAAGTAAAAGTCCTGCATAAAAAAATTGCTTGAGTAAAAGAACAAATATATTACCACTTTAACATATACCAAAATATAGCAAAAGTAAGAGTACTCAATATGCAGAAAGGACCAGTTCAGAATCATAGATATATCAACCCAATTACCCCCCAAAAAGTGGCTATTAAACATTTCTGCAAACCACAAATACAGTACACATTTCCATTATGATGTAGCAGATTCCCAGAACATTAAAACAGGAGAGAAACAATGCAACATCTCTCCTGTGAAGAACTTCCTGGCAAGAATTTAATATTAATAACAACTCAATATAACTGACAAATAGATCTTGCTACAACATTTGTGACTTTTGAATTGACAAATCCTTTTAGAAAGTCTTGACACAAACAGCTTATGATACAGAGAGAGAGAGAGAGAGAGAGAGAGAGAGAGATTCTGCCTGAAAGCAGGCAGAAGAAAATATTTTAAAAAGTGCAGCTCCTCACTCTTAACACACTCCCAGGTGGCCTGTGATTGTCTGCAGAGACCCAGACTCACCAGTGAATAATATTTTCACCTAACAAAAGCTTTAATACCTTTTGTCTTCATTCAGTCTGCTGATTTAATGAGTGAATTAGGTGAAACAATGACCTCTGGGCCACTCTGCTCCCTACAGAGGCTACTACATTGACTACAGCAGAGACAAAAAGGAGGTGAAGAGAAGAGAGTGGAGGAGACACGAGTTTCACTACGACAATGTCTGCTGGGCCCTCCTCACACTTTTCACCGTCTCCACTGGAGAGGGATGGCCTCAGTAAGTGCAGTTAGATTCCAACTACACAATTTACCCCCCAAATGTTCAGTTTAAGGAAAAAGATGTGTTTAAATTTAAACTTTGCAACAATTTTTCTGCTAGAGTCTTGCAGCACTCCACCGATGTTACAGAGGAGAGCATGGGGCCAAGTCGGGGGAACCGGATGGAGATGTCCATTTTCTACGTGGTCTACTTTGTGGTCTTCCCGTTCTTCTTTGTCAACATCTTTGTGGCTTTGATCATCATCACCTTCCAGGAGCAGGGTGACAAGATGATTCAGGAGTGCAGCCTGGAAAAGAACGAGGTGTGCAGCAATAAAACACATGACATTTGCAAACATACACACACACACACATGCTCATATTCATTCATGTCTGTTTTTTTTTTTTTTTTTAATTTTTCTACATCAGAGGGCTTGCATCGACTTCGCCATCAGTGCCAAGCCGATGACCCGCTACATGCCCCAGAACAGGCAAACCTTCCAGTATAGACTGTGGCACTTCGTGGCATCGCCGTCTTTTGAGTACACGGTGCTCGTCATGATCGCGCTTAACACTGTGGTCCTCATGATGAAGGTAAAGCGCTCCTCACAACAGGATTCATGGTGGGACAGAATATACTTTAAAGGGCCTTGTGTTAACTATATGTGCATGCAACATACAACAGTTCGTATGATTGAACGAATCAGCACCCCATGAATACTGCTTAACGTACAGTAATGTAGGTTAGGTTTAGAAATGCACTGACACACAGCTTGTGCAGTAAAATCAAAGTCTCATTCATCCAGTCGAATGCTTAGTACTTCCCAAACAGACAGCCCTCTCTGACCGGGAACTGAGCGGGAAGTGAAACTTCTCTATACTCTCAGTACTTTTATTGCGCTGAACACGGGAGCTTCTGGTGTACCACTGCCTTGATCTATTAGTTTATTGTGTGACTTTGGTGAAGAATTAACGCTGCAAAACACCAAATTAAACGCTGAAAAAATATGAATTGAGGCAATCAAATGTTCACTGACTTCAAGTTTTAATCCTCAACATTTTCATAATGTGTACTGAAACGAACAGCTTTGGGGAAGGCAGAAAATCGATATATTAATGATATTTCTTGGAAAATGGCTGTGGGGATTGTGAAGTCACACAAAATAATTTTAAAGTAGGTGTGGAGGTACTTGTCATGTCTGTCAGCAATTTTAATTTTAAAAATAATGTTATTTTCAAATTTCTGACATGTTTCTTCAGTACCACTCGGCCCCGGCAGCCTACGACACGGTCCTAAAACACCTCAACACGGCCTTCACCGTCCTCTTCTCCATGGAGTGTATACTCAAGATTATGGCATTTGGTTTTGTGGTGAGAGTTAACACAAGAAGAGACCACTGATAAACAATTTGTCTATGCTGAATCAAATTACTTAAAATATTTTCTTTTGCCGCAGAACTACTTTCGAGATACTTGGAATATTTTTGATTTCATCACTGTTCTTGGCAGCATCACGGAGATAATTGTAGATTTACAGGTAAGATTCTGCCAAGACACCATTCATTTTCACAATGTTGTGACCCTAAAAAAAAAAAACGACACAAATAGCCAGCGTTAAATGCAGCATTCTTTCTGTCCAAGTTTCCCGCGTGTGTTACGATCCCTGCCTCCAGACACAACTTAAGTCATGTTGTGATGAATTTCGCCATCTGTGTTTTACATCCTCGCTCTCCCTTCTGTCTGCCACTCTCTCCCTCCCACCCTCCCTCCCTCTTGTGTCACCCTCTCTCCAACCATTTGTGTGTCAGTCGGTGAACACCATCAACATGAGTTTCTTGAAGCTTTTCCGAACGGCCAGGTTGATCAAGCTGCTGAGACAGGGTTACACCATCCGCATCCTGCTGTGGACCTTCGTACAATCATTCAAGGTGGGATGTTTTACAGTCTTCTCTCCTGTCACTTTGATTCCTCACACAAGCATGATGATGAGATTTAATTAACTGTCTTTGCTGTCTCCTCTCCAACAGGCGCTTCCTTATGTCTGTCTCCTCATTGCTATGCTTTTCTTCATATACGCCATAATTGGAATGCAGGTATCTGTTTGCTTATATATCAAAAATAACATAACAGACTGTCACAGCTCTCAGCTGACGCCAAACATTCGGTTATGTAAATGGTTTCTGAGTATGTGACTGAATTTACATGTTTTTCTGTTGTCTCAGTTTACCTGGATTTAACAGATGATATTGTTTTAACCTGTATTTGGTGTATTATTTTCTTTATTATTATTTATATTATTTTAGGTAGTTTGAGCCATTTATATACATTTATTAATACAAGTGATTGCTTTCAAGATTGTTATCATCTGGAATGCGCGATAATACCGGCACGTCATCTGTATCGGCAGATATTGGCTTTAAAATGAGATACTGGTATCGGCCATCATGCCGATTTCTGCTGATATCACAAACCAGTATTTTTTTTTTTACGTTAGTTATTTAATTGATATATTGAGCATGTATAAAATATTAACCCTAAGTTGAAGTATTTTTTTTATTTTGCACAATGAATGAATATTACATACACTGAAAAGCATTTTGTTTTATGTGACTATCTGCTGGGGGGCTGTCACAATAAGCGTATGTATGCATAATATGATGTTAAATTCCACTACATAAGAGACTTGATGATCACTAAAATTAGGTATAGAAAAGGGTGGATATGTCTGTTAACGGCCAAATTAGTTTTTATATATCGGCATAACAGATATTGGCAAAAAAATACGATGTCATGCATCCTCAGGTTTAATGTTTTGTTTGACTTTTTTTTTGACAAATTAACAAATACTATGTCAGAAGCCAATGGGAATTCCTATAAATAAACACAACCTGTTTTCTGCAGGTGTTTGGAAACATCAAGCTGAATGACGAGAGTCACATCAATCAACACAACAATTTTAAGACCTTTTTCAGTGCACTGATGCTGCTCTTCAGGTGAGATTATCAACAAAAACAAACTTTCAAGCCTTGATTTCTTCAGCTTTAATTCTCTTAAAGAGACAATATACCTCTGAATCGAACATTACATATATTTTCTCTTACCTGTGTTGTTATTTATAAATCTTGATTGTTTTGGTGTGAGTTGCAGAATGTTGGATATAGCAGCTGTAGAGATGTCCGCCTTATCTCTACTATAATAGAACTTGGCGGCACTTGTCTGGTTCTGCTCAGAGTGCTAAAAAAGTATATATGAAAGGCAGACGTCTCCATGGCTGATGTCTCCAACACTGCAACTCGAACCAAAGCAATATAGTTCTATAGATAGCACTGCAGGTAAGAGAAAAATATGTGTTTTTATTTTGGGGTTAACTATCCCTTTAAATCAATCTGGATCTTAATTTGTTGTTAACTATGTGTGTTTTTGTTTAAACCACCAGGAGTGCGACGGGGGAGTCCTGGCAGGAGATTATGCTTTCGTGTCTGTCGGGTCAGGAGTGTGAACCAGACCCCTCCATCTCGCCCCTCATCACGTCTCCAGACCACGAGGGAGGCTGTGGGACTGACTTTGCTTACTGCTACTTTGTCTCATTCATCTTCTTCAGCTCATTCCTGGTCAGGGCTGCACCAAAATAACACTCTATTTGTATATTTGTCAATTTCTCCATTGTCTTTACACACAGCTTTTCTTTCCAATTGTTTGCTCTTTGTCCTTTTTAGATGCTCAATCTGTTTGTGGCTGTGATCATGGATAACTTTGAGTACCTGACGCGAGACTCGTCAATCCTGGGGCCCCATCACCTGGATGAGTTTGTTCGCATCTGGGGGGAGTATGATCGTCTTGCATGGTGAGACTTGATCTTAGGGGTGTTGGGACAGTGTTGTTGTTGTTTTTGTTTGTTTTTCACCATTAAAGCATGCAAACATGTTTTTGTAGAAATACAAAAGACACAAGACATAACATAACCAATTGTAGAAATATGATGACTCCATATCACAATCCAGTTATCCTCTGGGGTAGCCTACACATGCAGTTGCTCGCTTAATACAGAAAACAGTCGTTCTGGAGCACTCAGGGAGCTTGGTCTCTTAAATAAAGCTGTGCCTTGGCCATCATGTAATTAGTCGTACTCATACTCGCATCTAAATGTGAACTATTTGCAAAAAAATCCACCAGAGATATTGATTAAAAAAATGGTTGGGACTTTAGGCTTTATAGAACAAGCAATGATATTGACTGCAATTTAGAAGTACATAATAAATGCACTGGTGAAGTGACATGGCATCTAGGAGCAACCATATTTTGTCATAATTCTAATAGTTTTGAATTACTTCAGACATATATGTAGTGATTGCATTTGCAGATTTGCATACCATAGAAGAATGGACTGTTGGCCTTTACCAGGGGCCTTTTAGTTACTGCTGCATTTTTATAAGCTCAGTTTGATTTTGTTTCCAAATGCAGACCCACTTACATTCATGTTCTATCTTTATCCAGCAGAGGGCTGCCAAAGCATGTGAAACACATTTTTCTGTGCAGCGAGCTGACATGTTAAGCACCATCAGATTTAAGTCCAAGAGAGCATCTAGAGTTCAGTGTGCTTAAGATCTTTTTGCTAAAAAAAACCAAATCATTGTTCCAAAAATGTAAAATGCCACAGAATAACAACAAGACCTTTTAAAGGGAACTTGCTGTTTGCCCTCTTCTGCATTAAATCTGAGTTTTATGCCACTTTTCATTAACCTATTCGTCTTCTGCTTCTGTTTCTCTGTGCCTCCCCTCACTCATCACCCTGAAGTGGTCGTATCCACTACACTGCCATGTATGAGATGTTAACGCACATGTCACCACCGCTGGGACTGGGCAAAAAATGTCCTGCTAAGATCGCCTACAAGGTACCGAAAACATTATCACTTCTTTCTAAACTCAGAAGGGCCAGATGGAATGAAAACTCAAGTGAAATTCTTTCTATATGATCTAAATTCATCATATACACACTACAGAAGAGAGAAATATGAATGGTGCATAAGGTAAATGAAGGGAACAAACCAACAAACTCGTTTTTATTTGCACCACAGTTTGCTCAAACTGCATTAAAGCAGTTGTGTATTTTAGTATGTGGAGTCACACTGTGGCTCTCTCTGATGGAGTCACTTCAAAGGTTGTTTAAGAAAATGTAAAGACACCTAATCATTTGGCTGGTAGTGTAGACGGAGGTGTTTGAATAAAGAAATGATTAAACGAATATCCTGTTTTCTCTGTGTCCCATGTTGTCCCCCAGAGGTTGGTGTTGATGAACATGCCTGTGGATGAGGACATGACCGTCCACTTCACCTCCACCCTGATGTCGCTCATCCGTACAGCTTTGGATATCAAAATAGCCAGAGGTCAGAGTCACTAGTTAGCATGTCTTTTGTAAATAAACACAGGCAAAAGGGCTCAATAGCACATCTCAGAGACATGAACATGATTTTAAAAACAGTCTTTACTTGTCAAAAAAAGATTAGGTACACAGGCAAAATAGGTGTCATTTACACTGGGGACATGTCCCCACCACTTTTTGAAATAGCTGATTTTTTCCTCACTTTCTAAAAGTATAATTTGTTTTTTTTCCAAGAAAGAGTAACTAACAAATAGAAATGCTTTGAGAGAGGTTTATTTGCATAATAAGAAAACATCAACACAAAGTAAATATAGCTGAAACGAATGTGCATGACCTTAAAATTGTTCTTAAATGACCCAGAAACTGAAATGCACCAATCAGCAGTTTTTTTTCTCGTCCAAGTTTTCTTTACTTTCTCTTTGAACATGACAACACATATGAATTATTAAAGTCCTGGGGAAAAATAAAAGAAATGAAAAAGACTATTCAACTACTATTCCTGTTTACATGCAGCTGTGAATACTGCGGCTAACATGCCCTAACATGTCATTTTGTAAAATCTCAAAAATAACTGGTTAATGTCTTTTATTTTATTTTATTTTATTATTATTCATTTTTTATTATATATAATCTTTCAAATTCCTCTCACATGAACATCAACAAAAAATAAAAATCACATTTTATGTTAAGATAAAGATTTGAGCTAAAATTGTCCCTAAACCATTGATGTCAGATTTGGTTGTTGTAACATTGGTCTTAAATTTCAGGCCAGCTGGCATTAAAAAGTCTTAAATCTAACTTGCCTAAAGCTGTAGGAACCTTTATGATTATGTTCGTCTGATCAACCACGATTTTTTTAGCTTCAAACTCATTAATATCACATATTCTGTGGCTAAATGTGGATGTTTGTCGCAGGTGGTGAGGACCGTATCGCTCTGGATAGTGAACTGCAAAAAGAGATCAGTATCATCTGGCCTTATCTGCCCCAAAAGACCTTGGACCTACTGGTACCTATCAACAAAGGTCTGGCTCTAACACTGGAGGAAATACTCAATGTAACGCTGAGAGACAAGCAGTAACAGTTAATGTAGCGTGTCTGCCCTCACAGATACGGATATGACGGTGGGGAAGATCTACGCCTCCATGATGATAATGGACTACTTCAAACAGAACAAAGCCAAGAAGCTCCGGCAACAACTTGAAGCTCAGGTCAGCTCTGCATGCTGTTAGTAGCATTGTCGCACTTCAATCTTCAATTTCTTACGCTGTTTTAAAATTAGATATTCACAGAAAAAGATATATTTAAAAATTGATTTTAAGGAAGAAGAAGAAAAACAAAAAGCATCCAACATTAGAGCACAGTTTCAGATAGCTGAGCTGTAGATGTTTATCATCTATAATATGGGACTTGTTCGAATTTTCTATTGCAGTACTATGGCACACTTCTAAGCATAGTGTGATGTATTACATAGAGAAACAAAACAAGCTTTACATTATAAGCTGTGATATGACCTTACCTTTAGGATGTTAAAAAAAGAAGCACAACAAGGAAAAAAGGGGAAAAAATGGGGCAAAATTGCAGTCGAGCAAAAGAATCACGTTTATTCCCAGTTAGTTATATTTCTTACGCATCCGTTGTTACCAAACAGAACTATGTACATTCAGGGAAGAATGTAGCGAATGTATGTGGAAGTTACTTAATTGTTCTGTATTTGGGGTTTATAGTACTCAGTCTTCTTTGACCTTTCAAATTCTTAAATTTGGGCTTGAACAATGTGAAAATGAAATTGTAACAAAGCCCTCTGACCTCTATTTGATGTGATGTGTTTCTGTTTCACTCATTTCAGAAGAGTAACTTAATGTTCAAGCGTCTTGACGCCTCTACACTCCCTGAGGACATTCTGTCCAACACCCAGACGCTGCCGATGATGGCCCACAGCGCTGGCTCAGCCCTGTGAGTCTGTGCATGCTTGCAGATTTTTTAGTTTTTTTACATTTGTGTCTCTATTTATGCGTTTGTTTTATCGTTTCTCTCTTGTCACAATACAGGACCAGGGGAGGCTTTGTGGCTCTGAGCCCCATCTCACCTCAGGAACTGTTTTTACAGCCCATAAGCTCTGACACAGAGGCTGGTCAGCAGCAGAATCTGGTAAGAAAAAGCACCAACATGCGCCTAAAACCATGCAACCACTGCAACCATGTCTTAGAGGAGGGATTCATAACCTTTTAACTGAACACTGTCAGCTCGTCACAGGGTGTCTATAGAGACAGAACGCAATTAGGTCCCACCCACACCGGAGGGGAAGGAAGTCATGGCTCTCCAGTGACTTTGTATTGTGTAAAGGTGCCTCCTTGTCACATATGTCTCTGGGCAAACAAAAAAAATGTCTAAAAGCTGCTTTGTGGTGGGATGACAAACATAGTAAACAATCCAGAATTTATTTTTTGTAAGGTGCCTAACAGAAAAACAGTCTTTAAGAAGATAAAAGTGGATACAGTTAACAAATCAGGCTTTAGCAGGAAGAATGAGAAAACTGTTGGATCCTGACTCTCATGAGTTACAGTTGCTAATTTTACCAGACCAATCGTAGAAGTCGAAGCTAGCTAAGCTTGTAAATATCAAAGTATTTCACTTCTGGCTATTTAGAGGGATCATTTCATGATCTGCAAGGTAAGGAGAAAAGACAATGAGACAGAAGGACACTACTGACTTTTTCAATGTAACTTTTACTCTCTGGAAGTCATAAGGTGCTAAAGTAATCCTTTGACAAGTTAAAATCTAATGTTTCTACTTCAACACAGGCATTTTGTTTCATCCCTTAATTGCATATTGTGGTGCCGATTGTTTTCCCCTCCAGTGGGGGTGGTTTTCCGAGTGTGACGTGTTGCGCTCTGTCTCTAAGTGTAGGGTTTGCAGGCAGTTAAATGAAACAGCAATTTTCCTTCTTGTTTCTTGAATAACTGTAGAGATCAAAATAAAAAAGTAGTAAGTAGGAGAATTTTTTATTTTCAGTTTCTTATCCTGTTATTAATTTCACAATTCCATAAGTGCAACACACATCTGCAGTGTTTCAGAGTGTCACGTGACCTGATGCCCATAACACTCACCGTGCTCTTCTTTATACTATAAACTAATGCTGTTATTCAGAAAAACACACTGCAGGTTTGAAAAGAGTCCGAACAAATAGATGGCTGTATGAAGTCACATTCTTTATATCAAAAAAATGCCTCTTTGTCAGTGCCACACACAACTTTTACTTTGTAAAACCTCAGGAAGCTATTTTTTTTTTATTCATTTTTTATGTAAATTTGAATTTCTAAAAAAAGTTGCTGGGATCTTACTGTATATGTTGTTGAACATTTCAGTTTTGAGTAAACATTTGCTAAAGGCATTTAATCAAAGTTTTGTGTTGAAGTCCAAATTCTAAACATTGACGGAAATATTTTCATTTTTATTGTAAATGCATATCCATTCCAAGTATTGGTTATTGGTGTCATTAACCACGAAAAATTGGTATAGGTATAGGCCCTGAAAAAGCAATATCGACCTCTACTTAAATCTCTAAGCTTCTTTGTTAAAAACACACCATGCCATGTTCAGAATAATAGAACAGCACAGCTGCACAGAAGAAAACTATCACGACAGTCCTGTTACAGTAGTTAGGTTGTGTCAAGCCTGCTTACTTCCATAGAAAACAATGGATGTTTGTTTTAAACAAGCATCATATGACGCTGATGTGTGTTGCACTTATCTTATGTCCCCTTTGGGGTTCCCTCGGGTTTGGAACCACTGTCTTTAGAACACAGAACATTTACAAAACAAAACTTTATCTTACTATCTATCTATCTTATCTTCTGAAGTACACAAAAATGGTATAAACGTGTTTAAATTGATGGCGTTACTGTGACTTTTCTCCGTGCCTTGCAGAGCACGGCAGCGCTGCTCTCTGTGCTCCTGTCTTTTAGTCCTGTGGAGGTTGGAATAGCGAAGGCAGATTGTCAAACTTGTTGTTTTGCTGTGTCTGAACTGTCTGGTTTTACTGGTCTACATTGCTTGCTAGATGAATGATATGAAATTATTCTGAAACATATTAGTGTTTGTTCTTGCAGAGGAATGTGTTCGGCTCCGAGACAGATGTCGTCTGGCTCTGTTTGTGTAGCTATGAAGACCTGAACGTGCATGATTAAATGTACCTCCAAGCTGAAATATGGACTCCATCTTTCCCTGTGAACTGTTTTGTTTATTGTCTCTTCTCGCTCGTCTTCTCCACTGTTTCAATTCCGCCTTGGAGTCAGTTTTCCTGTTGCTAGTTGTCCATTTTTGGCTGGAATGGCTTCTGATTGGATGGCGATGACGATGTCTATCATAGATGAGCCTCAGTGATGAAATGGCTGCCCTCCTCTCACCCGAACTGGACCTCCGTGCATATAGAGGCAGTCCTGGCGGGGGACGAGCCTGATTGGTGTCTCTGCTTGCCCTCCTCTCTTGTTTCTGTACTCACCTAGGTGGGCGAGAGCAGTAGGGGGAGTGAAGCCCCTCAGGAGCTTCCAGTAGGCAGGGGTCTGTGTGTGCGGGCCTCTTCCATGCCCCGTCTGGCTGTAGAGTCGCAGGTACACACATCTTCCATGACATGGCCTCTAGGCTGGATCCTGAGGACGTCAGTGGCTGCATGGGCTCTAACGCCAAAGTGCATCGTTCCTTTTGTGATGCCGTGAAGTTTAAATCTGTTTGGGCTTGTCTTTTGTTACTTTGGGAGTCTGACTGAGGCGACAATTGGTAAAGAGGGGTGTGATCTTTGAGATTTTTCATCTCCAGAATGAGGAAACTAAACCTAACTTGTTTATGAGGATGCACTACTTTCTTTTGCACTGACTAAAGCATGTTTTTTAAAAAAAACTCTGCAATGGTCCACTTGTTTCTAAATTGAATAATCCGATTCTAATTACAGCATGTGTAATGTTTTCTTTGTGTATGTACCTTGTGTTTGCATGTTTGTCTGCTTTGTTTGTGTGTTTTCACATACAAGCAGACGGAGGCTGCTAGCGGCTCCATGAAGCGTTCAGCCTCCACTGTTGCGGATCAGCAGGTAAACGGCCTTTGGCAGGAGGAGAAAAGTCCTGAGCGAGTTTATCGACCTCGGCACAAAAGCTACAAGGCCGCTGGTTAGTCTCACTCACCTGTTAATATCACATCAGAATATGTTCTTTTTTCACCATTAGTAAACATTGAATATTGGTGTTCAATGCAGGAACGGTCAAATCCAGAACAACGCCCACTATAGCCATCTCTTTTGCTCTTTATCTCCATTTTTTTATGTTGTCCCTGCTCTCCTGAATGTCTTCCCTCTAGTATCTCGGTCAGAGCACTGGCAGCAGGGGGACAGGGAGCGTGGACGGTCCAAGGAGCGCTGTCACCTCCTTTCTCCAGACGAGTCTCGTTGTAACTCAGAGGAAAGAAGTTTGCACCCCTCACGATCCTCAAGTGTAGAGAGAGCACACACCCAAGATAAACAGGTGTGTCAGAACAGCTCTGATTCAGAGACTTGGACAGCAACAAAGCAGGGTCAGAAAATACCAAGGGCTTTGGCCCAAAACATTTTTAAGGTCAGAAAAAAAAAATAAATGAATGAGCAAATTTCCCCTCCATTACTAAATTTCTCGATTGCCACTTTAAAAATTGAAGGGGACAGATAAAAAGCAAACAATTTTTTAAAATTATTTTATATTTTACTTGTTCTGTAATATAATTTTAAAAATAAAATTATTATGATTATAAATATAGTTTTCAGACATGTTCCCCTATTTTTGGATAATTCTCTACCAAGGTGGTCATTGCCTTTTTCCTCATGTTATGGACAGAAAGCAAACCAATTCAGGTTATATATATATATATATATATATATATATATATATATATATATATAGTATAGTATAATATAGTGTTGTATATTTTGAAAGACAAGCCAAGTGCTACCTGGTTTCATTATATTTGAGAGATGGCAGACATCTTTTCGGCTATTATCTCCAACACTCGGCAACTCACACTAAAACGATCTTGATTGATAAATACGACTACAGGTAGAAGGAAGACAGTTCATAAAGTCACCGTTTGTTCCTTTTT
Source organism: Plectropomus leopardus (assembly GCF_008729295.1). Lineage (NCBI taxonomy): Eukaryota > Metazoa > Chordata > Actinopteri > Perciformes > Serranidae > Plectropomus > Plectropomus leopardus. The sequence goes on from NC_056474.1 coordinate 11,072,399, forward strand.
GTCTTTGTTCTTGTCTCCAGGGCAACAGCTCGGACAGCCCGGTGCCCTCCACCTCAGAGTCTAGCACCCCGAGCGGCCGACGTCCCATGTCACAGACCCCAACCCGCTCTCGCCCTCACATCTCCTACTCCCCTCTACACCCCTCCGTCGGCGAGGATGAGGATGAGCAAGGCAGCCCAGAGACCATGAGGCGGGGCAAACCCAACTGGGAGACCCAAGAGGGTGGCACAGGCGAGAGGCGGAGCGAGGCGGGCAGACACCCGTCCCCACCTCGACGCTACCCCTCCGAGCCGTTCCTGGCCTCACAAGAGGGCGACCACAGCCCAGACCCATCCGGCCCCATGGAGACGTTGACCTTTGAGGCGGCCGTGGCCTGCAGCCTGGGACGCTCAAACACCATCAGCACGGCCCGTCCGCGCTTGCGGACTGGCTGGCAGGTCCCCAACGGACACTTTCGGAAGCGCCTGGCACAGACGACCTCTGCTGCGGGCTGTGATCCTCTCAGCGACACAGAGGAGGACGACAGGTGCTAGGGACAGGCGGGAGGAGGGGGAATCCCAGAGAGGTGTTAGACGACTCTGTAGTGGGCAGAGCGGGGGTTAATGTGACTCTTTTTGCATCAGTGCTTCGAGGCCACGAGCCCGCTGGATGTTTGATCAAATGTGAACCCAAAACAAAAAGAACTTCCTGAAACTGTAGTTGCCAATTCACACAGAACACTGACAATAAATAAGGTCTATTTCCTGACTTGTACTTGATGACAGAAAATAATAATACATCTCAAATAGTTTCGGGATGCAGAAAATCAACAAACGGATCAAAATTACATAATTTGTATCAATAGGTATTTTCATTTCTGAAGATGTTTCTAAATGATTCAGTGTTGCTCTTTACAGTATTTATCTGTGGGGTGTGTGAATATGTAACTACATTTTCTTATAAATTAATTGTTTTGTAAATACATTGTGATCATCACACCATCGCCATTTATTAGACCAGATCAATACAAATAAGCCATGACGAAGAGGCGATCTGATACTTTACCAGACAATGTGGATACTAATAAGTAACACTCAATAATGCTGGATTTTTTTATAGTGTGAATGAATGTGCAGGGGAAAAAAACTGCCTGAGTTCCCCCGTCATTTTACTTTTTTTGGTATTAATAAGTTGTGAGATATGAATACAGTTATAGAATAACATAGAAGAGATGCTTATTTGTTATTTCACCCTGCGTTATTGTTACATCATGCCTCCAACAAACCTTTAAAATTATCCTTCAGAGGAGTCTGTGTTACTTCTATTTTTACCAGTCTAAACCCTTTAAATGAGACTTTCCCAACAATTATGTTTAATTCATGATTTTGAGGATTGTTGGGTTGTAATTTAACCATGAACTGAACTGAAAAAGTGATCATTCATCTTTTTTCCACCTTTTTCTTCCTTGTGAATATCATATGAACCATTGCAGACGATGACTGTAGAAACACTGTAGACACCCCATGACGCATTTGCTTCACAAAGTAACATCGCTCTATTACTTACTAATAATGTACAGAGAAATTATGCTGTTTGTAACATTTAGAGAGAAAAAAATAACAGTAAACAGTATCAGCTGATGAGCTTTAAAGGTAAAGGAATCTTTGGAAATGTTCATTTTAAGGTTTGTGTTTTTGTTTTATTTGCCTGAAGAGGGCCCATTATGTGAAACTCACTTAACCAAAAACATGGAGATTTGTATCATACGTTCCTGGAATGCAAATACTTTGTGGGTTTTTATGTGTACAATAGCTGTATATACAAATAAAGGTGTCCTCAAGTTGCCACTGTTATTGGATGTCTTTTTATTTATTTTAAATGCCTCTGTGCTGACTGCAAATTTGGTATGATTGTCAGCTCGGACTCGATTATGAACTGATTAGATTTTGGTGGTCAAAAGTCCCTGAGGACTTGCTTCCATCTAATTATTTGAAGGCAATACGAAAAAAAATTTCAAATGTGGCACAGATGTTCACTTTGAGTCATAGATGAACCGATTAGAATTTGGTAGTTGGAGGTCGAAGGTCACGGGACTGCCTTTAGCTCACCTGGTACCGTGTGCGCCCCTCATGCTGCGTTCCACTCGGAAAAACCAACCTCCGACTCAAAAAAGTGCAGTGGAACAGCCATTCAGGTCGGGATTCTGAATCGGAAACTCGGGCAAGATCCATGTAGACCGAGTCGGTTGCATTGACGCCACAGCAATATGACCGCGCACGTGGTAAATGGTACGCAGTATTGCCTATTCGTCAATTTTACATTTATGCAGTGTTTGTGTTTTGAAATGTGCTATAACAACTTCGTAGTGGCATTTCCATTCAGCTGATTTGTGTTTAACAGAAGTCTGTGAGCACATAGTCTCCTCCTGTCTGTTAGCTACCTTCAACAACGAATTGGCATGTAGCCTTTTGTAAGATCCAAAAATTACCAAAAAGTTATCCATGGGAGGTGGGGTATCCGGTCCAGTGGTAGCTCATGAAGGTCTTCAGTACATGCTGCTGTTCAGAGGTTAGCATGGCCTGGGTTATCATGAGCTTCAAGGTCGCTGTGACCTCACAAAAAATTGATTTTGAAATTTAACACAAACGGCCAATAGGATAAAATAATAATGTTGTGACAATTTTTTTTTTCCGAGACGTCAAAGGTCAACTCCACTGTGTCTTTATGATGCTCTGCAAAAACATTTTCTGTCCATCACTCAGTGTCATATCTCAGAAATGTAAACATTTGGTTGGATACTGACTTTGTGACACTAATTCTTCTTTGCTGATTGTATAGATCTTCTGTGCTGCCGGGGGACGATGTGTGCAAAGCATCTGTTGTTTCACACACGGATGTAAACTGCAACTTGAGTGATTCTCAGAGGCATGCACCCATGAGGCGGTAATTTGAGCTGTAAATATAAATCCTTGAAAGCATCAACAACCTTGGTAAGTAAGACCTTGGAGCCTCTGGCAATAACAACTCACAAAGAAACCAGTTTATGTAGGCAAACTGGCAGTTTGTGCATTTAAAAAGTCTTTGCTTGCTTTACTTATTAGTTGCTAACCCTGACCGTACCTCTGTTATTATTGTGGCTCCTGAAACATGCTTGTTTCAAAGAGGAGTTTGTTGCAGAAATTTTCTCAATATATCTTTCTCGTTACCTGACACACATGTTTTCTGTATATATTATACACTATATAGTATGACTTCAGTGTTGCATACAAAGGGTAGTGAAGCAAGTTACTTTAGAGGTGGGGGTCGCAAAACTTAAAATCTTCATATTACATTTATCATGAAGATTTTAAGGTAAATTGAAGGTGAAGGTAATTTCATAGCTCAAATAAAAAGGAAACAAGCAAGAAACAAGGATACATTTATTGTGTAAATTTTAGTTTATTTTTATTATAAAAATTTAATTCTGTAGACACATTTTTAAAGGTCCTACACATCTCTGGTTCACCCACACAGGTGCTTCCACTTATTGCACCTGATTGGACCTCTGCATCTGAGTGGGAGAGTGCAACCTGAGCTTTTGACCTCTCACAGTAGGAAACGCACAGGTGTTACTAATAACTAACGATGGATCCACTTTTTCAAGTGATTCAGCAGGACGGTGTGAAAGTGAGGCAACATGCAACAACAACGAGACTCTGAAACAGAGACAGCTAAATTGAATTCAGCCTGATAATAATATTCTATCTATTTGTTTTGTTGAAAATTTGCATTTTTGTCATTGTGTTTATTGTTAGTGATCAGTGTAGCTCCACAAAGAGCGCTAATCAGTGAAAACACCTGTGTGGGTGAACAGGGCCTGTAATGTCATTTTCAAGACTTTAGAAAAAACTGTTGAGTCTCAGAGGGAAATAGTGGAGTAAACATTTGTGAATAAAACATTAACAGCAGTCATTCATGATGTTTACAGTAAGATCAGTCTTCAGGGACCTGTATTGAAAATACTTTAATACTTAATTTTTACTTACAAAACATTTTGCAATAATATTACAAGTAAAGAGTAAAAAGGTTTTTTGTTTTTCAAAAAGTTCAACTCATTTCAATATTAATAAGGTAAGCATTAAAAAGACTGATCAGATACATGTTATATATAATCAAATATTGTCAAGGACAACTGATTTTAAAGGGAGTGCAATTCAACTACTAGCCTACAACGACAAAAAATTAAGAATATAGAGAATTGTTTAAATGAAATAAGTATATGATATGTTGTATTAATATTGCATATAATAAAATGCTATATACTGAAATGCTATATAAAATACTACTATAAATACTATAATGTGATAACTTCCAGGTGCAGTTGTATTTTAAGTGTTTATTTATTGTGCCACAGAAGACCATTAACGATGTAGTCTAGATATAAAAACAGTCGATTACACCTTCAACAGATGCAAATTTTGCTTATAACTGTGTAAAAATGTGGAAAATCTGACCAATATTTTGCAATAAAAGTCTACCTAAAGAAAAGGAAAGTAAAAAAAATGGCCCATTTTATATAAATAGATGCTTGAAAAATAAAAATAGAAAAATAAAAAAATAGCAGGGTATATGTATGCTATGCAGGGTTTTCTTTAACTCTCCTGGATATACAGAATTTGCATGATAGCCAAGTTTTATTAAAATCTATATGTTTAGTGAATATTTTTTGTAACATGTTGCACATTTTTACATTACAACAGTGTGGATCATTTTGAATGATTTTTATTACAAATATTAATTTATCAATACACTAATTATGAGATTATCGTTTAGAGCAAAATTAAAGTGCTGTTTAACTAATTTTTAATCGAAATTGAAGTGTTATTTAACTAATAGATATATAGAGATTTTTTATTATTTTGTTTTATTTATTATGTTTATCATTGAAAGGGGCGGGACTTAGGCTTTGTCGTAGTACTACGTACAGAAAAGCATCCAATCAGCGCGCAGAATCACACCCGGACGTCATATCCAACGGACTGATAACATGTCGTCCGGTTGAAGAAAGAGCTAGCAAGGAAGCAAACTGTTTAATGTCACTCACGAAGTTAAAACGCGGAAATGTCGCTACAGTCCAACACTTAGGCCACTTAGCTTAACAGCCACAGCTGCTGCTGACGCAGATACTTTGTAGAAATTGTGCTTGTTAGAAAGGAATGAGCGATACTCATCAAGGAAGTCGTCCAGCTGGCTAGCGAAAAAGTAGCTAGCCAGGCTAGCTGCTAGCTGACGTTAGCACAGGAGTTCTTTGTTTTGTTTTTCTGGTGGAGGTCCGTGTAAAGATGAGGAGAGACTGATGTACTTTAACATTTAACGTTCATGTAGGAGTTTTATAAGCATATACATGGTGTCTTTAGTGGAGTGTAGTTGAGCTGTAAGTTAATGGTCTCTGGGATATTTGACAAAACTAACATTAGCCACCGAGAGCAACTTTAGCAACAAAGGTCTGATTTTCTGCGTCGGCCAGGACAGGACCGGAGACACGGAGATATGGGCAACTGTCTCAAGTCTCCGACATCAGACGACATTTCTCTGCTTCATGACTCCCAGTCAGACAGGGCGAGTTTCGGTGATGGGACAGACCCTGACCTGGAGCCTCCCCCACCGTACCAGGTGAGACACTGATAACACTCAACTTCCATGGTGTCATTCATTTTGGAAAAACAAAGTGTCTGCTACACGTAGGACAGGTGGTTATAAGAATAATCTTAATAAAAAGCCCTTAATTCATATGCACAGGGTTCCCGCAGATCCCTAAAAAAAGTCTTAAAAGGCATTGAATTCATTAATCCAAAAATAAGGCCTTAATTGTTATTAAAATATCTTAAAATCAATCAGTAATCAAAGTCTTAAACATTTTTAGGACATTTCTGACGTGAAATCTCATTAAATGGTAACAAATACGTTTGGTTACATAATTTCCCAAATTCTTCCTCTTAAACTCGGCATGACAGGAATCCAGGCGGTGTGATCTCAGTGTGAAAAACACAAAACCACCAAGAAAGCCAGCCAGAAAATGCCATATATTCCCACTTCAGCTGGTAAACCAAATAGATTGTTACGTTATAATATATCCGTTATCTTCCATGTTTTCTACTCTAAATTTTATTAATTTTTTCAACACTTGGTATAGATAATCTAAGGTTTTCACAAAATGTCATGTCTTAATGTACAGTAACAAAAATTCATTATTGGAAAATTGGTCTTAATTTTCTTCCAGAGAGGCAATAAAATCTAAATCGTAAATCTAATTTACTTTAAGCTGTAGGACCCTGTATGCAGTAGGAATGTTGTAAAAACACACTTGTGTCCCGTGTTTAATGTCTGTGACCTTTTTCTAAGTCTGCCTCGAGTCAGAACACCTGAGTAAACAAACCAGGGCTTGTGCCGGCATGGAATTTGCAAATAATAATTTTCAGGCCTGGAAGATCTTTGGAAAACAACATTAAGTTACGTTTAATTATCAGTACTAATCCTGTCCTGAAGTCATTATCTTTTAAGTAACATGTATTTTTAAAAAAGATATTAAATAGTAATAAATATAACTCAATAAGAAAAGGAGTAACACTTATAGAAGTGGTCATGAAAATTTGCATGAAAATAATGGAAAAGTCATGGAAATGTATTTAGGAAAAATGTGCATGAACCCCAACAAATGTGTTCAAGAGTCAGAATCAGACTCTGGTGTATTGCCATGTACTCTTATTTTTTTTTTTTTTTACATCAAAGACATTTGCTTTGGAGTATTGGTGCATATCATACACATATTAAGAAGCAGTGAAACAAACATTAAAATCAAGGATTGCAAATCCTTGAGTCAAAAAATCAAAGAAAATTACAAATAACATTTTTTAAAAATACTATTAAAATGTACAATATATCAAAAAAATGAAAGAGCTGTGTCATTTTTAGAAGTGGTCGTTTTATACAGAAATGTGCAAAAATATTGTCCAGTGTCCCTGTCAGTGGGGGTCCCAGGCCTTGTTGATGAGCCCAGCTGCAGATGGGAAGAAACTGTTTTTGTGGTGTGAGGTTTAGGTCCTGATGGGCCGCAGCCGAGTGGTTTTAAGTGTTTGTGTGCAGGGTGGGAGGGGTCAACCCCAGTCTTTCCCGTCGACCTCGGAGTCCTGGAGACGTTCACTTCCTGGCTGGACGTGAAGTTAGCTGATCGTCTTCTCAGCAGAGCAAATTAACTGGCTTGTCAGGAATGTCCAAACCAGACAGCTGCTTTATTCACAGAGCTTCACCATTCAGACCATGTACAGGCAAAGTCAGTTGTTACAAGAGGATAAATGTTGTTGTTTCATTTCCGTTTATCTTTTGTCTGTTTCCAGGAGCAGGCTCACATGCCCATGTACCATCCCACGCCCAGTCAGGCTCGTCTGGCCACCCAGCTGACAGAGGAGGAGCAGATCCGCATAGCTCAGCGCATCGGCCTCATTCAGCACCTCCCTAAGGGTGTTTATGATGGCGGGCAAGACGGCTCCGAGAAGAAGATCCGAGAGTGAGCGCTTTGTATTTTTGTGATGTTAACACAGAGGGAGGTTCGAGGTCAATAGAGCTGAGTGATATTAACTAATTCAGACAGTTATTTTAGTTATTATCTCCTGACCTCAGTATCCACATTTCGAGACTTTTAAATGTGACCGATTATTTCATCTCAAATAAAGATGCTATGATAGGGTCAATGGGAAACAAGCCATGAGTGACGGTCAAATAATGCAGGTGAAGCTGTTGTTGTTTTATTTTAATTGTTCTGAAAAGATCATAGAGGCAATCAAAGAGTCAAATGAAGGAAAATATAAGCAATAATGATTGTGATAATCTATTAATTGCCAAAGTCTGAATTTAGTGAGTCATATATTATACACCTGAAGCCCTTTTAAGCAAATTTGTGATTTCGGGATACATAAATAAACTTAAACTTAGACTTAATTTACAGTCAATTTTTAAGAGAAAATGCCATTAAAAACATTAGCTGGTTTTAGGTTCTTAATATTAGGATTTACTGTTTTTTTTCTGTTTTGTATCATTTAAAATGAAATATCTTTTGGTTTTAGACTGTTGGTCAAACAAAACAAGTAATTTTAAGAAGTCACTTCAAGCCCTGGAAAATGTTATACTATTTAAGACATTTTACAGGTTAAACAAAAACACTGATGATCAAAAGGATTTTTTGTTGCAGTCGAAACATCGGTCTATAAAATGCCGTCGTAACAGTATGCATACAATAATTTTCACTGATATAAAATCATATAAAACAAAAAAAAACAACTTTGTCACTTAACAAATTAAGTGACAAATTGACTATTTCCAAATCATTTTTTGTGTCTAAACTGCATTAATTTATGCATTATTTTAAGTTCATATACCTGTAATGCATCTGACCGAGGCTCAGACGTGCATGGCTGAACCTCCGATGTTTCCTTTAACAAATTGTTTTGAGTAAAACATGCCTGGAGGAGGATTTTAAGCTCTTCATTTCATCTGTTTTCAGATGCGTGATCTGTATGCTGGACTTTGTTTACGGGGACCCCATCCGGTTCCTGCCATGTATGCACATCTACCACATGGACTGTATAGACGACTGGCTGATGAGATCCTTCACCTGCCCCTCCTGCATGGAGCCAGTGGATGCTGCCCTGCTCTCCACATATGAGACCAACTGATTTTTCACCCCTCCGCCCCCAAGCTTAGCTCAAACACGGCCCCTCTAGCCCCAAACGCACACACAAACCCAACAGCTGCCCTCTCATAGACTGAGAGGAGCTTAAAAACATGTGTTGGCTGTTTTCTTGCACTTTGAAAAATTCCAAATTTACTCACCTAGTGTTGGCCTTCCATGCCCCCAGGTCTAAATAATAAGCTGGTCTTAAACATCAGTCACATAAGTCGGTAAAAAACTGTTTTCAGACGACCCTGCATGATTGTGTTTGTGTGTTTGTCATGCTGACGGTGAGCATGTATGTGTGTGTGTGTGTGAGCTGTTCGGGCTGTTTGATGACTGTGCATTTCCACTTGAGCCGGTCTCAGTGGTGTTTCTCCCCAACTGATCCCAGTTCACCTTCATTCCCAGTTAGTTGTCAGTAAAATGGATAATTAGGTTAACAGATTATTGACCAAAATGCTATGAGGTGTCGCTAGAAATCAGTTGGATTCAGTTTGAAGTCTCCCGTGGCAACAGGATGACTCTGCAGACTGAGCTCACGTTAAGATGGCCCTACACTTATGGGAAGTATGGGAATACACATCTGAAGTTTACACTGTTGGTGTTTGATTGTAAAGAAGAAATCACTCTCCAGTTTGTGAGGATAACAAAAACAAATATGCACATGCTTAACAAAAATCACCCAAAGTTTTTAAGTACAAAGGCTACTTGATCTTCGGCTCTCCAAATGGCCAGACTTTAAGAAAATGCTTTGAGTTGAAGGGAAAATGATGTGTACGTGAATGTTTTACTCCAGGGGTGTGTTAAAGTAGCTGGCAGCCAATGTAAAGGGCTCATATGTGCATGGGCAGGTGGATCAGTCCGACAAAAATTAGAAATGCTTGCACACACTTCTCATCTGATCCAGAGATTTGCACTTTACTTATAGGACAGTATCTAAACAATATATTAATATATGTACCTTATAACCTTGCACTATCAATACGTCATTCCTCTATTTCCTGAGATGCAAAAGTTAAATAGCTGAAAGGGTATTTTCAAAGCTGTCAGTAGTCACTTATCACGTCAAAGTAAGCCTGAAGATGTATTTCATGAAATCTGTGATTCAGTAGTGTGAGCCTCCGCTTTGTTCTGCTCGACTTTTGATTCTTGTGTGTGTTTTTTGTATAAGTGAAGGGACAGAGGCTTGCTCCGGTTTAAAGGAGAAGTTTGACATTTTGGGAAATGTGCTTGTCTCCTTATTGAGTAAGATACTAATGATTCTGTGAGGTGATGAGCTTAGCTTAGCTTAAAGACTTTTAAGTTTGGAGAAACTTGTTTTCCAGGCATGGAAATATTTTGAAATTAATGGAAAGTTTCAAATATACAGTGTTTTAGGGTGTTGTTTAAAATATGTTCATAAAAATCCCCCTGCATGGAGCTTCGGTTTTGTGTCTTTAAAAAAGGGGCAAAACATTTCCAGTACAGCTTAAACAAACTAGATATAATATGTTAATTAACCCTTTGAAACCTGGATCAACATCAGTTTTATTCTGCTCCTTTCCGGCACCTTTTTCAAACTGTTTAACTCTTTGAAACACGACAAAATTTTTTTTTGAAAACATGGGGAAAAGGCAGTCGTCAGTTTGGCGAGAAATGTCCCATAAATTACAAGAAAAGGTCCAAGGTCACAAAAATGGGATATTAAAAAAATTTAGGAAAAATATAAAACTATATTCACAGTGACTCTAATTATATATTTAAAGTTGGGGTTTTTTTGTGTTTTGTTTTTTTTAGCACTTTTTAGAGTCATTTTTTGTTTATTATTTAGTCTTGTGCTTACTTTTTTTTTTTTTTTTTTTTTTTTTTTACGAATTTCTTGCTAATTTTTGGGCCATATTATGTCAAGTTGCTTATTGGCTTCTCAAGATTTTACAGGAAATCAAATCAATTTGCTTAGGTTTCAATGGGTTAATACGCTGTTGATCTGCTTCCAGTTTTTATGCTAAGCTAAGCTAACTGTCTCTGTCATTTAGCTTCATACTTTGCGTACAGACGTGACAGAGGTTTAAATCTGCATGAAAGCAAAGAAGCACATTTCCCAAAATGTCGTACTATTCCTCTAAGAAAGAAAAGAGGCTAAATTTGAGGTGAACTTGAAACTTTTGAATCCACATTAAGTGATTTTCTTTATTTTATGTCATTTTTTGTTAAATTACACTTTAATGTTGCTTTGTATCCATTTACTATAGCAGTAGTTACAACAATTTCCTTTTATTTGTGGCATTGTTTGGCGAAAGCGTGGCTGTATTTTTTTTCTGTTACATATTTTATCTTCACGTTTCTTGTTACATTTGTGTAAAATCCACTGTGTATTTAGGACAGTATCACTTTTACACTGGTTTAAGCCTGACTGTGCAAACCTCTGTCCCAAATGAATTTCAGAGTGTGAGAGACTTCTTTTATGGTGTGATTAGTTACAACTGATATCGATTTTCCATTGAGCTTTTCCTTTGCTGTGTTTCTCCTCATAAGTTTATTCAGAAAATTAATATTTCCCGTAATCTTGTTTTATTTCTTTCTTTATGGAAGGCTGAAATGCCGTCGTGTAAAAGAAATAAAGAGGAAAAAAGATCGTATTGTTTAATTAACAACAAGAACTCCATTAAAAAAAAAAATCTGTTTGCATCACTGAGGCAGACCTGACTAAATGCACGCAACGATTACCGAAATGAGAGATTACAGAAAGCATGATTGCAAAATATTCCTTTAAGCCTTTCATTAATGCAATCCTAAAATCTGGCAGCAGAGTGTAAAACGTGACTACATAATCAGCGTTCTCCATTTGACTGATGTAGCAAGCGAGCTTGAGCCATATTAATAATGTTTGATGCTTTGTTTCCTCGGCTTGCAACAGCTGGGAGCAAACGTGAGTCAAAATGAGTGTTAAGTGTTTTATATATGACGCACAAACATCGGAGAGGAATTGTAATTAAAAAACAGAAGGTAAATTGTTTCGGAACGTGTTCACACAAGATCCATTTAAACCAAACACATGAATCATGCATCTTGCTTAAAGCACTAAAAAGGAATAATGAAAGGCAACATGTTCTTTCTTTCTTCCTTTCTTTCTGCAGATTAAGCAGTGACGTAGTTAATCAGCTTTGCAGTGTTACAAGATAAGCATCAGATTGAGACACAATAAGGGAGGATATGGAAAGGTCACTTGTCTGAATGCAGCCATAATAAGATTTTTTTTTGTGGCAACATATTAAATCTCTACAAGTATCTCAAGAATTTAGGATTATTTATAACATTTTTGAACCACACTAAAAGCAGGACTTGATCTATGATATAGCAAGTAAAATGCCTCTTTGTTTTAAGAAAACATCAAAATCTACTTCAGGTTTTTTTAACCCCCAAAAATATATTTGGAGAGATTAGAGCACTGGGCCAGCACCCCAGGAGGATATAAACCAGAAGACCAGTGAAAGACATAGCTGATACCAAAAAGCACCACAAAGGAGTATAAAACAACCACATTTTGATTCTCCAAATTTATTTTTCCAACTGCATGAAATATTCACATAACACAACATGTGAACAAATCAATATTTTCTTTTATTAAACCAATGTTGATAATTCAGGTTTAGAAATTCTAGTATATTAGGTAGCTAGACTTAAAAAGGCACACAAATTCATGTTATTTTTATTAAAAGAAGCTGTGTACGACATTCAGAGCATACAGAGTCTGACGCTGGATTGTCTCCACACAGCTCTCAACATGGAGGTGGTTAAGAAGACTGCTAGCAGCTAACAGGGCTAACAGCGGTAATCTTGGGGTGGAACTGTGATGACGCTGTCGCCATTTTTGCGGTAACTGCCGTATGAGAGCAGTGCAGAGCGATGACGAATAGCTAGCCACTGGGATACACACACAGGATTCCCATGCACGAACATGCATGCACGACAGGACTGGCTACCACTGCTCTGATTAAAACAAAAAACTGAGAGGCTTGAATTAAAACAGAAGGCGTGACGTCTTTCTCTGATCAGGAAGCCGTTACCCCTCTTTATCTTTAAATAGATAGTTGTTTCCTGCTGTATTAATGCTCCGAATGTCGTATACAGAACCTTAAACAATCCACGTCAACTGCAGATGAGAGCATACAACCGTTATTTTTCCTGTTTTTAATAGTTGGTGGCAGTCATTAACACTGTAGTGGCATACTGCTGTTGGGTAAAGCATCATTATGGTTTGTACATCCCATGAAAGGTGACGGGCATGCTGCACTCCACTTCTGCCCTGGCGATCTCGGACAGATCCTTAGCGTTGAGGATGAGGAGGTATCCTGGTCTCTGAGAGCCAGGAGCCACCACGATGGTCAGCAGCACTCCTGAGGACACAGAACCAGATTATCATCCAACAATTTCCATCAGAGTGAGTGTAGGATTAAATATCTTGTGTTTTTATGTTGCTTTTGACTCACCATCGTCCTCATCTACTCCATCGGGAGTCTGAACAAACAGGGGCTCTGAGGGGTAGGAGTCTGGTTCCTGCCATACCCAGGTCTCCTTAGTCTTCACATTCAACTTGCAGATCTACGCACAACGAAATCAGTTAACGAAAAAGCTTCTACTCTGAATAACTTGCAACTGAAGCTATTTTGTTAACTTACCCTGTCTGGAATGAAATGGTTGAGACCCAGTCCGTAGGCATACGTGTAGTTCTTCCCTGCGTACCTCTCGTAGTTGATCTGAGGGAACTCAAAGGCTACAAAGGCAACATTAAAATAATGACAAAGTGAGAATATTTCCAGTATAAATTAATGTATTCACCATGACTGAGTAAGTTATATTTATTGTATTGTATTATGTGTCTGCACCTTGGCGAGGCCCGGAGAACAGCACCTCAGGCTCCAGCCAGATGGTCCCATCAGCATGCATCACCGCTGTGGCCGTGGTGTACGGCAGACTGACCAGGTTCTTCCCCTGCTCCTCCTGCATCGAGTCCGCAATGAGGTGAAAACAAACAACATGAGATTCTACATCTGGAGGTGGCTATTTGTGTGCTATGGAAGCCCAGTGTGAAGGAAAAAAATGTCCTGTAAGTCGTTAACCAACTGGAAACTTAAATAATAAAAATAATTAGTATCTCAGACTCATGCATGAGAATCTCAAAAAATGACTTAGTTTTTCGATAATAATAATAATAACAATAATAATAATAATAATAATAATAATAATAATAATAATAATAATAATAATAATAATAATAATATTAATGGTTTAGTATCCCAAAATAGTGAGAAATTTTCAGAAATAGAGATTATTTTTTCCAAAATAGTTTTAAAAAATGATAATAATAACTTTATTTTTAAAAAATGACTTGGTGTCCCAAAAGAATAATGAGAATATTCCTCAAAATAATGAGATTTTAAAAAAAAAAAAGGTCTTAGTATCTCAAAATAATTAGAAAGTTTCTAAAAATAATCTGTCTGAAATAATGACAAACTCTCTCAATATATCTATGTATCTCTAATGTATCTCAAAATAATGCGATTTCTCAAAAAAATATTGAGAAACTCAAAATAATAATCAAGTATGTGAGAAATAATGAAAACCCTCTTTGGAATCATGAGTTAGTGACACAGTCAGCCAAGTCAGATCAGTCATGTTCGTTTTCTGTTTGTTTTGTCATTGCCATGTCCTGTTTTATTTTGTAGTACTTAGCCCCTTGTGTCCCACCTCGCTGTAATTAGTCTCACCTGTATCTTGTTAACCCCGTCTCTCTCTGGGTATATAATCCCTGTGTGTTCCCCCTCATGTTGCCGGTGTCCTCTTGTCCTCGCATCCTTGTCAAGTAAGTCTTCTTGTGTATGACCATAGCCTTTACCTTTGATCTTACTTTTAAGCCTTCACCTTATCTGGATTTGTTTGCATGAATTTTTTGATTACCTGTGTACCGACACAGACTGCCTATTTGTATCGGCCCCCGTGTGAACTGTGCATTTTTGAGTCGTTCTGTACCCTACTGGTTGTGACTTTGAATCTCAAAATAATATTTGTAGATATTGTGTCAAACTTTCTTAAAATGCATACTTACTATATTAAAATAACAGGAAAGGACCTTTTAAGTATGTTGAGACACTACCTTGTTGTTTTGAGATAAATAGTTTGTAGTTTGTCATTATTTAGATAAAGTTTCTACTTATAATGGCTCAAATGATCTTTTTTTATTATATCACACTGGTTAAAATGGGCTAATGAGCAAAACAAGTGACTCGCCTTGTGGACGTCCAGGGGAATAACATATCTGCGGACCTCGGGCTGAGGTGCCATCATGGCCGCCTTCTTCACCTCTTCCCAGTTGGCTCTCAGGTTGGCCAACCACAGGTAGTTGTAAACAAACTCGAAACTGCACAGATGAACAGATCATGAACAACAATATCTCTGTACCAAACAGATCTGCAGAGGATGTGCAGAGAGGTTTTTAAAATAGTCCAACATTTACCCTTTCCATCCACAGAGGTCAACAACAATGAATCCTTGGTCCTCGTAGGTGTTGATGTGATGAAACATACCGATGGGTGCACCTTTGAACTTGTGATCAATGTACTCTCCTGGGTCCTTCCTGGCAATGTGGAACAAGGTCTAGAAAACACGCATGAGAAAAGATATCATGAGATTTCAGTGACGATGGTGATTATTATCAATGATTAGAATCACCAGAGGTGTCAGTCTACTGCTTGTTCTTACTCCTTGGCTCTCATTGGACTCGAAACAGTCCATGTAGTTGGAGCCTCGGATGCTCCAGGCACTCAAGAATTTGAGGAGGTTGATTTTCACCGGGGTCTCCACAAAGACAAAGTAGTTATCTGACATGCCGAAGCTGAAATTGTTGAGGAGACAATGTCAAAAGTTCCCACAAAAACACCAATGCTAAACAGATTACTGACAAAAATCCTGAGTCGGACTCACCTGTGCACGTAGGACGGCTTGAACCTCTCAGCGCTGGGGAACTGCACCACCACCTTGGACTTCTCAATGGGATCAGACTTATCTAAGAAAAAAACAACAACACCATTTTGAATTATTTTAATTTCTCAAGGGGACTGACCTCAAGAGAGAAAACATCCGTAATAAAACATTTCTCTTGGTTTTTTAAAAGGGTTCAGAGTGATTCATTTAACCCCAAATTTTCATTTAGCAGCATATTTTGGTTAACTAGAGGAACTGAGAGGTCACTGCTGTTAACTGCTGTTGTAATATGTGGTGATGCCAGTGAACCTTTCTGTGTGGGAGGGATCCTGACGATGTTGTAGGCCAGCGTCGCTCCTTTTCCCATGCAGTTTCCGATGTTATACACTGTGCCATCTCTCTCGATGTGAGGGTGGGCTGTCACTCCGTTAATGTTGATGTAGTTGCACATGTCAACCTGCATAGAAAAGATTTTACTGAGTTTTAAAATGAAGAAATGTAAAGTTCTTACATTTAGTGCTTCTATCATTTATTTTACACATAAAATTCTGTTATGTATTGACGTACCTTCTTCAGCGTCTCCAGGGTGTCAACGTTTACTTTAGTGATGTAGTTGGTTTCTGTTACAGCATAAAAATCCTCACCAACAGGGTAAACGTTCACCAGGCAGTTGTCTGTGACCTCAACACCCTTAAAGTAAGAGAAGAACCTGCAAACAAACAAAAAAAGATAACACAAAGGTAATGATACTGTCACGAGTTGAAAGGTAAGATGTAGCAGTGTGACAAAAGAAAATCAAATACATTTATTTGCTGGATGACTTTGCCTCCTTTAAAGAATCCAGAAAAAAAAACCCACCTTGAGAAAATGTTTTTGCAGGGATCAGGGTACGCAAATGTTCCGAACTCAGTGATCACCACGCGTTTCTCTGTGATGGCTCTCACGTAGGCATCTGTTCTCACAAACCTGAATGGAAGAGAAAAAAAAAGTTTAATTAATTGATTCATGGATGTCCTTTAATTTTATAATACGTTTCTTGTTTATTATAATTGCTATTGATGAGAAAAGTCTGCACAGAATTTAAAATGGAGACCTGATGCACACACATGCTCAAGTTTCCGGAGGTTTATTTTGCTGCAACCCTGATGCCAAAAAAGATGTGATACTATGTAAAACGTAATAAAAACAAAATGCAATGATCTGCATATCTTTTTTAACATACATTCTATTGAACACAATACAGAGACAAAATATTTATTGCTCTAACTGATACAGTTTATTCATTTTTGTGAATATACACTGAATATGATGCCTGATCCAAAAACATTGGGACAGAGGCAGGTGTGATACATCATCCTTTCTTTGATCTTTTCTTGAATCCTTTCTTTGGGAACTGGGGAAACCATAGCTTAAGTTTTGCAAGTAAAATTATTTCTCAAGATTCACAAGAAGGCCCCCCATAATCTTCAAGACTTAAAGACTGTCACCGTGGAAGAATTGGCCAAAATCCCATCTGTACACTGTGAC
The DNA here is from genome assembly GCF_008729295.1 of Plectropomus leopardus. Taxonomy (NCBI): domain Eukaryota; kingdom Metazoa; phylum Chordata; class Actinopteri; order Perciformes; family Serranidae; genus Plectropomus; species Plectropomus leopardus. Next base: position 11,089,572 of record NC_056474.1, read on the forward strand.
ATTAGTTCCTTACAGGAAGCATATTGAACAAACAAAGGCTCTTTTGAGTATTAAATACATTCAAATTAGTCTGTTTAATTGTTTTTTCCCGTGTCCACTTTTTTGCACATGATTTTCATTGATTGAAATATTACAATGAACGTATTTATTGAGTTAATACCAATGTCTGGTCTAAAGTATGTGAATAGCTGCATTGAAAAAAGTGTACTGAATTTGTCTTTTACTCATTTTATACAGATTTTCCCTGCAGTATATGAAAATAGATTTGCAATTCTTTGTGTTTGTATTTGTTTTACAAAGCATCCCAACTTTTTGGAATCACGGTTGTAACTGGCAGGGATGTAAATTATACATATACACTAAAAAATGTCAAAGTATTGTCCTTAATGTCTTACTTTCGGAAGTAGGTGACCTGGCCGTTCTTGAAGTCGAATTTGTGCATGAGGGCCTGACCATCAAAGAGGTGATAGAAAGGTTCATCTCCAACCTCAAAAAGCCCAGGTCCCAAACGCAGAAGACTTCCTTTCAGAAATGGGGGAATCCTACCTGCAAAACACCAACATAATAAAAACAAATCAGAGATTGTTTTGTCATGCATAGGTCTGTAAAAACAATGTTCTGTGTTCCCAGAAGAAATTAGAAAGATACTCCAGCTACAAGTGAATCTTCTGAACAATTCAATCAGTATAGGACTGTGGAATATTGTTCTCCTGCAGTCTATTTCTGTCTCAACGATGCAAACAAACCTGTCACTGTTGCTGGAAGAGGCTCTGCCAGCTCCTCGCATGTCTCAAAAATCTTCTTGTAGCCACCAGCTGGGTGTTCAAATCTGTTATCAAAAAGTAAAGACATCAACCAACACGGCAGCCAAGCAAATGAAACATAATGAAATTTCCAGCAAGTTAAATGTACGAGTCTGTTAGCTGAAGTCATTAAAAGCTGCATTGCTGACAGGTCATGCAGTTCAATCTTAGCTTTTAAATCCTTCAGGAGCTTAATCAGCTGCAGACAACCAGACCAGCGTAAAAGTCACAGGATCAAGTTAAAGAAACGTATATAGAATACTTCAATAACATTGTGGACAATTGCAAATCATGAAAAATTTAAGTTTTATTATGATGCCTCCAGTCATCAGTATGAGATAAAAACAAAGAATTACAGGTGTAATAGTAGTAATTCATCAGAAACTCACCGGCTGACCATGTTTCCTTCTTCTTGTGGCGCCACACAAAGCAAGCTATTAAGAAAACCTGTGGTCACTTCTGAACTGGACCTCTCTGGTCTCCCAGTGGATTTGGGGTATTTATTTGTCAAGTACCCGTCATGGCCACTGAAAATCTGCGCTGTAAACCTTTCTTCTGGCCAATCATGGCCCACCGTGAACAAGAATCCTATTGTGCCAATATCCTCTGCTGGATGACTCAATGGCAACCCCACTGAAACCGGATTTATTGCAGGGAATATTTATTACACAGAATAGGCAAAGATGTTGCAATTGTACATGTGATTTCTTTTTTCAATTGAATCAATGGCTGTGCTTTGAGATATAGTTGAGCTGAGTCATACAAAGTACAGAATATTTCAGTGCAGGCTAATGATGCAGTGTACAGGACTATAAAAGCACATGCAGCAAGAAGACAGAAGTAAAAGTGGGTTTTAAAGTGACAAACAAGTTTTGTTTTAACATATCATTAGAGCTGTGAAATAATTCATGTTTACAATCATTATTAATTGCAGAATTCCACTGGTTAATCGTGATTAATCACATGTTTTCAATTCCATTATTTTGCATTTCAAAACAGTTATGAAGTCTGTTTTTAAATGTTAAAAGAATTCTTACCAAACTGTCTTGATTAGGTTTCAAATGACAACAAACAAAATGCACAGGAGGAGCACAGGGGAGACTCGTGGGGACCCACAGAACCCATTTTCTTTCAGATAAGTCAGAGGTCAAGAGACTTTTGTGAAATGACCATGCTGTTTTTTCATCACCAAAATTTAGACTTGCTGTGGAGTGTTATTTAGCATTTTTACTGAGATGCTTTGGATTTCTAAGGTCTTCTATTTTCATATGATACCAGTATCATGATTCTAGCTTTAAAACTCAACCCGGTGCCTCCTCTTAAAGATAGGAGTCAACAGGTGATTAAAACGATTAAAAAAAATTAACGCATAAATTACGGACCCTAATAGCATCTCGATTAACTCTTTTATGCTGACAGCCCCAAAGTAATTGTTGATTGCACACAGTAATATCTATAGATTAATGACACCATCTGCGTTTGGATTGAAGACTGAATTTATGGCATAAAGGAGGCGTGTCAGGATAGCGTTTGTGTTTTCCCGGCAGCTATCCCCCATTACCAAAGAGTATCAGTGTAAGTTCTTTGCAGTTACTATCCACAGTAGCAGCATGGATGGATTACTGAATGGGCCTACTGGGCACAGGGCTAGTGACCCAAAGTGTTAGGGACCCCCCTGGCCTTCACCTGCAAAATGTCACTCAAATTAACAAATCTACCAGGACGAGACACAAAATTAGCACAAGCTGCAAAAAGACCACAAAGTGACACGAAATAACTACACAAATGCACAAGACAACCACAAAAAGACACAAAATGACAACAAAAAGAGAAAAACAACCAGAAAATACACAAAAATTCCTCAAAGGGACACATAACGACTACAACGACAAAACCACAAAAAATACACACCAACTCTAAAGGGACATAAAAAAACAAGAAAAAAAGAGGTTAAATCACCACAAAGTCTGTTAGTCTTGTTCCTAAGGAGAGGTGGTAGGGCCTTCACATGTCTGTGCCCAGGGGGCCACTGCCTCATTATCTGCCCATGAGTAGCAGAAATGGAAAGACAGAGCCAAAGTTAACTAGAAAACTGTGGTAGAAACAAAGCTTTGAGGAAAACAGAGTGATCTCATTGTCTTTGAAAAGTTGTCTGTTTCCACTTTAACTTAAGTAGCCTAATTTACAAATTTGTGTACAATCCTTATTAATAGTGAATTTATAGAAACACTGGGACCAAAGTGGCCAAATCCAAGTATCAACACTTTGATTGGATTAAAAAGGCCTAATAGTTTTCTGAAATAGTGCAGTTATAGAATGAGGATCTATTGTGAAACAACAATAACAACAGTAAGCCTTCACAGATATTATTAGGTCATCTTGTATAAAGTAATGGTTGCACACATGGCTAATTGGATGAAACATGGCCAGTTGTTCCTTGGTCTGAACCCAGAATGCCTTAACTTGCTTGTCTCAGTGCAGCTATAATCCAGGTGTAGGGATTATGTGCGACGTAGCCCGAGGACAAACGCTGCTTTGTTCCTCCTGGGAAAAAACACCATTAGTGGAGAAAGTTTCACCAGGAGCAGTTTTTTCAGTGGCATGGGTTGTGATGTGGCGTGCCTGCCAAGACATGCAGAACTGATCTTTACTAGCAATTTTTGAATAAAAATCTAGGATACTTATCAAAAAGGAAAAAACTCAGCTATCAATTACCACTCAGTGAGAGTGACAGACAATCAGTCATTGTCAGTCACCCCAAATTATATACACATATTAGACAATTATATATTTCTGTCTGTTGAAACTATAGTTCCTGCAGCTTTCAACCACATTACATGGTGTTCATCTGTGAATAGAGGTTGCTTGTTAGACATAGCGGTTGTGATGACTTATAGAAATAATGACAACTGCAGATCTACAGATCAAACTCTATGCATGGGCGGATTATAAAACAAAGGGCCCTTGGGCACCAATATGCAAAAGGCCCCAACACCTCTACTACACTGGAGCAAGACACGAAGACCTTGTGATTGTTTAGCCTCTTTTTGTTGTTGTTCTGCATCTTTTTGTTATTTTTTGTGTCTATGTGTGTGTGTTTTTTGTGGTCAATTTGTAGCCATTTAAATACTCACTTTTGATTCCTTTTTTTTCTTTCATATTGTTTGGTGTCTTTTTTTGTTATTTTGTGTCTATTTGTAGACCTTTTGTGCCTCTTTCGGATAATTTGGTTTCTCTTTTAAGGACAATTTATGTCCTTATTGGTCATTTTGCATCACTTTTGGAGAATTTGTTTCTCTCTGAGGTGATTTTGTGTCATTTTAAGTCTTATGTGTCTCTTTGTAGTCATTTTGTGTCTCTTTTGGATAATTTTGTTTTTCTTTTAACTAAATTTTTTGTCCTTTATGGTCATTTTGTCTCACTCTCAGATAATTTTGTGTCTTTTTTAGTCTTATGTGTCTCACTGTAGTCATTTTGTGTCTCTTTTAGATAATTTACTTTCTCTTTGAGGTAATTTTATGTTTTTCATGTGCCTTCTTGTGTCTCATTATGGTTGATTTTAAATCTAAAGGCAGATTTCCCTTTTTGGGTTCTGGCTGCATTTGATCCCCCACAAACAGCCCAATCTAAAGCTCATAAATGTAACTGCTATTTCCAGGGTCAAGAATAAACTTTGTTTCATGTTTATACAGAGATATACATTAATACAGTAAATGGAGTGGGTGATGTTGTATGTGGTAGAATATTTAAATTGTATATTTGCAGAAATTATCAGAATAGAAAACAGGTAAGAGATGTAACCATGGTAAAGATATAGATGCTTTATTTTCAATTACGTGCCTCTGTGTCCACATCCGCGTTTATTTACTGTATGGCAAGAAAGGGAGACCTCTGTTGGTTGACTGCAGGCTATTGAAACTTTTCCAACATAGTAGACTATCTAATTATCCTAAGAGAAGAGGGTAATTAGAAAATTATCCAAAACAGGGGAAAAAATCTCCAAAAAACAGTATTTATTAAAATATGTCAAAGAAAAATATATGAAATAAATGTTTCACCCTTTCTTAATTATTTTTCTTGTTTGTTTTTGTTTTTAATTTTTGTTTGTTTGTTTTCTTGTAACTTTTTTGCTTTTTTTTGCTAATTTTAAAAACATGTCTTGTTAAGTTAGTCTTCGCCTTCTCCCCATGTTTTTGAAATATATATATATATTTTTTTTGTTTCAATGTTTTATTAAGAGCAGAAATTACATAACGGAGTACAAAAATGCAAGTATCGCCCTATTGTTTTTTCCTTAAACATATCAGGAACAATGAACATTTTCTCTGCATTAAAAAAAAACAAAAAAAACAACAACCAAAACCACAAAAAAAAAAAAAAAAAAAAAAAAAAAATAAAACATTTAAACATAAGTATTATCCAAAATAAAACAATAAACTGTCATATTATGGTGACAGTTAAGTGACAGAGTCTGGTTGTCAGTAAAGGATTACTATAGTAAAACTGTGTTGTAGTATTAAAAGAATAAATAAATAAATAAATAAATAAAATAATATGAAATCGAGTAACAAAAATAGAAATAAATACATACCTAATCAAATGAAATAGATGAATTAGTGGCAAAGTAAAAATAAAGATGCATAAATAAATTAATCAAAGAAGAAGGGTAAAGGGGGGATTAGTCTGGGGGCAAAATTGGTATGGAATTAAAATAGTTTAAGAAAGAACTCCATTTCAAAGAGAATATATTGGAATGGCCTTTCACTGCACAACGTATCTTCTCTAATTTGAGAAAGAACATAACATCCGAAATATTTTTTTTAAAGTGCTCAGGTCTGTGCATCATTGGCTCAGGCTTTAAAGAGTTAATGAAGTTTCCACACCAACAGAGTTCAACCATACGCATGCGCACTTTGCTCTGGAATTACAATATGGCGGCAGCGTGAGTGTGTTGACGTAGTTGATAGCTAACAGTTAGCCTAGTCAGCTAATTAACAACAAACGAGCTGTTTCAATAACCGGCGGTTCACGGCGGCTGTGACACGAGTCTCGTGGTTAACGGTAGTGCTTGTCCGTTAAACGGTTGTAGTCGGTAAAATGAGTTACACCACGAAGGTGGTCCAGGTGACCAATGTGTCGCCGAGCACAACATCGGAGCAGATGAGGACTCTTTTCGGCTTTTTGGGAACCATCGAAGAACTGAAGTTATTTCCACCAGAGTGAGTTAAACTATCTGGTGATTTAATTTACATTATGAAGTCACAGAATAGCTGTATTTTTTTTATAAACAGCCTGACTTCGATGAGTGGAAACGTATCTCGGCCTAACATGCTAACAGCGTAGCTAATAACCTTTTAGCTACCTAACAAGGCTAACTGATGCTATAATCACATTTATCGTAATTTGACCTGTTGAATATGTCTCAGTATCACACACACGAACAGAAACATTTCTTTAAGGGAGGTGTAACTGTAATGAAGGGGGAATTAAAACATTAGGCGCTTTAGAAGCCAAATTTGGCTTTTCTTGCGTTATTTGGGTAGCAACGCAAATAGTAATAATAAGAAAGTCTTTATAGAGCACTTTACATTCAAATAATGCAGCTCAAAGGGCTTCACAATAAAAAATGCAACACAGAAAACAAGATTAGACAATAAAAAGACATGATGATAAACTAGATATAACTGTTAAAGTGAAAATTACACTAAAGAAAGACTAAACATAATAAGAGAATTGATATTAAATAATATTCATAAGAATTTCAATAATTAAAAGCCAGACTAAATAAGTAGGTTTTTAGCTATTGCTTAAGAATGTTCACAGAGCCCGCAGATTATGAAAAATAAGTAATCAGTAATAATAAGTAAAAATCAATGTAAAAGAGAGAGAGAAAATGATCAACATTATAGTTTTTCAAAAAGGGAAAAATGTCCCCAAAAAAGATCAGAAATTT